>NC_132890.1:20132367-20732367 GCF_030463535.1 Salminus brasiliensis | reverse complement strand
CGGTCGTTGTGTAAATACCGAAGGTTCATACAGGTGTGTGTGTCTCAGAGGATTCATTATGTCACGCAGACCAAACCACTGCATTCCAGCTTAATCATCAAAATACTAAGCAGAGGATACACACTCACCACACACACATTAACACCAGCGTTGTATGACCCATGTTAGTTGGCAGGGGTCAACTCTTAGACATTTTAGTCCTGAACAGTCCTTGTTTGATTGTATTGTGGCTGTAAATTTGTTTTTTATTCTTTTATATGTTAAATAAATACTCACACAAATACAGGCAGTGTACAGGCGTCCATCAGCACAGATACTATAATACTCTGAACACTGATCTGAGATCACACACACAGATATAGCCACTATAACCCCACATTTACAGTGCTTCATTTCTACAGGCCAGATCAGAGCTAAGATTGCGCAACTGAGACGTGAAACGAGAGGCACGTTTTGTGAGCGCTAAAGCACTACAATTATTTCTTTCTTGAATATCTTTCTAATGGTGGGAGAGAAAAGGGTGTGTATCTGTGTCAATGATTGTTATAAGCAACCAAAACATGCAGGTGATATTAATTTTTTGATCTAGAGTATGTTCATTTCAATAGACTGTCACAGGCGTTGTTGGTGAGAGCCGAGTGCTCGTCTTTAAATTGCATTGTAAGTGGCAGTCATGTGGGACCAAGCCCCGGGTGCCAGTATAGAGCCAGTAGAGCACAATTGAAAAAGACTTTTGGACATGACTTTGAATTTATACATGTGTTAAACTTAATGAACTGCGTAGATCCACAGCAGTTATCCTGTGTTTCTGACTCAAAAAGGACCAGAATTGTAAAATTGGAAGCATTAACTTTTTGTTTTTGTGAACAGTGAGCACCCAGAGTCGGGAAGGAAGAAGAAAAAAAAGCAAATGGAATTTTGGTTCCATGTAAATAAAAAATATATTTACCCAACACAATTACTGTAGTTACATTCTTAGTTTACATCTTAATTTCTTTTATTAAATGAATGTAACATCATTCAGTAATTTGTATGAAAGCATTAGAATTTGGTAAATATTTGAAACAAGTAAATTGAAGTTTTTATGTCTGTCCACTGGCAAAACAGCAGCCTCACACAGTCGCTCTGCTTCGGCAGCTTTAGGTCAGAAGCCCCGTGAGCTAAATCCACTCTTGCAGTTTGTTTTTTTTCCACATCCAACACCGAGCCGTTAAACAAAAGCACTGCAGAAGTGTTCCACTCGGCCGGCTGTGATCTAGAACTTCACTGTGTTGCCCGCTATTACCAGCTTCTGTTTACACATATGAGCTTCCAGCTGATCTCCTTGGAACCTAGCTGTCCTGCTGGGTTGACTTTACTAAGATTTCCACTCCAGGTTGTACTGAACCCCTTCCTGCTACATTACACTATTACAAAAAGTAGAAGGGCTACAAACGGCTCTTTGAGCAATGCTGTAGAGTGTGTTATATCTAGAACACTGGTAAAGAACCTTTAAATCCAGAGATTTTTTAGCTTCTTCACACACTGTCTATTAAAAACATAGTTCTTTATGGAAGCAAAGGCGGATCTACTATAGCCTTACTCCGAGAGCCCTTTGTAGCGCCTTTATTTGTAGACTAGTCACTCCTCTCTATATCAGGGGATCAGTGAGTGTATTGTATGAGCCTGAGCTTCTATCTACAGTTTGGGAATTCAGATGCTGAAAAGTATATAGACTGAGTTTATTTGAAAGCAGTTATCTGTGAGTATTAGAATGTATTAGAATGGTATTACGTGTTTTTTTTTTTATTATTAATGTATTGTTTATATTATGTGGCTGATTCTTCTCTCTCTTCCACAGTTCATTACAACATGTAACACACAATGCACTGTATTTGTGGAAGAGTTGGAAACCATGATTAATTGTATATTTTTAAAAGACGATCGTTTGTTCAGTATTTTGTCTACGACTTTTTTGATATGCCCAATGCTGATGTATGAAACTGAACATCTATTTGCACACATGCCAGTTGTGTTGTATGTTTACTGACCGTGACATATCTATTAAAACATTTTTACCCTTCGATTAAAACTGTTTCGTTGTTTCTGGTTAATTGTTTCACTTCACAGTCCTGCTCAGTAGGGTGGTTTGAGGTTAAAACGTAATCTGGATATTTACAGTCGTTAAACAGATTCCAAAAGAACGCGCTTGTTCTCAGAAGCGGCCCAGGGCATACTCGAATTACGAGCACCAAAATATCACAATAAAAAATAAATACTGCAA
Source organism: Salminus brasiliensis (assembly GCF_030463535.1). Lineage (NCBI taxonomy): Eukaryota > Metazoa > Chordata > Actinopteri > Characiformes > Bryconidae > Salminus > Salminus brasiliensis. Next base: position 20,730,104 of record NC_132890.1, on the reverse strand, counting down.
GAATAACATTGAATATTAAAATGAAATGGTATTACCATTTACAGGTAAAAGCTCATTTTTATATAACATTTTTTTGATCGTTGGCCCACCGAGACTAGTTTAATCAATTTCTTCTGTTGGCTGCTGGGCAAATGCACTGCTGGGGTTGTCGATAAAGGCCTGGGTGTTTCAGCATATTGCACAATATCTCTCTCCCTATAAAATGATGACACATCTGGTGCTGACATGGTGGTATGGGGGGCCCCAAATAAAAAGTAGGGGCCCATAAAGGCTTGGGCCGGCCTTGATTTCCAAGGACTTTCTGTACCATAACACTGTGTGATTTTATTGTATAAGTGTGTTTGAGGACTGAGTTGTGTGCAGAAGTCCCAGAATTCCTTCCTGTATTATTTAGATCTCCTTCTTTTTGGTGGAATAATAGAGCACTGCTTCGATTAACACCTCACAGTGACAGCTAGCCAGACTAAAGTACAGCTTCCAAACATGGTGAGGGTAGTTTCACACACGTTTACTGTAACTAAGACCCCTAAAGTAAACAGTGAGAGACCCCCTCCCCCATATACATTGTGACAGCAGCTGATGTTTTGTACACAGGTGGATCAGGAACGTACTGTAGATGTGATGAGTTTGATGGGGCTGATATTTGCTGTTCTACTTTGTGGTGTAAATAAATGTACAGTGTTTGACACAGCAGCCTCTTTTCACTGGTCACATTTATTTGGACGCAGATATGTGGATGTGTTTAGGTTGGAAAGCTGGTCTGTTCTAATACTGTAGAACTGTGTTGAATTAATAATAATGTTTATAATGTTGTTTTTTTTATTAATTAATTAATTATTAATGTTTTTTATTTACCAGATTGGAGGAAGTTGTAGCATTCGCTCCCACTCTGCTTTCAGCTTAACTGGTCATGAATGATAAAAAACACGTTTTTATCTGTAACAAAGATGTGCAGAATGTTTGTGTGAAAATTTTGTTAATGTCATTCAGATACTTTGAAAATCACATTACATTACATTACATATTACATTTATGGCATTTAGCAGACGCTCTTATCCAGAGCAACTTACAAAGTGCTTTGCTATTTACCCAAGAAAAACCTTAGCTAGTTAGAATAGACCAATAATTCAAAGGATATCATACAGTACGCCACTCTCCAGTTTATATAAAAACTATTACATGCAAAAACACTGCAAAACTATCATTGTGTTTTATTTTAGTCAAAGCGTGATCGAGTTGATTGAGTCTCTCCTGGTTAAGGTTCTCTCAGGTTCTGTCCCCCCTCACGTGCTTTGTGTAAGTAGGCTCCTAACCTGCTTATCAGGCTCCCTAACCCTAATGCTCTGTGTGTTTATGTGAATACAGCCCCTAAGCCTTTTTATAGGCCAATCCAACCACATCACGCAAACACAAGCTCATTAATGAGGTTCACTTCGCTCAGAATTTACCCTGGCGGATTGCAGGAGCAGCGGAATATCAGCTTTCACAGCAGCACGGCGTACTGAACTCAACAGTACACTGAACACTGAAGGCAAAACATACAGGATCTGTTCGAATCAATGCAAAAATGACAGATCCTCAAACCACTGCACAACTGACTTTGTGTTTATTGAACAATTACTATGAAATAGATACAGCATATTGCTGAAACTGATACTCCTTCTTAAAAACGAGATATGATAACTTATAATAATATATAAATAAGCCTTCATCTGATTGGCCAGCTCATCTCATACCCATCATATCCACCCATACCCATCCATTCCCGTGCCTGTTCATGCCCGGTCCATATGCACCTATACCCACCCATATCTATACCCAAACATAAAGATCTATCCATCCATAGCGTAGCTATTCCCATGCATGCCTTGTAACATTAGTGCTCTTCTGTAATAATTAGTAATAATGTAATAATAATGCATTAATTTTGATTTATCACTTTTTATATTATTCATAACTGTGAGGTTTGAAGTTCCACTGTTAATATAAACATGCACTGTAAACCTAAAGCTGATACTTTATGGACAAAAGTATTTGGGCACCTACACATATTACATATACAGGAGCTTTTAAGACATTCCATTCTAAATCTATAGGCATTAATATGGAGTTGGCGACATTTCTTTTTTAACTCTAAGTGGTCTGCTACTTCGTGGCTCATTTGCTTACTTTTCAATAACACCACTTACGATTGATGGTGAAATATCTATGGAGGGAGGAAATTTCATTACATTATTACAGAACCACACTAGAATTCAGTGAGCCCTTTAGAACCATCCGTTCTTTCACTAATGTGTGTAAAGGCAGACTGCATGGCTAGGTGCTTGATTTTATACACCTGTGGCAATAGGGCTGAATGAAACACCTGGATTCAATGATTAAAAGGTGTGTCCCAATACTTTTGTCCACATAGCGTAGTTGGTTATTTAGGCCGTGTACAAATGATAATGTGCAGTTTCATTATAACATACCTGAGACTAACAAACATCAAACCCTTGTAACATGGTGACTGTAGCTCCAGGCTTCTGAACAGGGCTGAATACCAAGGAAACATGAGTAACATTATTTATAATAACAGTCAATACTTATTAGGGCTGATATTGTGGACGGAAGCTGCCGGGATGTTGTGTGTGTGTGTGTGTGTGTGTGTGTGTGTGTGTGTGTCAGTATTAGAGGTGGTGAGTTGGAGTCAGCAGTCTGTCAGATTAGTCAGTGTGGTGACAGTGCAGGAAAAGAGCAGCCTGCCCTGCCCTGGCCTGCTTCACCTACTGGCCCAAATTCAGCTTCAACAACCTTCACACACACACACACACACACTGTGCCAGCTAAGGAATCAGTGAAAGGATTGACACTAAAGCACTAATATATGGTTACAATTGTAAGAAAACCTTGTTTAAGTTCACTTAGTGCAGCACTTTTACTCTGGTTGTTCCACGCTGTAAAGAGCAGCTGGTGATTTAAACAATATCGAAAATTTTAAAAAATGAAGTTATGTAATTTTCCTATGGCAGCAACGTTTGCCCTTATGCTAGAAATGTAACTTTTACCTTTATGTAACCTTTATGTAACTAAACATATGACGTCACTTCCCTCTCAAAGCTAATAAAAATAAAGACATGCGGTTTTCATATGACAATAAAACAAATCTTATGAATGCTGATATACACAAATGTAGACTGTATGTAATGTGTCTATTAAGGATTTAGATTAAATCATACCAAATAGTTCTCTGTTAATAAAAAATTTAAAATAAAATACACTAATAGTAATTTTAGATTATAATGCATTGTACATTATTATTTTATTACAAAACAAAATACTACAACTTAGTAGTAGTAGTAACACTAGTAGTAGTAGTAACATTAATAGTAGTAGTAATAGTCATTGTGGTAGTAGTAGTACAAGTATTAGCAGTAGCAGTAATAGTAGCAATAGTAGTAGTAACAGTAGTAGTAGCATCAGTAGTAGTAGCAATAGTAGTAGTAGTAGCAGTAGCATCAGTAGCAGTAGCAATAGTAGTAATAGTAGCAGTAGTAGCAATAGTAGTAGCGGTAGCAGTAGTTGTAGTAGTAGTAGTAGTAGCAGTAGTAGTAGCAGTAGCAACAGTAGTAATAGTAGTAGTAGCAGTAGTAGGAGTAATAGTAGTAACAGTAGTAGTAGTAGCACTAGTAGTATCAGTAGTAGTAGAAGCAGTAGGAGTAGTAGTAGTAGTTGTAATAGTAGCAGTAGTAGGAGTAATAACAATAGTAGTAGCACTAGTAGTAGTAATAGTAGTAGCAGTAGTTGTAGTAACAGTAGCATCAGTAATAATAGTAGTAGCAGTAGTAGTAATAGTAGCAGTAGTAGTAATAGTAGTAGCAGTAATAATAGTAGTAGTAGTAGTAGTAATAGTAGTAGCAGTAATACTAGTAGTAGCAGTAGTAATAGTAGTAGTTGTTGTAATAGTAGTAGCAGTAGAAATAATAGTATGTGCAGTAGTAGTAGTAACAGTAGTAGTAGTAACAGTAGTACTTGTAATAGTAGTAGCAGTAATAGTAGTAGCAGCAGTAGTAGTAGTAGTAGTAGTAACAGTAGTAGTAGTAGTAGTAATAGTAGTAACAGTAGTAGTAGTAGTAACAGTAGTAGTAGTAGTAGTAGTAATAATAGTAGTAGCAGCAGTAGTAGTAGTAGTAGTAACAGTAGTACTTGTAATAGTAGTAGCAGTAATAGTAGTAGCAGCAGTAGTAGTAGTAGTAATAGTAGTAACAGTAGTAGTAGTAGTAACAGTAGTAGTAGTAGTAGTAATAATAGTAGTAGCAGTAGTAGTAGTAGTAGTAGTAACAGTAGTAGTTGTAATAGTGGTAGCAGTAATAGTAGTAGCAGTAGTAGTAGTAACAGTTGTAGCAGTAGTAGTTATAGTAGTAGCAACAGTAGTAGTAGTAATAGTAATAGTAGTAATGAGGCAGTAGGATATGCTGTTGGTTAGAGTAAAGTGAGTGTTTATGTTTATGGGCTTAGTGTTGGTGAAAGTAAAGTGAGTGTTTGTGGGTTCAGTGTTGGTGAGAGTAAAGTGAGTGTTTATGTTTATGTGCTCAGTGTCTGTGTTAGTGAGAGTAAAGTGAGTGTTTATGTTTGTGGGCTCAGTGTCTGTGTTAGTGAGAGTAAAGTGAGTGTTTGTGGGCTCAGTGTCTGTGTTGGTGAGAGTAAAGTAAGTGTTTATGTTTGTGGGCTCAGTGTCGGTGTTAGAGTAAAGTTAGTGTTTATGTTTGTGGGCTCAGTGTCGGTGTTAGTTAGAGTAAAGTGAGTGTTTATGTTTGTGGGCTCAGTGTCTGTGTTAGTGAGAGTAAAGTAAGTGTTTATGTTTGTGGGCTCAGTGTCTGTGTTAGTGAGAGTAAAGTGAGTGTTTGTGGGCTCAGTGTCTGTGTTGGTGAGAGTAAAGTAAGTGTTTATGTTTGTGGGCTCAGTGTCGGTGTTAGAGTAAAGTTAGTGTTTATGTTTGTGGGCTCAGTGTCGGTGTTAGTTAGAGTAAAGTGAGTGTTTATGTTTGTGGGCTCAGTGTCTGTGTTAGTGAGAGTAAAGTAAGTGTTTATGTTTGTGGGCTCAGTGTCTGTGTTGATGAGAGTAAAGTAAGTGTTTATGTTTGTGGGCTCAGTGTCGGTTTTGGTGAGAGTATAGTTAGTGTTTATGTTTGTGGGCTCAGTGTCGGTTTTGGTGAGAGTAAAGTGAGTGTTTATGTTTGTGGGCTCAGTATCTGTGTTAGTGAGAGTAAAGTTAGTGTTTATGTTTGTGGGCTCAGTGTCTGTGTTGATGAGAGTAAAGTAAGTGTTTATGTTTGTGGGCTCAGTGTCGGTTTTGGTGAGAGTATAGTTAGTGTTTATGTTTGTGGGCTCAGTGTCGGTTTTGGTGAGAGTAAAGTGAGTGTTTATGTTTGTGGGCTCAGTATCTGTGTTAGTGAGAGTAAAGTTAGTGTTTATGTTTGTGGGCTCAGTGTCTGTGTTGGTGAGAGTAAAGTGAGTGTTTGTGGGCTCAGTGTCTGTGTTGGTGAGAGTAAAGTAAGTGTTTATGTTTGTGGGCTCAGTGTCGGTGTTAGTGAGAGTAAAGTGAGTGTTTATGTTTGTGGGCTCAGTGTCTGTGTTAGTGAGAGTAAATTGAGTGTTTGTGGGCTCAGTGTCTGTGTTAGAGTAAAGTAAGTGTTTATGTTTGTGGGCTCAGTGTCTGTGTTAGTGAGAGTAAAGTAAGTGTTTATGTTTGTGGGCTCAGTGTCTGTGTTGGTGAGAGTAAAGTAAGTGTTTATGTTTGTGGGCTCAGTGTCGGTGTTAGAGTAAAGTTAGTGTTTATGTTTGTGGGCTCAGTGTCTGTGTTAGTTAGAGTAAAGTAAGTGTTTATGTTTGTGGGCTCAGTGTCTGTGTTGATGAGAGTAAAGTAAGTGTTTATGTTTGTGGGCTCAGTGTCGGTGTTAGTTAGAGTAAAGTGAGTGTTTATGTTTGTGGGCTCAGTGTCTGTGTTAGTGAGAGTAAAGTGAGTGTTTATGTTTGTGGGCTCAGTGTTGGTGTTAGTTAGAGTAAAGTGAGTGTTTATGTTTGTGGGCTCAGTGTCTGTGTTAGTGAGAGTAAAGTAAGTGTTTATGTTTGTGGGCTCAGTGTCTGTGTTAGTGAGAGTAAAGTAAGTGTTTATGTTTGTGGGCTCAGTGTCTGTGTTAGTGAGAGTAAAGTAAGTGTTTATGTTTGTGGGCTCAGTGTCGGTTTTGGTGAGAGTAAAGTGAGTGTTTATGTTTGTGGGCTCAGTGTCGGTTTTGGTGAGAGTAAAGTGAGTGTTTATGTTTGTGGGCTCAGTGTCTGTGTTAGTGAGAGTAAAGTGAGTGTTTATGTTTATGTGCTCAGTGTCGGTGTTGGTGAGAGTAAAGTGAGTGTTTGTGGGCTCAGTGTCTGTGTTGGTGAGAGTAAAGTGAGTGTTTGTGGGCTCAGTGTCTGTGTTAGTGAGAGTAAAGTAAGTGTTTATGTTTGTGGGCTCAGTGTCTGTGTTGGTGAGAGTAAAGTGAGTGTTTGTGGGCTCAGTGTCTGTGTTGGTGAGAGTAAAGTAAGTGTTTATGTTTGTGGGCTCAGTGTCGGTGTTAGTGAGAGTAAAGTGAGTGTTTATGTTTGTGGGCTCAGTGTCTGTGTTGGTGAGAGTAAAGTGAGTGTTTATGTTTGTGGGCTCAGTGTCGGTGTTAGTGAGAGTAAAGTGAGTGTTTATGTTTGTGGGCTCAGTGTCTGTGTTGGTGAGAGTAAATTGGCTCAGTTTGTTGCTGAGACTGACTTTCTGAGGGATTAGATCCTCAGAGCAGTGAGACAGGTGTCAGCGCCTGGCCTAGACAATAATCCCCTCACCTGCCAGAGAGAGAGCGAGAGAGAGAGATACTCACTCTACAGTGGATCACAACTAGGTCAATGTTCCGTAACAATGGGCTGAAAGCGGGTCAACGCTGCACAGCTGGAGACAAGTGGCCTACACTTCTAGGAACTGCTCTAATTCCACTCAAGTGGCACACTGCAGTGGTGTGATAACACTGTGCTAATTATATTCACACACGCATACACACACAGTACAGGAGTGTGATGTGTAGTAATAATAAGAAGAAAAAGACAAAAATGTTATAACATAACAGTATATATACCATATATATATATAACAACAGCTAGCCAGCCTTCAGTGTTTAGCCATGATTTATAGTGAACTATGCATGATTTGTTACAGTAAAATCATTATTGCTTATTGCTTTTAGAAAACAGCAACACAATTGCCTTTCATTAATAATACGAATCGTAATGTGCGTTTATTCCACCAAGTAATGTAACTTATTATCAGGTTACCATTGCTAAGCAACCATGACAGAAACTACAGTGTATTCATTTTTATCATGTAAACAAATGTAATTATTATACTATAGCAGTGTTTAATGCAGAACTCATTGCGTAATAAGTACAAAATTACCCCCAAACACCCCAGAAGATAATGCTAATTTTCTTTAGTGTCTTTCAGGTGTTTTGCTAACATCAAGCTAACAAGCTTGTGTGTCCCTATTCCTGTACTGCAACAGAATCTCCTCTGGTTTCATCACTTCCTATGTAGTGCACAAGGGAACAAGGGAACAGCTCCTGCGCCTACGCTAAAATGTAAACATCGACAGCTAGCAGTGGGTTGTCCACACCTTGGCAATATAAGAACACAGGGAAAGTGAGGTTTAGGTCGACTCAAAAGCAAGAGCACATGAAACAGGGATAAAACTGATAAAATGCGTGGCATCAACTGAAACCTCAAATAGACAACAGAATATGGGGTCCCAAAAAAAGGAATCAGCTGGAGCCAGCTGAGAAACCAGTCACTAGCTAAATACTGTATTAACTGCATGTCTAATTTCACTATAATAACTATGTCTCAACCAAATCTACCTCTAAACCTGTTTAATATCTATATCTGAAATTCTAAATATGATTATTAACAATTAAATCCACAAATCTGCTGTTCTGCTTTTATACATATAGCTACATATTCTCTGTTCTCGCTCATGAACGAGGCGTTTCTGTCTGCTGAACTGCTGCTCTAGAAATCCTCAAACCAGTGCAATCACAGAAATGATGTTTCTTCTTCATTCTGCTGCTGGGCTGTATCTGCATGATTTTTATTATTGGATTAAATGATTAGGTAAGTACATAATTCGACAGTTCCCCTAATCGACAGCAGTTAGTCATTACAAGAGTTCCGGCCACGCAAGTGGACTAGTTCAGAACCGTTTCTCCCTCAAACAATGTATCCCTCCGCTGAACGGCGTTGCTATAAATGATATAAATTATATGATAACCAAACCTTAGCGTAGCGCTAAATGCCCTGAGCAAAAGAAAACCAGAATGACCTCAAATAAAACTAAAAGAATTAAGACAAGAATACGCAACAACAAACAACAAACGGACAAGAAAAACGCGAGTGGGGTAACAGAGTTTGTTTTGTTGGTCTATGTATGTAGCTAAGAAGCTTGAGAAGAAACAGCAGCCGGTCTAACGTTACGTTGAGTGAGTGGAGTTCTTTACTGTGACAGAGCAACAAGCCTCAGGTTTAGCTCCAACTCCAGGAAATGAACAGTAACAATAAGACGTATCGAAAGGAACGTTCACATCGCAGTTTATTTTTTACTTTATTTATTTTCCAAACTGTTTTATAAAAGCAATACAACATTCTAGGTCATCTATTATTGTGAAATAACAGCAAGGCTTTAATAAAATACAAATCTTTTGGGGATTATGTGTGCCGCACAACACCCTGCATGTACCCTGCCACCATTTGGATAACTTTCTCTACCACCAAACCCACTCTGATTGACTTCACACTCTACTGTTTAATCCTGCAGAACAATGTAGTTTGAGGTGGACTGTAAAGGGTGGGATGTACTGTTGTGTGTTTTTAACTTTTCAGTGATGGAGGCCGTGGCGGTTGGTGGTTATATAAGAGAGGACCGCTTTGAGCTCATTAAGAGGTGGTGTGATGCTCCAGCTCCTCACCGTGGCACAGTGTGTGCATGCGAAAGTGTCGCCTCAGCAAATCTGCAATCTTCAGGCCTGGCATCACCTCAAGGCTAATCACTGAAATGCCCACACATACACCTCCTGCAGGTAATCCGTGGCACACTGCACTTTGCCTGACCCACTGACTTTCACTTTATCTCTCTTCACTTGTTCCAATTCAGTCCACAGAGAGGGTGCTTCCTTCTTAAGGGCATTTATCACTATCTTACACTTGCTAGCAGAACTGACCCTATAGTACATATTTGTACACGAGTTGGATTGTGATACAGTACTTATACTTTCACTATAGTACAGTTTCTGATCTTTTAATTGAGTTAGATTGTGTTATAGTATCTATATGTTCACTATAGTACAGTTTCTGATCTTTTAATTGAGTTAGATTGTGTTACAGTATCTATACATTTGCTATAGTACAGTTTCTGATCTTTAATTGAGTTAGATTGTGTTACAGTATCTATATTTTCACTATAGTACAGTTTCTGATCTTTTAATTGAGTTAGATTGTGTTACAGTATCTATATTTTCACTATAGTACAGTTTCTGATCTTTTAATTGAGTTAGATTGTGTTATAGTATCTATACGTTCACTATAGTACAGTTTCTGATCTTTAATTGAGTTAGATTGTGTTACAGTATCTATATGTTCACTATAGTACAGTTTCTGATCTTTTAATTGAGTTAGATTGTGTTACAGTATCTATACGTTCACTATAGTACAGTTTCTGATCTTTAATTGAGTTAGATTGTGTTACAGTATCTATATTTTCACTATAGTACAGTTTCTGATCTTTTAATTTAGTTAGATAGTGATACAGTATCTATACGTTCACTATAGTATAGTTTCTGATCTTTTAATTGAGTTAGATTGTGTTACAGTATCTATATTTTCACTATAGTACAGTTTCCGATCTTTTAATTGAGTTAGATAGTGATACAGTCTTATACTTTCACTATAGTACAGTTTCTGATCTTTAATTGAGTTAGATTGTGATACAGTACCCATACTTTCTCTGTAGTTCAGTTTCTGAACTTTTGAGTTAGATTGTGAGACAGTACCCATACCTTCACTATAGTGCAGTTTCTGATATTTTAATTGAGTTAAATTATAATATAGTACACATATGTTCACTATAGTGCATTTTTTGCTCTCTTAATTGAGTTAGATTGTGTTACATTATCTATATTTTTACTATGTCATTTTCTTCTGAACAATATAGTTTAAATCAGTACAGGAATCTGTACTCATTTCAAGCCTCTTAAGGCAGTGGTCTGTGTACACTGATAACTGATTGAACTAGACTGGCTGCTCTGAGGTCAGCCAGTGTATCTGTATCCATTACTTTTCCTGTGTCTGTGCAGGACAGTGGTGTTTCTAGCACAGAAACTTCTGTGTTTTGAGAGTAAACAGTGGAGTGAGCGGGTCGGGGGAAGTGTTCACTGCTGCTCACCTGACCAGTTTATTTTAGTACATTCAACACGCAGGTACTGGAAATGCATCTATTTACACACAACATACCTGTTTAACTAAAGCTGTAATGCTATGACAGCACACACACACACACACACACACACACATAATAATAAGAGAATATGAATATATTCTCATTAGTTTTGACATACATCTGTTCTGGTTTTTATGTATTCAGTTCCATTACCAGCTCATCTGATTTAACATCATTAAGCTCTGATGTAGTAAAGTAGGTGTTGGATGAGAACTATAAAAAATAATGTATGTTAATATAGTATTAAAACATTCATAATAAATTAATCGAGAGATATTCATCCAATGCATGTTCTTATGTATGGCATACTTACATTATATATATATATATATATATATATATATATGCAAAAGTTTGGCAGCCCTTGTCTAAATCTCACAAACTTTATATATTCTTGTCAACATTTTAAAGATTTAAGTTTTTTTATTGATATAATTAAAAGTGAAGGAGCACCATGCAAAATACCAAGAAAATATTCATAAATAACTGCCTGTAGAAATGCCAGAAAGCCACATTAAAACCCCTCTTTGACCTCCAGGAAGCAGACTCTGGCGTGGTGGTGCACTGTTGTACTGCTGAGTCATCAGCAGAAAACCATTTCTGCATCCAAAATGTAGCTGAATGAATTTTTTTTTAATTTTTTGAGCAAAAGTACATTTGAAAAATGGTGCAGAACTGCTCTTGAAAAGAACACCTTTCCAACAGCAGGGGGATGGATTGATCATGCTTTGGGCTTGTGTTGGAGCCAGTGGCATGGGGCACATTTCACTGGTGGAGTTAAGAATTAATAACAACCCTAAACATCCTAAACATAAAAATCCACAATGAAATACCTCGAGAGGCTTTGCCATGGCCCTCACAGTCCACCAACGTAAACATCATCAAAGATCTGTGGATAGATGGTCCAGAATTAGCCATTTATTTTAGTTCAGTCTATACTTTCAGACCTGTACTGATGTAGCAAACACAGATTTTAGTTCTAGAAATAAATTAGAAATCTGTTATTCACTAAAGTATTCAGAGCCTGTATTTAGTGCTTTATAGAAGCCTTTACAAAGTATATATGCAAAAGTTTGTGCACCCCTGGTCCAATTACACAGCTGAACACAAACCCTGAATGTAGGATTTTACTGTTCTTTTGTAAAATCTATGATGAACTTTGATTACACAGTGACTGCATGGAGAGACCGTCTCTCTCTCTCTCTGTCTCTCTCTGTCTCTGTCTCTCTCTCTCTCTCTAGACATGTGTGAGTGTTTGAGGATTTAACAAAAGAAGGGTTGTACCTGTGTGTGGATTAGAGCTCCAGACTCCGCCCCCTTAGAGTTCAGCAGTTAAATAGGCCTGAAGCTGCAGCGGGCTGGCTTTACTGTCTCAGCACTCCTGTCCCTCTCTCTCCCTCTCTCTCTCTCTCTCTCTCTCACTCTCTCTCACTCTCTCTCCTCAGTGGATTTGGAAGATGGAGCTGAAGGAGTTTTGCTTGACTGACAGCTTTCCATTCCTTAGCCAGCAAAACAGGTATGTTAAAGAAGCCACTTCAGACATCAGCAAAAAAGTAACTCCAGAAAGTTAACTTTCTTCACAAATTCACCATTAATAATCAGAACTATTTAAAAATATACATGTACTCTACTAATATTTATTACTGATGATAGCTTTATTATGTGCCAATTAAATGTTTCCATTTAGCCCCTAAATGGGTGAACACCACTGTTAAGACCTGAATATATTAGAATAAAAATATGTAAATTGATTATTTAATTAAGCAAACCTGGACATTCCTAAACTGGCTATTGATTGAAAGGCTGTGCTTTAAAGTTACAAAACTTACACATGTACAAAAGTTACAGCGCTTAAAATCCCAAACTGGCATCCCAAAACTCTATTGGTGTTTTACGGACTGATTAGTTTTGTCGGCCGACTGTACCTGCCAGAGATTTGTGCTCAGTTTGTTGTCACTTACACCTCACTCATACACCTCACTCATACACTTTTACCTTTAAATATGCATCCAGTTGTGTGACAAATTATGTTGTACTGTTTATGGAGATTTTGATGTACAAAGTACAAAGTACAAAATTCATTTTTGGGCATTTTAACACACATGTACTGTTTACTAACAGTATTTAATTTAAGAGATTAGAAAAATACCAGTGTAAATAAGATTTTAACAGGGGTGCACAAACCTTGGCATAAACTATAAATGACTGATGAATGATGTTTCGTTTCAGTCAGCTATAAAAACTATAAAATCATGATATGACTGTGGTGAGTATAGTGGCGATTTTAAAATTGATTCCAAACAATTATAATAATAGTCTCGGGCAATGTAAAATTTAAAAAAATGAAAGAAATACTCTTCTTCAAGGGTCTTGTGTAGAATCATGACTCATGACCATTTCAGTGCTAAAATGTTTTTTGATATAGAAGAAAATACTCTTGTAGATGGTACTTTAGACAACCTTTTAAAAGGGTTCTACTGTTATTTTCAAAGAACCATTTCTGCAATAAAAAGGGGCATAATCTAATTGTGGTTTCACATTTCATTATAATTTCATTTGGTTTGATTCTTCTTGTATGATTTAGGACTGAATACACTGCTGCAATAATGAAATATGATTTTTGATGTTTTAAATTTTGCAAAATATCAAAGCAGTTAAATGATCACCTTCAGATCAGATCAGGTATTTTCCCACCGCTGCCTTCCACTATAAAGACTCACAGAATAGTTCAGAGACCTACAGCCATAGTACCTAAAAGAGTTTTTGTTTGTTTGTGTTTTGATTGACAGTCTGCTGGACACTTCGTCCACTGATGACCCCCCATCTCCACGGGAACAGTTAACAGTTAAGGCGGACCCCCTCAGCCCCCCGTTTACAGCCCCGTTCAGCCCCAGCAGCACCTCAGACAGCAGTGCGTACAGCCTGTTCTCTCAGGGTCACTCTCTGGACCCGGACTCGCCCAGCTCCAGCAGCACAGCCACCTTTAACCCTGCCCACTATGCCACAGAGGAACACAGCCTGCAGATAACGGCCCAGGCACACCCCGCCCTCAACCGGGACTATATCCCCAACCTTAACCCCGGACCCAAGCGCCTTTGCCTGGTCTGCGGAGACTTTGCATCTGGCTATCACTACGGCGTGGCGTCCTGCGAAGCCTGCAAGGCCTTCTTCAAGAGGACCATTCAAGGTGAAGAAAGCTATGTGTCAGAGAGGAATTTTTACAGATTTTTCTAAATGCTCTGCATAATTATATATTTATGATGTAAACAGAGTCATTCAGAGTGGGGTTGGTGTGAAACTTTCTGTACTAAAGAATCTCACCCAGTCAGAATTGTTTACAGTGGTGATGAATGGAGGCAGACATCTGAACCTCTAAAAGCTCCCTTACAGAAAATTGTTACACCACATGGCTATGAATACATAGTTACCATAGTTTTGAGAATTTTGGGTCTAAATCTCATATCTTTCAAATGATGGAGGGATATATTCAGAGTGTTGTGCGGCGAAAAATAGTCCCTGAACAAACCCAACTCTGAATGAGTTCATCTCAAACACAGAGTTACGCCGAGAATTTAGAAACATTGGTGGAATTCCTCTTCCTAATTGACAAACCATTTAGTGCCCTGCGCACTGTTTAAGTTAACTCTGTCATTTGGATGAACCACCATCCATTGAAAGGTTCTTTAGGGCAGTAGTCTCTAACTAGTCTTCACAGATGCACAGACGTTCAATGTTCTTGTTTTCTGTAGTTCAGAAAAGGATTCTTTGACTTGTAACAACAGAGAAAGGGTTCTTTAAATAACCACAGTCAAAGTCTTCCTTTATATATGAAGAACCATTAAACAAGTGTAGAAAACATTTTAGACACATTTTTAGATACAATTTCTATTTATTTACTGAACTTAACAGATTTTAAACATATTTTGTAAGGGGTCAGCCTGTGCCAGAAAGCGACAGCGGGGAAAGTGCTATCGGTCTGCAAAATACTAGCAACAATCTGGTGCACCTGCTGCTCTCCTGTATTTAAGAGGAGACAGCTGAGTTTGGTCACACCTTGACAAAGGGGATAACCTGTGACTGGTATCTGGTACCCTGTAGTTCCACACATCACCTGAGCTTCTCAGTGGCGTAGTGGTGAGGCGCTAGACCTGCACAGCCAGGGTTGGCGATTCATATTTAGCTGGGAGTGACTTCTTTTCCCACAGTGTATAACGCACTCACTGTCCCCTACAACAATGTTCATTATATCCAGTTATATTACAAATAAATCTATATATAATATTCATAATAATAGAATGATAATTAATCTGTATTAAATAAATGCATTATTATTCTTTCAAGCCGTTCTCACAGGCTATCGTTTTCGTTCCCATTTGATGTTTCATTTATTTCTTTATCTGCTAAATTCCATAAAAAGAAACAGTGGTTCTGCATTAAAGTGTGCAGAAGTGTCTCTGTAGAGGACGATACCTATTTACACTAAGAGCAGAAGTTGAGAAGGGGTGCACAAACATTTGCACACAACTGCAAACTCAGATTTCTAATCCAAGTCAGCGTGTTCCTGAACATGTGACAGTCAGTCAGTGCATTAAATCTGGCAGGACCCGACCTGAGCAGCAGTGGTGTGTGATGGGGAGAGAGAGAGGGGGGTTCAAGACAGCGTCGCCCCCCTAATTAATGAAGTGATCAATACTCAGCTTCAAACAGGGCTCTGCCAGCTTGATGCCGAGCTGGATTGATTTTCGTGTGAAGACTCAGTGTGCTGTTATAATCAAATGACTGTCCGAAGCAGCAATGCGGTGGGTTCTGACAGTCTGACAGAGCCTCCACTGTCTGAGATTCAGATGGAAAGAACAGAGTTTCAGAATTTTTACCTGTAGAAACCGAGCATCTTGAATGCATGGGCTCATTAGAGCGGCCAAAGGAACACACCACCAAATACAGAGAAATTCAGAAAATCAAGTTCAAATTGCATATGACCTTCACTTAAAATCAACAACACTTGTGACTGGAACAGGGTATACAAACCTTTGCACAAGACATCTGTCATATAGAACCTGTTGTAACTAGCTCTTTTAGTCACGTTTTTAAAAAATGGTTCTATATAGCAATGTGTGATAATTCCAGCATTAGTGTGTAAATAAACAGGGCCATCTGAAGTAGTCAACTTTTTAAATAAAACTAATGCAGAAACTTGATGGCAATGGCGATGGCGCTGCCCGTGGGCATATCAGACATTAATTCTTAATACTATGTGAGGAATTATCAATATATTGATGAAGTGCTGCAGCTGGAAAGTACAGGCCTTAATCCCAGAGATTCTTCTTCTGGGAGGCTTTATTTTAAGTGAAGGTCATTGATTAACCTCCCCCCACTCTCTAAAAACACAACAGCCTGGCCTGCGCATGCAGGCATTATTGGGCGATTGACACTCATCAATACTCTTTGTCTTGAAAGCTGCTAACACTCTGATGTGGTTGTGGTTATAAAGCTATGCGACGCTGTTAGATCAATACAGACACTGTCTGGGTTTCTATAGATTGCTGTGTGAACTCTCACTGTGCTGACTGTAACACAGCTCTGAGCTAAAATCACTGACATGAGTTTCAGACTCCCTGACATGGTTTATTAACAACACATGGTTAATTAAAAAAAACACTATTTTAATAAAAACACACAGATTTATCTTCTAACAAAGCTCCTCGTGTTACAGCTGATGACCCAGCCCTGATTTGGCATTTGTAATTTCACCCACAAATTCTGTAATAAATAAAACAGAACAGTTCGGTCAAAAAGCTACAGTTTCTAAGAACGAATGAATCTGAATGGCCGAGCGTTAACATTCAACATAAGGAGAACAACCAAGCTGCTACAGTTCTTAACAGTGTCTGAAAGTGATTAGCCAACAGTCAGCATTCTGCATATATACACATGCTAATGTGTTTTAGCCATGCTACCATGTTTGTATGAGCTTTGTTTTTCTTTCTTTCTTAAAGTGATTTTACTGAAAGTGTGTTTATGTAACCTTTCAGGAAACATAGAGTACAGCTGCCCGGTGGTCAACGAGTGTGAGATTACAAAGAGACGGAGGAAAGCGTGTCAGGCCTGCCGCTTCCAGAAGTGTCTGAGAGCCGGGATGATGAGAGAGGGTGAGCTTTAAATTTGTAATCTCACAACAACTGAATGCAATTATCTTTTGCAATTATTTTATTTTTATTTTTTTAATAAAAGATTGAGGGTCTACAATTATTCAGTTTGGTATGAAATCTCAGAATCTGATTTGATTAGTTGATACAGTTGATAAACAGTGATGTAAAATCACTACTTTTGTTGATCTATCTATCAATAGATATTCAAATGCCATGTGTTGTTGCTGAGTACTGTATTAATGTGTGTGTGCAGGTGTGCGTATGGATCGTGTAAGAGGAGGCAGGCAGAAGTATAAAAGAAGAGTGGAGTCCAGCCTGTCCGTCTTCATCAAAACCCCCTACACACACTCAATGAAATCTGTCCGTAAGTAACGCACAAAACCTTTCACTTCTTAAATTTAGTTCAGTCTTATCTGAAACACTATATAGGGATACTCATAGGTTTACAGACTGTGAATGATACACTCATACAGGACCACTAAACAAATAATAACTGGACTCTACAGTGAGTAATGGGTGTGTGGGTATTTTGGGGGGGCGTTGATAAACTATGAGCTACAACAAATGAGCTCTGTCTGAAAATGTCCAGTACATCTGTATAGTGCACTATTAAGGAAGGGGTTTTTAATCAAATAAAGTGGTCAGTGATTGCAGGTATGTGGTTGGGGGACACTATATGTTGTGTATTCTTTATGATGAATTAATATATGGGCACTTTTTTCAGGGAATAAGGTAATTTCCCAGCTGTTGGTGTCCGAACCAACTCCACTGCGGGCGTCCCCTGACCCATCCACCTCGAACACGGATCTCAACACCCTGCTGACCTTATGTGACCTTTTAAACAGGGAGCTTTTGGTCATGATCGGTTGGGCAAAACACATCCCAGGTATGGCACACAGCTCATAATAAGATATAGAATTATATATATATATATATATATATATATATATTTATGTGTATCATCACCAACCTGTCTGGGGTTTAGGGTTCTCCGCGCTCTCTCTGGTGGATCAGATGGCGCTTCTGCAGAGTGGCTGGATGGAGGCTCTGCTGCTATGTGTGGTGTGGCGGTCTCAGGGTTGTTCCCAGGAGCTTCAGTTTGCGGACAATCTGCGGCTGAACGAAGCCCAGGCACGGGCGGCCGGGCTGCTGGACCTTTACACTCCCCTGAGACACCTGACTGAAAAATACCAACAGTTGAACCTCAGGCAGGAGGAGGCCATTATGCTGAAGGCCATGGCTCTCGCCAACTCAGGTACATCAACATAAATGTTATATTGTTGTGGTCAGAACAGTGTTTTGGAGCTAAACTGACCTTCTAACTTCGGTTGGGTAAAACTCATTGAAGTAGTGCTGGCTTAATACTTCACTATACTACACTGTGCTACGTGTATTCAGTAACTTTTCAGTGCCTCCGTAATCCTGCTCTGTTTGGGGAACCCTCAGTGTTTTTCCCTCCAAAATCCATCTCTTCGTTACTGAAACACTTACTAATTCATTGTCAGCGGCCGCAGAGTCAGTGAGTGAGAGAAAAGGCAATCAATAGGAGAACAGTGAGGAGCAGCTTCAGCCCACAGCCGGATCAATAAATCCGTTCAATCCCCAGTCCCTCAGTGCCAGGCTCCAACGCAGGACCTCTAAACCCATTAGCCTCATCTTCAGCCTGCAGGGTGTGTGGCTGGAGGAAACACCATTGCTCCTGTGTCCGCTCTAAAGACAGAACTGAACAGACGTCCTTGTTCAGTCCATTAAGCAACAATAGGGGGATGAATGGGTGGACAGTGGCATCTGACACACTTTCAGGCAAATACAACAGAGTGTGTTTAACACCTGAACAGGCCTTCACCCAAACAGCCAGAGGGTCAGCGCAACCTTGGCCAAAGTTTCACCCCAACTGTGTTTGAATCATTCACTTGTTCACTCACTCACTATGCCCTATATAGTAGGTCACTAAACTATATATAGTTAATGGTCAAAAGCTCACTATTATATATATATATATATATATATATATATATATAAATATAGTTAATCACTGGTTCACTCATTTGCTATGCCCTATATAGTTTACTTATAAATATCAGTCTATATCATATCAGTAAACTATAGTTTACACAAACCCATTAGGCCCTAATTATTGTTAACTTGTTTACTCTCTTGCTGTGTCCTATATATGGTTTACTCATTTGCCATACCCTATAGTCTAGCTTTATTCTATTATTTTTTTTATAAGTTTTCATTTTACAATATGCACAGTAAATTGTAGCAGCAGATGGAGGACCGGATTTTTTAGACTATAGTATCTCATGCGGTGTCACAAACCACATCAGCAAGCCTATTACAGTTGGCTGAATTTACACATTGCTAATCCAGAACTGAAGAAGCTCTAAGCATTTTGTGACTGGACTACATCTGTGGGAAATATGTAAATTTGATGGTCTGACCACAACCGACCGTTCTCCCTTTCAGACGCTGAGAACGTGGAGAGTGGGGACGCAGTGCTGCGGTTTCAGGACGGCCTCCACGAAGCCCTGCAGGACTACGAAAGCATCCAGCATCCCTCTGAACCTCACCGCGCCGGGCGACTCCTGATGACCCTCCCGCTGCTCCGACAGACCGCCCAGAAAGCAGTCCAGTGCTTCTGCCGCTTGCACATGGAGGGGCACATTCCCATGCACAAGCTATTCCTGGAGATGCTGGACGCCAAAATTTAGACTGGGTCTTAATTGGCTCCCTAGTCCCTAAATAGTGAACTACATGGGGCACAACCATCACATAGTGCACCAAGTGAAAAAAGGGAGCTTTTTGGAGTGCAGCTTAAGAAAGGTCTAACTAACATGGCCAGAGTAAGGGCAAAGGACAGCAATGCAGAAGAACTGGAAGTTATCCAAGTTTATAAACTAAAATTTCATCCATGTTGAGCTCCCCCTGCAGGCTGAGGAACAAAATCAAACAGGGCCTAGTACTGGATCTTGGGGTGCCCCAACTGCATTCAACTCAAATAGGGTGTTTAGATAAGGTTAATGGATTTGTTCACACAAATAATTGGCAGATAACTCACACAAGAGGCTGTTCATATGATATGTTATTATGATAAAGAAAGTTTTGAATCAATTATAGTTTGTCAATATTGCTTTAAAAGCAAGTGGGAATTATTTATTATTATTTATTATTACAGTATATAGTCATTTTCCTGCACCAACACACACCCCTGCTCAGGAACAGCTTGCTTATCAGCTGACTAATTAAATCAGGTGTGTTGGAGTTGGAGAACACTAAAATACACACTCCAAGGGCACTCCAGGGTTAGCACTGAAAGGGCTTCAACAAAGTGCTACTTCCTCTGCAACTTGAACAAAACTGAGGGAATTTAAATTTCGTATTTAATTTATATAAAAATCTAATAATTTGTAGCAGTAACTATATACTAATTTATTTTCTAAGCCGTGTTACAATTTGACTGTTTAGGTATTATTTTGTCAGTGGAATGAATTAGATTTAATTGTAGTGTTGGATTTAGGTTGATGGTTTAATTCACACACACAAAAAAATAACACTGCTGCATCAGAAACGGTATCCATACGACAGTATAGTCATGCCACAACCCTTCAGCTTCACTATTTATTGTCTAATTTATTTAATATGCTTTGCATTTTGGCTATTTATATGTAAATAAACTATTTTTGCAATTTTGACGTTTGTGTCTTGTGTTGTTAATCCCATACAAAAGCTAATTTAATGAGTTTTAAAAGGTATTAAAAAAAAATAAAACCACAAATGATTACCACCAATATTTGCATATTCAAATGTTTATATACTGTTTAGTAATTCTTGTCAAAACAAAATGTATCAAAATGAACAAACAACATTCATTTCTTTTACATGGACATCAATGGAAAACAAACCATACAAAATATTCAATGCAATCAAAAACTATTATGATTTTTAAAAATGCATACACTTTTCATATTTTCATGATACAGGTTAGCAAAAGCTTTGATTCCACTGCAGTAAACAGTTTTCATAAGTTCCACTGAGATTTCAGAATTCTCTACATAACACTGTTTGAGATTCAGAGTGGGGTTTGGTGTGAAATGTGGTTCATTGTAGAGAAACTTGCCGACTCAAATTTCTTTACAGCGGTGATGAACGAAACTATGTGCCAGCATGACTACAACACAACACAGCCATACTGCCAATACAGCCATTCTATTTCTATTTACTATTTACTATCCAAACCCACCAGTTAACCTTTACGCCTCTTCCGAGTTTTATATTTGAATGAATACTAAAGAAAGTAAAATAGTGGCAAAGTTTTGTACAATTTTTTTTGCTGCACAACAACCTGTATGTATCCCTCCACCATTTTAATTATATGCAATTTTAAGAAACAAATTTTGAACCCAAAATCTTCTCAAAACAGTGTCTCATGCCTCAGGCAGTATATTCATAACCATATGGTGTAATAACTTTCTGTGAGGGAGCTTTTAGAGATTCAGACATCCGATTCCATTCACCACCGTCAACAATTCTGACTGGGCATGTTTCTCTAAAGACAAACATTTTTACAGCAATTCCACTCTGAACAACTTACTCACATCTTTCTGAATTTAGAAAAATCAGTTGCGTTCCCCTTTAACGACAAGCCCCTGGCTGTGAAGTGTACTACTGCTGCTTGTTTTGGTCTGACTAAAAACATCCAAAATAACAGCAAGTGGGGTAGAGCTGGTATTTAACGTTGCAACAACAGGTGTTAATAAAGAAGAATGTTTCAAATCACAACAAGGTAAACACACCACCCCCATTCCAGTGTATGAGTCAAACACATTCAATATCCTCTAGCTCAGTGCTACACTGCCTGCCAAGCGTTCCAGACATCTGACTTTTGACATTTAAATTCTGTAAATAAATAATTGAGAGCTGTGTGCTTAGGTGATGCTGGACTACTGCCATAAAACAAAATTTATTTATTTTAATATTAACATGCTCAGTTAATGCAAATCAGCAAAGAAAACATGATCAACACCTTGGCAGGCAATGTAATTCTAGACCAGCCCTCATTCCAGACCAGACCATAATCAGTGTAACTAAAAGGAGCTACCTGTGGAACAACATCCACACCCCACCTACTGTTACCTGTACACAGGTAATGCAGGTAACAACAGTGTATATCCAGTGTATCCAATACAGGGCAAAACAGTCCAGCATTTGAGCAACAGTGCAGACCAAGCCCACATTTTTTTTGCCCATTTCAAAAATGATAATGGGATGATAATAGGACACACCATGAAGTGCACTGAGATTTACCAGCATCTACCACCAGTGTCAACATTAAAGGGCCCATAGCCCACATTTGCCTTGCATTTTCTTTATTTTTTCAAGGCCTAAATAATTGTCCTATTCCGTTCATGCAATTTTTCCAGCCTCTCTTTAGAAGTAAACAGGCTTTTAAGACTGATATGTAAGTGAGCTCTACTTTGTTTTGCGCCTCAATTAAAAAGCTGCTGTAGATGGAATGGGAAAAGGCTAAACTGCTGTAGGCTGAATGGGAAAAGGCTAAACTGCTGTAGATATAATGGGAAAAGGCTAAACTGCTGTAGGCTGAATGGGAAAAGGCTAAACTGCTGTAGATATAATGGGAAAAGGCTAAACTGCTGTAGGCTGAATGGACTGATATACTGTATGTAAATGCATCACAAAAACAATTCAGAACTGGCTATTTTTGCAGCTTTAGTCTAGTTTCCATATATGGACTGGGGAGTGAACAGTAACTTTGTGTGGATAATAATAGCTTGGTACATTTTTTTATAATAGGAGACTCAACTCCAGCACTTTTTATGACATTTATATTTTAGCTTTTAAAGAATTGCTCCAGCATTTATCAATATAATATCTGCTGTATATGTACAGTATCTGGCTGCAGCACTGCATAGCCTCAGCCTGGGCAGGAGAAGCTTTAGTCTTAACAGAAATATGTTTGTTTTTTTCATGCATAGTAATGTACAATTTAACAAATCCTTCCAGTTTACAGACTAATGAACAGAAAGCTGTATTTTCATTTTTTTCAAGATCGGTCAATGGAACACCAAATTGTGGCTACAATGCAATGTAACTTCACTCGTCTTCATGCATTAAATGAGGCAATGAATTCTTCATTCACATCTTACATTAAATGTACTGGAAGACATTGTCTGAGGTTAGAAAGGTCCCAGGTTCAAAAAGCTTCTAAACCAGACTGTACAGTGCTTTTCCAGTGATGCCCTATAAAAGCAGTATTACTAAGCCTGCTCTTCGGCTTTGTGGTGAAACCATGACCCACCTCATGACATGGCTTCACTATCCGCTGTTAGTCAATGCTTAGTAAAGCCATGCCCTGAGCTGTGCTTCAATGTAGGCCATGTCTCAGGTGGCGTGGCTTCAGAGCCCAGTGACTGACAATGTCAATCATGCTCATTCATATATTGTTAAGGGAGGTTAGGGAGGTGGAGCTTCAGTATACTGCCCATCTTAGGTTGTGGCTTTTATGTGTATCATCCAATGACAATGTTAATCATGCTGCAGTACTTTCAAATCAGCCAATCAGAAGCTGGTCTCATTCATATGTGGTTTAGGGCTGGTAGGTGGTGGAGAAGAGGGGCTTTCCGGTTTTGCACCCGTCTCAGGGGGCGTGGCTTCACTAACCGGTGATGCTGGGCCTCGTCGCGGAGAGACTGGCATCTGGGACTGGACTGGACTTAACGGAGAGGGGGTGGGGCTTGGCACAGGTCTTCTGGCTGATGATGACGACGACGACGCTGATGCTAATGAAGATGCTGAGGTGTGTGGTCTCAGGCCCAAACGCGCCTCCAACTCACTACACACAGCTAAACTCCGCCTACCTCCCTCAGCTCCAGCTAGATCTGAGCTTTTGGCTCTCTCCTGGCAGCGCTCCACGAAACTGCCCCTGCGGAACGTCTCCCGCTCTTTGTCCCTCTCCAGAACCGCTCTGCCCGGATGCGGACTGCCACTGCTGCTGCTGGCCAGGGAGCACTGGCTGAGGCCCAGGTGAGAGGGCAGGTCCCGCGGCCTGCTAAAGGGAAGAAGAGGGGCCTGACGTGGAAGACTTCCAGTGTGGGGGATCGCAGGACGAGCAGAACTGACACCACTACGATTGCCCTCACTCAGCTGGGACTGGAGACTAAAAGACACAGAAAAACAGAGAGAGAGGAACAGTAAATAATAATGTTAGTGTTCACAGTGTTTGAGGACAAAATATGGCTGTATGAGAGAGCTCTGCTTTAGAACTGAAGGTCAACCCCCTGTCCTGGATGATTCAAAAGATAGGACTAAAAAAATAATAATAATAAAAAAAAAAAAGTTAATAAATAAATAAATAAATAAATAAATAAAGGCGGCAGACTAAGACAGAGTACCTGCAGGTGGAGTTGCGGGTGGAGTGTGTGAGGGATGCAGCTGGGCTCATGTCTGGTGTCCTGGTTAGCGCTAAATCACACTGATCCAACAGCTCCAACAGCTCTTCCTCAGTAGGCCCACCTAAAGCTGCAAAACACACACACACACACACACACACACACACACACACACACACACACACACACACACTAGTTCAAAAAGAACTGTGATAGTGTAACCGTGTATAAAAGAAGCTAATATGTAGGCACAATGAATGGGATGAGCTAGCTGTAACTTGAACTGGGTCCTGTGGTCCTGTGAAACAGACCCTTCCACACTTTTAATCTCACCCTTGATGTCCACTTTCCCAGCAATCTCCATCGCTGTGGTGAGGTCCCACATCTGAATGCTGCCGTTGCTATGGCCACTAAACAGGTATCGCCGTGGCCGGGAGCCGATGCGGCTGGAGCCCTCACACTCGTGGACCACAAACGCAGTGATTGAGGTGCCGTCCACAGAGCGCACCTCACACACCCTGCCAATGTGGGGGAGAAGGTTTGGTTATATCAGACTTCTAAAAGCATCACAATCTAGTCTGACTCTCAAATGTTCTCTCAAAGGTGTTGGATGGGAGCGGTCACAGCAGTCAAAGATTATTTGTATGTATTCTAATGTCTGGGTTCTTGATAACAAATAATATTAAGCTCAGATAAACAGCTTAAGGTATGTTCAGAATCTTAAGACTTATCTTAAGAATATGAAATTGTGTTTAATAAAGTCCCTGAGCAACAAAACGTCTGGATCTGTTTGCATAAGGCAGCTTTGTGTGTATTATAACCTGAAGCAAAAGCATGAAGGGAAGCTGAATGTGGAATCTGCTGAGTTCATAAGTGTCACCTCTTGCCGTTGGAAGAGAGCCGCACGTAGAGTTTATCTGTGTCAGGAACCACACGCTGAATAAACACCTGCTGCTCATCACGCTCTCCATAAGGACCTGAGAGAAGTATATAAATCAGTGTAAAAATTAACACGTATAAACGTGAGTGCTGCCAGAGTAAACACATTAACATGATAAACCATTAACACTACATTTCTACGGCATTCTCCTAGTTTGACCCAGTTTGAGCTGCATGAATGGGAGCGTGGTGGCTGGTGTGACCAAACAGATAACACCACAATCTGCTACTAGAGTTTGACACCTGGTCTGGGTGTCTATGCTGGGCTACACCAGTCCTTGGGCAAGACTCCTAGCACTACATTGGCCTATCTCTGTAATAGGACTAACCTAGGAGTAAGTCTCTCTGGATAAGAGCATCACCTAAAAGGCTACAGTCAAAGCAGAGGAGTTGAATCATTGACTGTATGTGTGATACATATAATCAGACATACAAGCAAATAAGCTGTTATTAAGGTGTTGACAAAATGATGTAATTAAATGCAATTCTTGTAGCATACATCGCATATATAAAAACGAATAAACACAGGAAGTAGTTAGTTCACGTTCTAGATAAACGTGAGTTAGGCAGCGTCAGAAGCCACATAATTAGTGGCATAACCATCGGATCATGGTTTTGAGTCACAGATTAGATGATTTTCGGGTTAACAAGAACAAGTTTGTTTGTATTAATGACTTTTATTTCGACAGTCTGTGTTTGTTTTAGTGACTTTTATTTTGACTTTTTTTTGACACAAGTCACTGTTGGCCAACGAAAACTTTAATCAATGATATGTTGTATGCATAACTGTTACCGCACTCCAGACAGCTTACCGATCTCGGTTCCAGCAGCGCAGCCCCCATGTCCGTCGACATCGTCCAGAGAGAGGATTTTGAAGGAGGTGAGTGGGGTGGAGCCGGGCTGGGTGGAGATCATGCCTCGGAAACGCGTGACAGTCCAGGTGCGAACATGGTTGTTGTCTGCACACACTGCACACCCAAAATAGAGTCAAGTCAACTCACACTCGCGTCATCTACTGGCTCGTGTTTAATAAATAAATAAAACGCCGGCATCAGAACAAGTGTAGCAGATTTAATAACAAGATATGCTTTCACAGTTTCTGGTGCGCGTGCAAGAGTGTGTCTGCGGGTTATAAAGAATGAACTGTGTCCACAACGCCTGTCAAAAGACTGAAAATACCTTCTGAAATGTTCTTGTCTTGACTGACACTACTCAATTACAGGAACATTATGCTGCGACTGTACCTTAAAACAGTCATTCCAGAATCATGTTGATGGTACACTGACTAATCCAGGCCAAATCGTTTTTTTCTTGGAGCTGTAACGCAGTGTAACGCTGCTTAGCCCGGGTCATATTAGTATAAAATCCTGTAGTATTACTCTATCGCCTTAGTCCACATGCTTCTTTACCCTGAGACTGTCCAGAAATGCATGTGTGCAGCTGTCCATGAGAGGGTGCTCAAAGTGTGATTTGTAAAATCACACATTACACTGCTTTAAATAAGAAAGTATGATATTCGCAGGCTAACACTGTCACCAACACTGGAACAAATATATGCATGTACTCTAAATAAACTTGGTTAGTTGTTAAAGAGTAATGTTTTGTTGTTTTTTTTTATCCCTAATAACTTATACATTTTTTGTCACTGCGTCTTTAAACATACATTTTCAACATTTTCTTTTTGCATTTTTCCATTTTTTTATGCATACTCACACGTATAAACAAACTGCAGCAATGTGTCCCAGTCAAATAGCAAGCTGAATGGGAGAGTAGGTGGGTGCTGTCGGCTAAACAGATGTGTAACTGTGTTGGTTTTGTGACATTAGCTTTTTTAAGCTTAGTTACCATATATGGACTGGAGAGTAAACGGTATGTTTTCAGACTTTATTCATGTTCATATTAAATTCTTTTATATTAAAACTGTTTTCGAAGAATTGTAATTTTCGAAAATGAAATTAATTCAGTTTTATCATGTTATGGTCTTTTAAATATGCAACAAAAATCTGCTCAATTTGTCCCTGATGTTTTGATCCTAAGTTTGCAAGTTTGTGTGTGTGCGTGAGGAAGTCGTAGTACCTGAGATGAGGTGTTTCTCTGAAAGCATGATTTTGGTCACAGGACTGCGGTGCACAGAGAAGGTCTGAAAGAGCTGAGGTCCGGAGCCCACCGTCTCTGGGTGCTGAACAATTACACGCACCGTACCTGAACTGGTTCCATACGCTATCTCAATCCAGTTCCCACTGTCACCTGATACATACACACATACATATATAAGAATCTTTATTATTTTATTTCTTCTATGTTTAAATGTAGTCTTTATGTTGTTAGATGAGCCTACAGTGAGTTACTGATGCTGTAAATCGGTTGCAATATGAATATTTCAATAAAACTTTAATACAATTCTAAAATATGAATAATAACCACAATAAATAATCATTTCAAGCTGTTTGTTACCAATAGGCTGTGGTTGACAAGCAAAAGTCAAGGGTTCCTCTATTGACAGCAGTGTATTACTACAGAATTCAGTAACTGCGAGCGCTCTTGGGTGTGTTTAGAGAACATTTTGCAATGTGGTTCAGCCAATCAATTAACAGCCAGAATACTATGTTTTAGAAAATATTGAGAATGTGTTAAAGTGAAACGTGTATTTTATTGTCTGTGTCATAAACTATTACCATCATCATCATAATTATTACTATTATTATGATAACCACTACTGTCATTATTATCATTATTACTATTGCTATCATCACCATTATCATCATTATTATGGTCATTATCATGATTGCTCTTCTTAATCATCACTATTACAGAATTGTTATTATTGTTATTATTAGCTGTAATGTTGCATGTATTTGAGCTGCTAACCTTATTTTGGGCTAATTACTAACCTGTGTGTGTGTGAGGAATCAGTGTGTAGCACTATTGTAATACTTATATGTGTGAAAGGTCAGTGTAAGTGTGTGTGTGCGCACTAAAAGAGGTTGGATCCATACTTGTTTTGGGTGTGAGGTAGACGCTGAGGGCCGTGATGGCATCCTCGCTTGGATCTCGGTATAATTCCGTCACCAACAGATCATTATCCTTCATCCGCAGCGGAAACTTCTGCACGTCTGCAAACACACACAACCACACATGTATACGTATACACTTATGTCTGTATACACACACACAAACAGACATTAGTACATTTACACACTTTCACACAAACCCCTATACTGAATATACACACTTACAACCACTAGAGACGATACTGTCCTTTACCTCAAAGCATATTCGGTTACTGAGCTGGGATGTATACACACAACATACTCTCCCCAGCCACTTTATTAGAAACCCATCAGTTTCTGATCACAGAGTTGACCTTGTTTCTATATGTTTAGGTGGTGGACCCACTCACAACCTAACACTGACACCAAGGCGTTTAAACCCCAGCCATGACGCTATACCTTTTGCTCTCATACCAACAGCACACACACTATAATCAGTACTACTGTCTCCATGTCACTGCTGTGCTGAGAATGGACTGCCACGCAAATAATACCTCCACAAAAGTGGTCCTGTGGTCAGAAAATAAACAGTGATGAATAAAGAAGAGGCGGGCTGATAAACCTTAGTAATATATGAGCTACAGCCTGTAACTGTACATCTGTACAGTGGAGCTATTAAGTAGGTATTTCTAATAAAGCCACCACTCAGTGCAGAAACGAAACTGACCTATATAGTAAATGGATCCATTATTACAGCCGAGGATGAGGAAGGAGCCGGCTGTGTCATAGCTGTTAATGGGAACCACATCCTGATTCTGGAGAGAGGGAGAGAGAGAGACAGACAGACAGACAGACAGTGAGACAGACACAGAGATAGATACATGCACTTTATTGGGTCTACAAAGATGGTCTCTACAGTAGCAAAACCATTCACATTGTGTACACATTAGACACACACATACACCACCTATTTACACATATACACAGAACAGAAACGGGATGTGAAGTGCTGAAGATATCAAACATGACCCATGTTTAGAGGTATGTGCACAAACAATAACATGATTACATTTTAGAATCCTACAGAGCGTTGTGTCTGTAGCTTAGTAAATGGAAAAGTTTTCTATATACAATTAAATTGCTTATTAGAACTGACTGAACATTTAAAGAGCACACAATCTACTTTTTTCTTAGAATTAGAATTTCTGCCCTGATGTCCACTTGTTAAAGTCATAAGTCTGTAAGAATTAGTAAAAGTTTTTCTTTTAGAACGATACAGTTGCATTCCAAAAGATTCCCCATTCGAAATGAATGCAAATTAAGTTTAAGATTCCCCATTGCAAATTTAGTTTATTAGTAAATTAAATCTGTTTGAAATAAACCATTTAAACAAGAACAAATTAAATAGTTTAACACAACCAATAGAACAAGCACTTTCTCCAGCCCCTGCAAACATGGTGCATAGCCAGACATGTGAGAAATCATAGCCCGTTCCTCATGGGCAATGAGCTTCAGTTCACTAATATTCTTGGGTTTGAGTGCTTCTTCAAATTCCCCTGAAGATTTTCTATGGGGTTCAAGTCTGTGATGACCACTCCAGAATCTTCCAGGACTTCTTCTGAAACCAAGCCTTGGTAGACTTTGAGGTACACTCCCACTGTTCTGATGGAAGGTTCAATGACACTCGAGCTTCAGCTTCCTCACAGAAGGCATGATGGTGGCTTCTGTAAGAAAGCTGAAGACTGGATGTCATTGGACCTTCCAACATGACAGTGATCATATACACACCTCAAAGTCCACCATGTCCTGGAAGATTCTGGAGTGGTCGTCACAGTCGCCTGTCTTGAACCCCATAGAAAATCTTTGGTGGGATTTGAAGAAGGACGTTGCAGCAGCAAACCAAAGAATATCAGCGAACTAGAGGCCATTGCCCATGAGGAACGGGCTAAGATTCCTCAGGAACGCTGCCAGAAGCTGGTGCCTAGCTATTCATCATGTTTGCAGCAGGTCATAACAGTTAATGGGTCTCTACTAAATGCTAAACACACCTGTCATGTAGTCATCATTAAGAGTGGCATTTTGTGTTGAGATATTTAAATTGTTTTTTGTTTGACTGTTTTTTTGCAAACAGCTTACATAAAAATTTGGGTTGATTTAATGATTGCAACTGTATATGTAAATTAGCTCTGTTGTGACTGGCTACCCTAAACTGTGTCTCACTCAAATAGCAGCCCAGACTGAACACTTCTTACAATGAGCCTTTTTTACCAATCATTCTTAAGAAGACATTTCTTTTTAAAGCCCACTTAAACAGTTCTCACAACGATTCTTACATTCACCAATGTTTTCTTATGTGAGATTTGTTCAGTTTAAAAAGATGTGAACAATTCCGTGTTTTAAAAACACACCATGACGTACACAGACGTATATTTTTTTAAAGGACTTTTCTCAAAAACATGAAGAAAATTCTTAGAACGATATTGGCGAATTAGGCCAGATGACTGCTGTATTCTTATTATGTGGACATACACTATATGGATAAAAATGTATTTGGACACCTTCTCATTCATTGTTTCTTCAGAAATCAAGGGTATTAAAATAGGTTTGCCCTGCTTTTTTGGAGCAACGTTCTTTACTATCCAGGGAAGGCTTCATACTAGATTGTGGACCATTACTGTGAGAGTTTAATTGCACTCAGCATCAAGGACAATAATGAGACATCACAAAAAAAATCCATATAAAACTGTCTGTTTTATCAGGGTAGTTTTTTCGTGTATACTGACTGGTTCATTTTGACAGTGTTTACACACTACATTACACTCATTACAGAAAAGCGAGTACACTGTGTTTTTTCGTGATACGGCTCTTTAAGTGGTTGAGCTAAACTGACCTGCCAGTGTTTGGTCACAGCGTTCCACACTCCTACTTTTCCCGTGTGGCTGGTGGCAATCAGCTGATTCCCCACGAAGAACAGAGCCTCCACCGGCACATTGAGGCTGAACACACCTGCCGTGTGAGAGAGAGAGAGAGAGAGAGAGAGAGAGAGAGAGAGAGAGAGAGAGAGAGAGACAGAGAGAGAGAGAGAGACAGAGACAGAGAGAGATTAGGGTTAGTGTTATCCCCTGGGCTTGTCTATCAGTGCTTATTGAAGTACAGACTGTACAGGAGTGGATTCCACACTCAGCAGCAGGTATTACTGCAGTGTGTGGTCTGCTGGACAGCTTTACCCACAAACAGGTCAAGATAAAAGCTGCAGCCTTCATTCATGTTCATCTTTTTTTTTTAAATATTACTAACATTTTCGTTTAGGGATGTCCTGATATGATACAGTACATTGGGATACAGTAGATCAACCCATGCATATTTTACCAGACATTTTAAAAGTATTTTTTTATTGACATTCATTGACAGGTGTTTCGTTTAGCCCCATTGCCACAGGTGTATAAAAGGCAGTGCAGTCTGCCTTTACACACATTAGTGAAAGAAAGGGCTGTTCTAATCAGATCACTGAATTCCAGCATGGTATCATAATACAATGCCACCGTTGCGTCACCAAGTCAGTTCATGTAATTTCTTCCTTCCTAGATATTCCACCATCAACTGTGAGTGGCATTATTTACATCTTATATTTTACCTTGTTGTTATAAGTGACCGTACAGTCAGCAAAGTATTTAATTGTTAGTTGTGCTGAATATGACCCAGTATGTGACAAATAAAGGTAGTAAGTCACTGTTGCCTGTTTAATTTGTGTTATAACTGTGTATTAGTGATTTATAAGGTGTTTATGCCATACTTAATAACCATTAGCCCTTTTAAAAGTAAGTTCCTGCTATCTGTGACGGTTTAAACAGAGCTAGTAGGCATGATCAGAGTAAGTTGTAGAATGTGACCGTGACTCAGCTGTACGTCATCTGTAGAGCAGCGGGGGAATTAACAGGCAGTAACTGTGCAGACAAGATCAGATCATGAATCCTAATTTTTTTTAATTATTTTTATGGCCAGTGGTGTGGTGTTGTGGTGATACTTTGATGCCTTCGATTCATGTATTCACTGAGCCTGACTTATGAAAACGTTTGAAATGATCATTATAAAATAACAACAAAGTTTGCCATGTTTGCCTTATCTTGCAACATGAAGCTGATATTCCACCTTCAAACAGCACCGCAATTACTTTCTGCACCCGTAGCTTGCATAATTCCAGCCTCATGAAGGCAGACTTGTTTATGTACAGAGTCATAAATCTGCACTGATTTTTGTCATAAATGATCTACTGAGGTTATGTGACAAGGTTTTTTTACATAGCTGTTTTATTTTACATAGCTGTTTTAGCGTGTTTTAGAGTGTATCTTGAGCACAACGTTTAGCATTTTGGATTCATTTTGTTGTCTTTTCAATGAGCACAAGTGTGTCACCGATAGGACTGGAAAATGTAAGTTAATTAACTCAGGTGTTGCTGCGTTTCGGTGCAGTGTCATGCTGAGAGACACGCTGTGTGCTGGGGGAAGCAGGTTAGATAAACTCCTGGAATCAAAACTGATTGTTGAGTCCCGTTCTAAGCTGAATATCCCAATCCCATACTAACCCCTTCCCCCTTAATAAATCAATAATGTCTATCTTAACATCTATTAGAAGAATTCCAGACTGATCCAAAGTTCAATAGGTAGGAACGTGACCATACCAATCTCATTGCCATTGCCATCTGGACAGATAGCCCATAATATGATCTCAGTGCCTGACGCCACAGCAACCATCTTGTCGTTGTCGCCCAACGAGCCGCCCATAACTTTAGCGTTCAGCGCCACCCTGTCGATGACCCAGTCCAGCCTGGGGCTCGTGAACACCTGCTGCCAGCCTGTTGACTCCTTCACCCTGAAACACAGACAGAGATACAAACAGAGTTGGAAGCTTCACTTTAAAAATGCAATATGTTACAGATGAATATGCACGTTTGGCTTACTTGTCTTTTTAAAGCCATGCATTAAAATTAAAAGAAAAAATGAAAACTTAACATATAAAGTCCAATCCTGTGAAATAAATCTCGTCTAAAAATAAAGGTTCTACAAAAGTTTCTTTGCGTAAAGCCACAGAAGAACCACTTTTGGATCCATTATAAACCCTTAATGAAAAGAGAACCTTTTTAGTTCTAGTGGAACTGACTGACGTGAAGTGGTGACTGACAAATGAATTTCTATGACTGACTGACACCAACCTTCATCTCTACATACTGACTCTGTCAGAGCTATAATATAAAAGCTGTGCTAATGTCCTAATAAACCTGCTAATGACCAGGTTTCCTCCTGTAGTGTATTACAGCCTGACATATTGAGTGTGTGGCTCATATGCACATTACAGAGTATTACGGAGTGTCCCCTACGCCTCCTGTAGTGTATTACAGCATGTCAGAATGACCATGTGGATCGAATTAACATTACAGAGCACAATAGAGTTTCTACAGTGTATTACAGAATGAGTGTGTGGTTCACATGAATATACAGAAGTACCTGTAACAAACCACAAACTGTGCATAGGCCACAGCAATCCAGTTGTGGTGTCCACAGACAATTCGCACCATTCCAGGATCTGGACCATGACCTGACGGGTAAAGAGGGGGTGTCAGATCACTCCTCACTCAAATGCTTCCAGAATGAGAGACAGTCGACTTATTCAGTCAAACACAGAAGGTTACTGCTTAAAATCTACTGGCACAGATCAGCAGTGATAAATATGCTTCCACCAAGTACTGTGGTGTTTGGGTGGTAGGAAGATTAAATATTGTAGTTGCAGTGTTTTCTAAACAGGCATCTGGAAGTCTGTATGGTTGAAAACTGTAAAGATAAGGTAATACCTGTGGCTCTCTCCTCTGTAGCAGTTTTGCCTAGTATGCCCGCATTGCCCAGGTTGGGTGGCATGGTGTTACTGCGCCTGACTGGTGCTCGCTCCAATGCTCCGGCCCGACCACCCATAAACTGAGGACCTGCCACACTGTGTCTGTTCCTGCGTTTTACTGGATACACTAATAAAACACACACACACACACACACACACACACACACACACATGATTAATTTTTTATTTGCTTTTAATTAAACTAAAACATTAAAAGAGCGAATGCTCACCTGGTGGGGGCAGGTAGCCGTTAAACAGCACATTGCCGCATGAAGACCGGTCTAATTCATCACACAGCTGTAGCTTTCGCACTGAGGTGAGACCACACACAAATTAAACAAATACACAAACGGTTTAATGCAAAATACAATCAACAGAAAGAGGACTGTTACTATTACAACTGTGCTGTGAAATATAACACCTGTCAGGTATTTCAAAATGTGCAAATTAAATAATAATAATAATAATATATAGTTACAAATTATGCACTCTAATCCAAAATCCATATTTTACAACAACATACAATAGTTATTTCCACTCAGTCTTACCTAATGGAGTGATTCCATAGAACTCAGCTTCATGCATCAATAAATGCACATCTATAGACCTGTAACAGACATGTTAATTACACCATTGCTGCAGAAAGAGCCTTGTTGAGAGAGTCTAAGTGGAACTTACTGCTTAAAATCTACTGGCACAGATCAGAAGTGATAAATGATGGCCCTAACGAGTCAACTAAGGCCTACTAAGATAATTAAGATGCAGATGTCCAAACTTTTGCACATATCACAACAATTATTTTTGTGGTCAATTATAAAGTAACAGTGCTTTTCACATGACCAATATACGGGGAAGCCAAAATGTATGAATGAACTCTTACATGTGTAATAAGAATATAGGTTGTGTAAAGGTTGTATTTGTATTTGTGACCTGGGGTGCAGTTCTTTAGTGCGCAGAAAGTTCAGAATGGGGGCAAACAGAGAAGGATCTCGATCAATGAAGATCTGAAAGCAAAAAAAAAAGAAGCAAGCAGGAAATTACGCATGTACAGTAATATGAGAACACATACTCCAGACATTCAACAAGTCGGGTTAAAGAACTCTTACCGCTCCAGTTTCATCTTTTAATGTGGATATCCGTCCACTCAGGAGGCTAAACAAAGACAATGTAAATACTCTATGAGCATATTTGATTAAGATTTGAAAAAGTGTAGCTTAATTTCAAGTTTTACAAGATCGGTGGATCTACACATGATAAACACACAGTCCAGACTTGTGTGTATCCCTTTGTGTACTATTGAGAAAGTGAGTGAACGTTAGTAGCAGTGTGTGACAGGGAAAGTCCTAGATAGTGGTGGGAACTGGAAATTACTAATTTGGAGAGGAAATTGGGGGAACAAATGTTCCAACCTTGAGAAAAAGGAGTCAGGGACCCATGTCAGCGTCTGTTTGGAGGTACAGAACCTGAAAAAAGACATAATACAAAGGAGAAATGAGTACTGTAGTGTGGCCCAGAACTTTAGAAATCCCCATTACTGTTGCCCTTTACAATTTGTCTTTACTGTAGATTAGATCTTTACAGTCACACCTTACTGTGGCCCGAATTTTTAACAATCACACCTTACTGTGGCCTGGAACTTTACAATTGTTCCTTACTGTAAATTAGATCTTTACATTTACACCTTACTGTGGGCTGGAACTTTACCATTGTTCCTTACTGTAAATTAGATCTTTACAGTCACTCCTTACCATGGCCCAGAACTTTATAAAACACTCCTTACCGTGGCCCAGAACTTTACAAATCGCTCCTTACCGTGGCCCAGAACTTTACAAATCGCTCCTTACTGTGGCCCAGAACTTTACAAATCACTCCTTACTGTGGCCCAGAACTTTACAAATCACTCCTTACTGTGGCATAGATCTTTGCAAATCACTCCTTACTGTGGCATAGATCTTTGCAAACATCTCTTAATGTGGCCCAGAGTGTTACAAACATCCCTTACTGTGGCCCAGAACTTCACAATCAATCACTTCTTAATGTGGCCTAGAACCTTACAAACCTCTTTATTGCATTACAGAACTTTACAATAACTCCTTACAGAGTCTTCCAGACACCCTCACTGTGACCCAGAGTCTTCCAAACACCCCTCACTGTGACCCAGAGTGTTACAAACATCCCTCACTGTGACCCAGAGTGTTACAAACATCCCTCACTGTGACCCAGAGTGTTACAAACATCCCTCACTGTGACCCAGAGTGTTACAAACATCCCTCACTGTGACCCAGAGTGTTACAAACATCCCTCACTGTGACCCAGAGTGTTACAAACATCCCTCACTGTGAGCCAATCTTACAAACTTCCTTATGGCAATACATAACTCAATCCCAATCACTCTTTACTGTGGCCCAGAACTTTACAATCAATCACTTCTTAATGTGGCCTAGAACCTTACAAACCTCCTTATTGCAGTACAGAACTTTACAATAACTCCTTACTGTGATCCAGAGTCTTCCAAACACCCTCACTGTGGCCCAGAGTATTACAACCCCCCTTATTGCAGTACAGAACTTTATAAACATCTCTTTTACTGAGACCCAGACGTTTACAACCACCTACAGTAGCCCACCTACTGTGACCCCTTTTACTCCAGTAAACTCCCACTCCACACATTTAGCAACTGGTTCTGTGCTATTGCTACACTGTCCATGTTCACACATTACATAGTGTTGTACTGATATGACTTACTGTGGCCCGGAGCTTTCCAAACTATCTCTACTGTGACCCAAAAGTTCACACACCAAGATTAGGTTTCCATATATACTATATTTTATAAAAAGGTGAGGACATCCTTTGTCTGTCAGGCCTTCAGCTCTCTAAGGTATTAATATGAGAGATTTCAGATTTATCAATTGATTTAACAGACTATATTAGTATTCTATGGATCTAATAAAATTACATATGATGAAACTAAAACACGATTTTATTTGTATAAAGTTTAACTTGTAAACTTCACCGGGACATTAGTTCAAAAGTCCTGTCAGTCAGATTTCGGATGACTTGAATAGAAATGCAAAATATCAACAATATCAAAGACACTGAATCAAACAGTCACTTACTAGACACTCTTATTTCATATAATATGAGAACATTCAGCATGTTTAATGTGTTTAATGAGTAAAAACTCGGACAGAAGAAGAAATTCATCTATAACAGATTAAAAACACAACATTAATCAGGACTCGCCTTTTTCCTCCAACGTTTAAATGAATGATTTCTCCGGCAGCTCGCGCCATTCCAGCTCGGCTCACAGCAGGTACATGTTTAGGAAGTGTTTATGATTAAAATAAGAGTTATATTTATTTAATAAATACACAAAATTAGTAAATAAACACAAACACGAACACCTCCCAAACTGCACTGAACGCAGTCTTCCGCTTTCAGTGCAGACTTCCGACTACCGCCGCGCCCTGCAGCACCCCCGAGCGGCCGCGGGTGGAACTACACCCTGACTGAGGGTTGTATTATTTTTGTTTTGCTTCAGTTTCTTACTTTTCCTGCTCATTCACTGTAGATGTTTCATAGAGAAATCAATAGATTTGTTTAGCTATGTTGTATCCTACTGTATAAATGATCACTTAAACCTAATATACAAAAATGAAGTGCTGCATGAGTGCTGCTTCTTCTTCTTCTGCTGTGGATTTTGACCTGATGTGCATACCGCCCCCTGCCGTGCCTTGGTGCAACCAGCACGTCAGTAAGCTGAGCAGTTCAGTAGGAATATTGGGAGGGGAAAAAAAGGAAGAGAAGGAAGAAAAACAACCATCTATCATTAAATCCAATGTATTGCAAAGATGGAAATATGCCTTCCTAGCAACCTTTTCTTTTAGCACTTTACAATAACTTACTGAAGCCAAGAAATGTACAAACCCCTTTTACTTCAGTAAGCTCTGTGTTTCATTATGACATATTCACCATTGGGTGAGAGAGGGTGAAGGGCCTTGCTCAAGGTCCCAACAGTGGCAGCTTGTCGAGCCTGACTTATACCTATATGTCATAACACATCCAGAAAACAGAATGAAAACCAATGTGGTGCAAAAATGGGAATAAGCCCTCCTAGCAACACATTATTTAGATATTCCTTTGCCCAACAGCCCCCTAAAACCCACACACTCAGAGCCCACTTATGTAGCTGTCAGTCAGAACAGAAGCACATACTTAAATGGTAAAATAAGGATTAATAGTTATATATATTTTGCCTCCGAAAACCTTCTTCATCTCTTCGTCTTTTTTCTCATTTTTACACAATGTGAATCTGTCAGTTGTTGTTTACATTGAGTCCACATTTAAAAATGACTGGACCAAAAGAAATGCCCCAAATGACTTGGATCAAAATCTTTTTACACATTTTCATCATCTTTGCCTGTAAAGCTTCTATTTTAAAGGATTTTTTTTTTGTGACAGCGACGACATGTTGGATGTAAGGGATTTCCATATGTTCTGTTTTATGTCATATGTTTGAAATCTAGTTCTTGTTGTATGGGATAAGAAGGGGTGTTTACAGACCCAAGGACCAGTTTCTGCCACCTCCAGGAATCAGTTTAGGTCAAGAAATAATTTCATACCTTCAGATGAGTAAACAAGGTCAGCAGACACACCTGAAAGCAGTAAATAATAAAACACAGCGTTTGTCATATCACAGGTTGTGTTTATGATGGAAATAACTGTACAGCATTTGGATGTATACATTATTCTTCTGTTCACAAGTTCTGCATTGATGTTAGAGCCCACCAAACGTTGCCAGGAACGGAGACTGGGTTATCTCATGCACTGCAGCAGCAGTAGAGCGACGCTGGAAGCTTAGACTGGATCCTCTGCTCTTGTCCACTTCACTTTCTCTTCTTCATTCAAACTCACTTTCTTTAGTTACAGGGAAAACTCTTCACACTGGCAGATTGTTTGCAGTTTACAGCAAAAAAAAAAAAGAAAATGAAAAAGTATTTTTCTCTATACAGAAACAAGCAATTGCAGTTTGTACAAGAGTTTTAACTCATGCTCAGAACTCATGCTCATAAGTCCAACAGAGACACCTGAACAGTTTTAGAAACTTTCAGCAGTGTAAAAATGTACAGCTAGAAACGCCCCAGCAGAAGATCCTTTTTTTATGACAAGAAATCTGTAGGAGTTGCTTTAAGGCAAAAACATGGTTGCTGAATATTAAAAAAGGAAAAATGAAACAATATTTACAAAACAATTTGGTCAGATTATATCAGATCAGATGATCAGTTTTCAATAATGCAACAAGTCCGGAAGAGGGTATAAAATTTGTAAGTATCTGAAGTGTATGAGAAAGTGGTGTGCAAAATGTTCCCAAAATACATCTCACATTAACCAATCAATAACATATGTTTATGATAAAAAATTTCACGTCTTTTATTTTCATTGATTTAGGTGTGTATGTTCTCTTTGAGCATAAACAAAAAACATAAAATGAAGACTTAACTTAAACTATCAAAGCATACAACTACAGAGTGTATGCATATTCACATGTATGATGAAAAAGTGTTCAGCCACGCACTCCTGGCCATAAACAAGAACATACATTAAAGTTCAATTGTGTGGTGGTGGTAGAGGTGGGTGGGTGGTCAACAAAACAAACAAACAAACTACTACTACTACTACTACTAATACTACTAATAATAATGATAATAATTGGTGATTTTGGGGGGAAATTATATAAAATATAGGTTTACTGTATTTTTAAACATCATATATTTTACATATTTTATGTATGAAAGCATTTTTGTGTCTATTTCCATCAGCAGGTTTAGGTACAGAGCAGAGGAAAAGTTGCATAAATCCTTCAGTGGTTCACCATTTCTAAAACACTGTACACATCAAATGTTCACATAAAACCAGAGTGAATTACCTGAAGGAAAAAAAAGTAGCATTTAATTTAATATTAGAAATACATTACACACAATTATTATAAAAGTTTTGATCTGTCTACATTTATAAGAAAAAAAGCCATTTATAAATTATTTAAAGAAACAAAAATAACATGTCATGGCATGTACAAAAGTTATGGCACATTTTATACATTCCAATCTGTTAAATGCAGTAAATAAATACATAGAACATTGTGTTGTGTTTACAATTTAGACATTTTGTTATATATATATATATATATATATATATATATATACAAACCGGATTCCAAAAAAGTTGGGACACTAAACAAATTGTGAATAAAAACTGAATGCAATGATGTGGAGATGGCAAATGTCAATATTTTATTCGTAATAGAACATAGATGACAGATCAAAAGTTTAATCTGAGTAAATGTAACATTTTAAAGGAGAAATATGTTGATTCAAAATTTCATGGCGTCAACAAATCCCAAAAAAGTTGGGACAAGTAGCAATAAGTGGCTGGAAAAAGGAAATTGACAACATGATTGGGTATAAAAAGAGCTTCTCAGAGTGTCAGTGTCTCTCTGAAGCCAAGATGGTAAGAGGATCAACAATTCCACCATTGTTGCGCAGAAAGATAGTGCAGCAATACCAGAATGGTGTTACCCAGCGTAAAATAGCAAAGACTTTTAAGTTATCATCATCAACTGTGCTTAACATCATCAAAAGATTCAGAGAATCTGGAACAATCGCTGTGCGTAAGGGTCAAGGCCGTAAAACTCTACTGGA
This sequence comes from Salminus brasiliensis, assembly GCF_030463535.1. Lineage (NCBI taxonomy): Eukaryota > Metazoa > Chordata > Actinopteri > Characiformes > Bryconidae > Salminus > Salminus brasiliensis. The sequence continues at coordinate 20,689,496 of NC_132890.1, read as the reverse complement.
TGCTCGTGATCTCCGGGCTCTTAAACGTCACTGCACCTCACACAGGAATGCCACTGTCAAGAAAATAACAGAATGGGCTCAGGAATACTTCCAGAAATCATTGTCAGTGAACACAATCCACCGTGCCATCCGCAGTTGCCAGCTGAAACTCTACAGTGCAAAGAGGAAGCCATTTCTAAGCAAGCTCCACAAGCTCAGACGTTTGCACTGGGCCAGGGGTCTTTTAAAATGGAGTGTGGCAAAATGGAAGACTGTTCTGTGGTCAGATGAGTCACGATTTGAAGTTCTTTATGGAAGTTGTTATCAACGCTCCGTTCAGAAGCCTGCATCACTGATGGTATGGGGTTGCATGAGTGCTTGTGGCATGGGCAGCTTGCATGTCTGGAGAGGCACCATTAATGCAGAGAACTATGTTCAGGTTCTAGAACAACATATGCTCCCATCTAGACGTCATCTCTTTCAGGGAAGACCCTGCATTTTTCAACAAGATAATGCCAGACCACATTCTGCAGCAATAACAACATCATGGCTACGTAGGAGAAGGATCCGGGTACTGAAATGGCCAGCCTGCAGTCCAGATCTTTCACCTATAGAGAACATTTGGCGCATCATAAAGAGGAAGGTGCGACAAAGAAGGCCCAAGACGATTGAACAGTTAGAGACCTGTATTAGACATGAATGGGAGAGCATTCCTATTTCTAAACTTGAGAAACTGGTCTCCTCTGTACCCAGACGTCTGTTGAGTGTTGTAAGAAAGGGGGGATGCCACACAGTGGTAAAAATGGCCTTGTCCCAACTTTTTGGGGATTTGTTGATGCCATGAAATTTTGAATCAACATATTTCTCCTTTAAAATGTTACATTTACTCAGATTAAACTTTTGATCTGTCATCTATGTTCTATTACGAATAAAATATTGACATTTGCCATCTCCACATCATTGCATTTAGTTTTTATTCACAATTAGTTTAGTGTCCCAACTTTTTTGGAATCCGGTTTGTGTGTGTATATATATATATATATATATATATATATATATAATGCGTGATTTACATTTACAACATCAACAATAATACATAATTACACTAAGGGTAACCAAAATTACATTTATATACATTTTAATTATAAATGCAGACAGATTTAAAAAGTTGTGGGATGTTCTGAAGATCCAACAAATACTCACAAAGCACACAATGATTTATTTGCAAATAAAAATAATGTTTCTGAAATTAAAATATATTTAACAAATGCTTCTATTTAACAAACTCTTTCTGCTTTTGGGGCATTTTACATTTCCTCAGAACAGAGCAGACTCTGTCTCTGACTGTTTAACATGTCCAAATAAAAAGTCACTGCAGTGGACTCTACTATGTATTAAAACTGATCATTCAGGTGGATATAAATACTTTTCTGGACAGTAAATATTTTAACTATGTGATTTGGCATTGCTGCATTACACACTACTTTGCGTGTCTGATTACCATATATAGACCATGTGGTATAACCCTCCTGTTATATATTTCCATTTCCATTTCCTGTATACTTTAATGCACTAAATCAGCTCATTATCAAGCCCCTTATTTGAGTTAAGTCAGGAGTCTAAGAGCTAAAACACACTAAAAGGAGTAAATTAAGAGCATGTTAGTGTTTTTTATGGCCTCAAACCACAAATTACTAACTTTACACAAGCACAAATCCTTCTGATAGCTTCTCTGTTGTAAATCACTGTTATGATAAAAAAACAAAACTAGTCATAATACATTGTTTTAGAGAATGTAATGGGAAAAAAAAATCTATTATAACAGAATATTCATAAAAACAAAATGCTGTCAGGTTTGGGCTTTTCACAATGGTTTTAAAAAGCCCACAACATAGCAGCCTGAAGTTCTTTAAATAAAGGGTGTGATGTAGTATGTAAACATTGTTTCGAAATGTACCGCCCATTTCTTTTTCAACATTTATGTGATGTTAGTTTACATATCTCCGCCCATTCAGCCTACAGCAGTTTAGCTCCGCTTATGAGTTTTTTGGACCACTTTTTTAACGAATTATTAAACAGGGCAGCCAATCAGAACAGAGCTAATTTACACATAGTGTTAGCACTCTTAAAGGCACAATAACAAAAGCAGCCTGTTTTAATACTGTTTTAAAGTATAAAGATAAATGATAATGTAAAGCATTAATAAACATACTGTATGTCCAAAAGTGTTCGACGGCCTGAGTGAGTTCAACTGTATAATCTTCATAGAAAGCACCGACTAATAGAATGGGACACTCTGGAGCAGCCATAAGTGTAAAATCACCAATGCCGAATGCTGAGTGTTGGCTACAGGGGTTGTTGGGGACGGGGGAGGGGGCTGTGGGGTTTTCTGTAGTGCTGATACTCCATCCAATACCTTAAGATGAGCTGGACTTGCAGAACTAATTATCAAACATCAGTACCTAACCTCACTGATGCTGTCACACTGAAAGCAATCAATCATCCTCACAGCAATGTTCCAACATCTAGTGTAAAGCCTTTCCAGAAGAGTGGAGGCTGTTACTGCACCAAACTCTCTACTAAGACTCTTCATTTCAGAAAACGTGCTGTAAATGTCTGTAGATTTAGTATGACTTACACAAAATTACTTGAATGTGAAACATGAGGATGAGTGTCCTCAAGCCTTTGAGACGCAGTGTGTGTATCCAGCTGTGCTTTTTTTCTGCCACAAATGGACATTACAGGAGACACACTTACTAAAAAAATGTTTATTCTGTTCATGCAGCGCCGTCATTCTGCAGAAGTGGAGGAGAAACAAAAAGTACACACATTTAACACACAGCAAAAAGACTGCAGTTTCACTCATCAGTCTGACATGAGGAAGACCAGGGCTTAACAGAAATGCCTGAGTTTATCATTACCTGGATAATGTAAGCAAACACACACACACACACACACACTTTTATTTTAGGCCTCGTCCATATCTTCAGAATATTTCTGAAATTAGTTTTCTCCATTTTTAAGAGAGTTTTTGGAAATAGCACAAAAAACTTAAACAATCAAAAACGATCTTAAGTGCCCGTCAAGCCACCAGCGGTGTTTTGGTGCTAACAGGAGGCCAAAAAAACGAGAAAACTATTTTTCAAAGATATCCACGAATGGACGAGTCCTTAGTTTCGCACAATGTGACGTTTCTGTTAATGTTGTGCAGACGAGGACAAGACGGATACGACAGTTTGGTCCCTGCAAAACACTTTAAACAGGATACACGAGCCTTCCCAGTTATTGTAGTCACTTCCTGCTGCTTCCCACTGCACTCTGACAGGAAAGGGGCATCGCTGCTATGGGTCACTCTCTTTAGAAGAACACAGGGCACATTTCACACACTACACACCTCCATACACGTATCATCTTCCCTTTATTTGTGAACAGACCGTTAAGTTTCCCAGATGAAGGTTTTGAACCCAGTAGGCATGCTGGACAATATCATACGATCAGCCACGCTGTTGTGGTCTACAAAGTGTAAGTCAATGGAAGAACCGCTAAATAAAAAACAAACAGGTAAATAGTATAAAAAGAGCAAAAGAAGTGAGAAACAGACAAACATGCTCCTCCGAGGGATAAAAGAACAAATCTCAAGAAAGATTTTGGCATATTTCCATTCTCGTCAGCATTAGATCAGATAAGGTTAGATGTGGAGACGCACAATATACAAATAGACGGTTTACATGTATAGGATTCGTCTTTGAACAGGTTAAAAAATAAATATCATGAGCTACTTCGTTGTAACATCCCTCAGAACCACTTTGTGTTTGTTTTTAGTTACCTCTCCCCACTGCTCTTTGGCCCATTTGCCGGCTGCCAAGTGTCACTTCCTTCAGCAGCCACCGGGGGGGAGGGGGGGGCGCTCAGTGCCTGGTCGAGTTCTTTCTCTGGTGGCGAGGCGGCGAGACGGAGACGTGTGTGTGTGTTTTCTCCATGCGGTCAGTGCAGTCCCCTCACACCCGGCCACCTGATCTCAATCAGGTCCTCTTTTTCCTGTCTTAGTATAGAACACTACACGCTCAGAAGGCTAGAGGGCGCCGTGGAGCAAACGCTCATTTTTTCTTGCCGGTTTTCTTCTCCGGTTTCTCGCCCTTGTCTGAGCGTTCTGAGCCCCGGTCAGCCCGGTCTGAGCGCTCGCCCCTCTCAGAGCCGCCCGCCCTGCTGCCGTCCCGCCGCGTGCCCTCGTCGGTGGATGAGGTAGTAGGATGATGAGGCTGCCCCCACTTGGCGATCTCCTCGTGTTCGGAAATGCTTGTGGTGATGCTGGTTGTCCAACCCTTCAGATCATCCTGTGGCACAAAAACACAAGAAGAAATCAACACTGCAGCAAACCAGAGATCACTATGACATTTTCTAAAGATTTAGGCTAATAAAAAAAAGTATTATTTTAGTATAGCTGTTTTTTAATGTTCATTGTTGTTCTAGTTTAGCCGAAAGACAATAATGTTACTAACCATTTAACTGCAAATAAAAAAACTAAAGTTCACTCTAGAACAATTGAAAATGATTTTAAAAGAAATACAAAACCCTTTTTTTATTTACAATCTGTGGAAACCACAAGGAAAAAAAGACGAATATATCAAATATTTTTGTAATGTATGAAAATGACAAAATGTATCTATTATATAAATATACATAAAAACATTTGGTGGTCTTTTTCCCCCACAGTCGTCTCTTGTTTCCTTAATATGTAAAGTCTCTTTTACTGCAAAATAATCCTAATAATCCTAGTATAATTAGCTAATGTCAGCTAACGTTATAATTACTGAAAATAACGTAATCTAGTGACACTGTTAACTGAAAATAAAAAACGCTAACTACCCATATAGATACATGCACATTTATTACATATAATATTACATTTCATTCTAAATTACATTTCACACCCTATGATTTCAGTATGTCCAGTACGTATTTCAATGTATTTTCAATATCCATATATGTATGTCAATATACCAAATAGATTTAAATACTCTAATATTACATACAAACATTAAACACATATGTGTAGCATATATTAAAAGAATAGCAAATATACATTTAGGGTACACAATATACACAGTAAAGATGTACTCGCTAAGTAAAAATAGCACAATAACCTAGAGCATGGATGTAAAAGCTGCTAATAGCACCTCTGTCGTGTATTGTGTATTGCTATCTTGGCAGTGAATTGTCAACACAGGCGCGTGCCCAAAGTGTGTACACCCCTGCTTGCGCCACTGAAATAGCAATCTGCCAAAGTCAGACCACACCTGACTTTTAAAGGGAATGGTAAGTGACACGCTGATTGGTTTATTGCACGTTACGTCCAAAACACACTTATGATTAAATAAGAGACTTAGTACATGCTTTTTGCACGTTTGCAGTTTTCCCATCAATACGATAAAAATGAACACTAACATGCCTTAAATCAAGCTGCACCGGTGCATGGTGGACACCTCGTCAAAATACTTTTAAATATAAATTACCTCATCTTTAGCATGGAACAGGAATTCACTCCCATCTTTAGTTCTAGAATTAAAATAGAGAAAGAGCTCATTAAGCAACAAATCCATCAACCTGCTTAGTTTATTTCTAAACAACAATGTTTGATAACAATAATAATTCACATAACACCAATCTAGTCTACTATAATTCTTAGTATTTATGCTACTGTCATCACACCGCAGGATCAGCCACAACCACCGAGCTAAAACTGCCTTGTGTTCTTACTTGAGCGTGAAGACGTTCTTCTTTTTCTTGTATCCATTGGTGATGTCACAGGCGCAGCCACTGAGGCTGAGGAGCGGCTCGTTGTTGTACGGTGTCCCTGTGTTCTTGGAGTCCTTGTAGAAGCCCAGCTCACCCTTATTTAGCACGCAGTACAGGTTCACCCAGGATCTGCTGTAATGCAGAAGACAACCGAGACCAGGGTGAGCACTAGAATGACCACCTTACCACTACTCACCTGCTGCAGCAAAAGGGGCAGTCCCGCAGGACAGAGACTGACCGGCTGTGGAGATCATGACTGTTGTACTACAGGGCTGGGCTTCTGTGGCTTACCTTTGTGGAGAGGCAGGAGAGCAGCCAGGAGCAAGGAGGAAACATGGAAGAGAAGAGAGCAGGATTTTGGTTAATGCTAGCAAGAATTGATGGTAATGCTAAAGCTAGCGTGTAACTGGCTGCGGTGTTGTTGGACAGGTGCTCAAACAGCATTCGGAGTTCATGTACACCACTTTAAATGTACATGCAGACAGCTTTAAAAGAAAACTGTGTAAAACTCATTGAAGAGGAATTCCACCCATAGTTTTCAAATTCGTTGCATAATTAGGTTAAGATGTAAACAAAAACATTTAGACTGGGTTTAGTGCAAAAACGCTATGTTCAAGAGAAACTTGGTGGTGAATGGAACCAGATGTCTGATGATTTATTTGATGATCATTTAAAGCATCCATAATTATATATTTCTAAACTGTTATATATATATATTTAAATTCATAAATAATATATGCAAATATATTAAGTGGTGAGGTGGAATTTGCAGGATGTTGTGTGGCAAAAATAGTCCCCAAAGAAAATGTAGTTCTTCAGATTTGCCACTATTTTACCACCATCAATATTCTGTATAAAACTTAGTCGTGGCGGCCGATGCCTGGTTCCATTCAACACCACTGTCAAGAAATCTGCATTGAGTTTCTCTGCAGTGAACCTTGATTTTACACCAATTCCACTCTGAAAGTATTCCTGTCAAACACTGGATTATGCAGAGAATTGCAAAAAATTGGCAGACTTCCCCTTTAACAAAATCAGTCGATATGTGACTTGGCCTGAAGGGGGGTGGGGACGCTGTGGTAGGCAGGTGGTCTCCGCTGTCGTGGCTGACTGAAGCTGAGTGAAGCGAAGCTGTGAATGTGGCACGGGATGCATACCTCACCGGCTTCAGAAAACACTGCGGTTCCTGGTCTTCTGCCACAGCCGTGGCCACCCGGAGGGCTAGCGGTGGCTATCGTGGCATCATGCAAAAGTGCAAGCTGCGCTAATGGCCACTTCATGCCATTCGCAGGTTAGAAATGGTGGCTATGAAAACTTAAATCCATGAAAGCAGATCAAATTTATACCATGTATTTGTTTACAGTACTGTGTCTCTCATTTCCAGTGAAAACAACCACTGCTATGTTAGATGTTTGATTGATTGTTCAGAGCATCCACCTTTACAGCTTCACAGCTTTCATTCTTTTCAGGAGACTCACTTTTAGTGTTGCTGATTTTTTTCACCTCAAAGATCCAAAGAATACCATCTCAACTGTTAAACATGGTGGTGGGAGTGGTCTAAATTTATACACAATTCCTCCAAAGTTCAGTCATAGAGTGTTTTCTGCTTCTTGCCTTCCATGTCATCCCGAACACATTATTGAGGTCTGAACTCTGGTCAGTCCACGGTTTCTGAGAACATCAGCAGTTGTTTTGTTTGATAAGACCCTCTAGAATATCTTGGCATCTCGTGTGTTTGGGGTCATCACGTCACTGTAGAACTTAGTCCTGCATGATGCTCTAAATTCGGTTTGTATTGGTCAGCGCAACCGAATGCCTTTTAATCGTTGTAGATGTTCTATATCCATAAGCTTGCACTGATCCTCAACGATGCTTGGTGTGGTTTGGAGGGTACACACGTGGACAAAATTTTTGTACCCCTCGATTAATGAAAGAAAAACCCACAATGGTCACAGAAATAACTTATATATACGTATATAACTTATAAAAATAAAAAAAAATGCTATGAAAATTAACCAATGAAAGTCAGACATAGCTTTCCAACCATGCTTCAACCAAATTATTTAAAAAAATAAAGTCATGAAACAGGCCTGGACAAAAATGATGGAACCCTTAACTTAATATTTTGTTGCGCAACCTTTTGAGGCAAACACTACAATCAAACAACTATAATCAGACTTCTGCACCTCTCAGCAGGTCTCAGGTTTGAAGGGTGCCTTTTCCAGATGGCATGTTGTAGCTCCTTCCAAAGATGCTCAATAGGATTTAGGTCAGGGCCATTTCAAGGCCACTTCAGAATAGTCCAATGTTTTCCTCTCAGCCATTCTTGGGTGTTTTTAGTGTGTTTTAATTAATTTTCCTGTTGCAAGACCCATGACCTGCGACTGAGACCAAGTTTTCTGACACTGGGAAGTACATTTCTCTCTAAAATCCTTTGATTGTCATTGTACCCTACACAGATTCAAGACACCCTGTGCCAGATGCAGCAAAGCAGCCCAGAACACAACAGAGCCTCCTGTATGTTTCACAGTAGGGACAGTGTTCTTTTCTTGATACGCTTCATTTTTTCGTCTGTGAACATAGAGCTGATGAGCCTTGGCAAAAAGTTCCATTTTTGTCTCATCTGTCCATAGGACATTCTCCCAGAAGCTTTGGGGCTTGTCAACATGTAGTTTGGCAAATTCCAAGCTGGCTTTTTTATGATTTGTGTTCAACAATGGTGTCCTCCTTGGTCCTCCCATGAAGTCCACTTTGGCTCAAACAACGACGGATGGGGCGATCTGACACTGATGTTCCTTGAGCTTGAAGTTCACCTTTAATCTCTTTAGAAGTTTTTCTGGGCTCTTTTGTTACCATTCGTATCATCCGTCTCTTTGATTTGTCATAAATGTTTCTCCTGCGGCCATGTCCAGGGAGGTTGGCTACAGTCCCATGGATCCTTAAATTTCTGAATAAAATGTGCAACTGTAGTCACAGGAACATCAAGCTGCTTGGAGATGGTCTTATAACCTTTACCTTCAACATGCTTGTCTATAATTTTCTCTCTAATCTCCTGAGACAACTCTTTCCTTCCCTTCCTCTGGTCCATGTTGAGTGTGGTACACACCATGTCACCAAACAGCACAGTGACTACCTGTAGCCCTATATAAAGGCCCACTGACTGATTACAAGATTGTAGACACCTGTGATGCTAATTAGTGGACACACCTTGATTTAACATTTTTATCCAGGCCTGTTTAATGAGTTTATTTTTTTAAATAATTCTGTTGATTTATGTCGGATTTTCATTTGTTTATTTTCATAGAATTTTTATTTATTATTACTTTTGTCAGATTCAAGTTATTTCTGTAACCATTGTGGGTTTTTCTTTCATTAACCAAGGTGTACCAACAATTTTGTCCACATGTGTATGTTAATAAAGATCTAAAGATTAAGATTCATTAGTCCATAAAACTCTGACTCCATATCTTCAGTGTTGTCCTGCGAATGTTCTTCTATTGCGATTGGTTCCCTCCTTGATCAGCAAATCCTTATAGACTCGCCATATTTTTGTGATTTAGGAAACCTAGTTTGTTAAAAAAAAAATAGAGACCTTCTACTTCTTGGCTGTTTTGACTGGAAATTAAATACCTGAAGGGTGCTCTGACCACAGTACTGACAGCATATTTTCTCAGGTTACACTCTTAACAATAAAGGTGCTTCAAATGGTTTTTTGAGTGGTTTCATTGAAGAACCACTTTTGGTTCCGTAAAGAACTGTATGTCAGAAGGTCTAAAGAACCCTTATTTCATATAAACCTAAATGTTCTTCTCTCGAATCTCTCACGAAACCAGACATGGTTCTCCTATGGAATCATTCAAACAACCATTCGAAGCACCTTTATTTTTTTTAAGAATGTACAGTTAATATCACACAAACTTCTATAAGCTTTTTAAGGATTATTCTTCAACTGATTATGTTAAATAATTAAATAAACAGATTAAATAAACCTGTTTTAATCTCATTTTGGTCCGTTTTGACAGTGAAATCCAAAGTGTTGTGCATGTTTATGCAAGGACTTCAAGCACCAGTGGATGCTAATCTCATGTTAGCATAGAATTGGATCAACAATCATGCTAATTCGTGATTGGCATGGGTCGGAGTGAAGCCGTTAGCATGCTATATTCATGCCCTGAGACTCCGACCGAGGTCTGAATTCCGAGCCCCACCTGTTAGAGCTTTTCTTCTGGCTTTCGATGTCCAACTTGCGGAAGAGGAAGCCCTCGTGCTGGGCAGTGTGTGAGGGCGGTTGAGGCACCGGTGGGCTGCTTTGTGCTGGAGCTGATCGAGACCGCCGTGTTTCTCCCGCCGTTGTTTCTTTGGGCCGTGGCCTCCGTCGGGGTTTGGGTCGGTCTCGGGCCCGGGGCCGCTCTGGCCTCGAGGACTTCTCCGGAAAGCCGTTCGGAAGGCGGGGGATTTCTCCACGAGCCTAAAAGAGTGAAGAGAGAGATGCAGAATGAAGCGTCTAGTGAAATGTTGCTGAAAGTTAAGGATTGGCTGAGGACTTACTTGTGCGGCTTCTCTCTCCTGAAGTTGCTCCACAATATCTGCTAAGGTGGACTTCTTATCTCTGCCAACAGAATAAACAACAATAAATCATCAAATTTATTTAATTCCAAATTGAGAGCTTCAGAATCACTAAATGCGCTCTGAAATTAACAAAGGAAATGTGGAAAAGTGCTAGCTTTTATGGATTTTATGGACAGCTGATTTTATTATTAATTTAGAATTATTATTTAGTATTAAAGTCTGTCAGAATGAGCGTGTGGAGCATAGGAATGTTATAGAGCGTTATAGAGCACCCCTATGGTTCCTGTAGAGTATTACAGACTGTTAGAATATGTGTGTGGGTCATATGAATATGATAGAGCATTATAGACCGTCCCCTAAGCTTCCTGTGGTGTCAGAAAGAGTGTGTGGATCAAATGAACATTATAGAGATTTACAGATCGCCCCAATGCTTTCTCTAGTTGCAGTTAGTCTTAATGAGCATGTGGATGATATCATATGAACATTACAAACAGCGGAAAATCTCACCCTCCTCCAGAGCGTCTGTCAGACTGCTCTCTGGCCTCGTGCTCGCTGCTCTCCTGACGCTCTAGTCTGTGTCTGTCTTTGCGGCGGGCCTCGTAAGCATGAGCTGGACCCTCCTGCTCACTGGATGTCTGTCTCTCTAGCCGTCTCTCAACACGCTCCGCCCTCTCCCTCCACACCTCCTGGGGGAGCTCATCTCTCCGTGCCTGAATCAGCTGCTCGTTAGACAGCTGTCGTTCCAGCCGGGATTCTCTTGGAGGAGGATGCTGCTCTACCTGAAGTTCTGACCGGCTGCTTCCGCTGCCCAACGGGCCGCTATTTAGCCTCTCTCGACCTAAGACTGGCTCCTGGAGCATCACCACCTCTGCCATCACGTTCTCCTGCTGCCGGTCCCTCTCCCTCTCTAGCAGGGGGCGCACTGCTTCATGAATGTGCTCAATCTTCTGCTGAGGAATCTGGATCTGCGCTTTAATTTGAGTGGTTTTCGGCTCCACTGTGGTCCCCAGACCCGCGGCCACACCCAGCAGCCCAGCATTCCTGGCTTCCTGGATGCGGTAAGTGGCTGCCCCGTTCATGATGGGTGTGTAATTGGCCACGGTGGAGCCCAGCCTGCGAACGGCAGATGACGGAGAGGGCTGGGCAGAGCTTCGCTCGCTGCGGGGATCTCCCTGTTCATAGATGGTCTGTCTGAGGAGGGAGGAGGGGCTGCTGCGGGCTGGAGAGGAGTCCTGAGGGTCCAAAAAAACCTTGCGGCCTAGCAGAGGGGTGGGTGGTAGTTTGCTCTGCTCTGCTTTTATCTTCTCCACCTAAAAGATATTAAAACAGTTTAAACAAAAGTTAAAAAACAAAGAAATTAAATAATTAAAATAAAAAACAATTTCTAATTCACTACTAGTAATAGTATAAATATATGCACAAATAATATGAAATACAATTAAATACAATAAATACAATTTAGTTGACCATGGGTTTAATATTCAACATAACCACAGGATATGGTACAGAATACAACAGTGAGAGCGAGTTTAATGTGGCTCTTACCGTAGTGAGTCGCCGTAATGAGCTGAATCTCTCCTCCCAGGTAGCAGCAGCCTTTCTAAAAGCTTCATGTCTCCGGATCAGCTGCTCCACTTCATCCACACTGCCACCCAGTTCCTGACTGTTGATGAACGGCTCCTGAGCTGTCAGCCATGCTTCAGCTACTACGGCCTCCTGAGCAAACTGATGAACCTCCAGCACTGAGAAACAGAGATAGAGTCAAACACATGACAGTTAGTATTAGAGTTTAGAATAACTGTAGTTTCTAATAGAATACAATATAAAGTTAACCACATCAACTCTAAAGACGTGTGAATAAAGAATAGTAGCAACTAAAATTGTATTAAACTGTATTAAATAATTCATATAATTTATAGTGTATACTGAACAATTCATATAATTCATAGTGGATATCGGCCATTCATAGTAGTTCCTGAATAATGCATAGCGGTTACTATTAAAAAAAGGTAAAGGTGCAAGTATTTGTCACTGTACTACGTACAGAGAAATGTGTCCTCCGCATTTGACCCATCTGTGGCAGTGAACACACATACACACACTAGTGAACTAGGGGCAGTGAACACACACACAGTGTGGTGGGCAACCAACTCCAGCGTCCAGGGAGCAGAGAGGCTAAAGGGCCTTGCTCAAGGGCCCCAACAGTGGCAGCTTGCCGAGCCTGGGTATCGAACCCACAACCCTGTCATCAATAGCCCGGAGCTCTAACCGCTGCCCACCATCACTGCCCACTACTAAATAATTCATAGAAGACACTAAATAATTCCTAGTAGACACTGAATAAATCATAGCAGATTCTGAATTAATTCATAGTGGACAATAAATAGTCCATAGATGCAACACCATTGTCACATAATGCCAAATAACCAAATAAAGCTTCTTTGAGTTGAGAATGAAAGACTCCAACAGACTATTGTTAGTAAACTGACTTTCTGAAACTGATGGTGTGATTTGCTTCAAGCTAATTTATTATGTGTTCCAACACTCACTGTGCTGAAGCTCCTCCCAGTGTTTATCCCATTTCTCCGTCAGCTCTCTCTGCTTCGCCAGAACCTTCTCCAGCTTCTCTTTAATCTAAAACATAACACGAACAACACTTAATCACACACAGAGATCTAATCTGGAAACGTGCATCGATAACGGCTCTTTCTGAGAACTGAATATCCAACTTGAGTGATGAGGAGCGCTTTTACTTATTTATGCTTACAAAAGTACAAGAAATTGTGCAAATTGTAGCTGAATTCTGTACTTTCAGAATATTTCAAATATGTCTCCTCTAAATAGATGTTAATAAAAGTTAAAATTCAAGCTACTGATTTAATGCTCCTTTGAAAATGAAAAATCAAAAGATAGAATACAAAATACTTTCAAATTTCTTGGTTGCAATAAAAGTTTTTGTTTATTTAAAAAAAATAATAATATGATTGATTTTATATAATTAAAACAAACTATGAATACTGTAGACATTTTTTTAAAATCCAAAATAATAGTAATAATTTTAGTTATTATTATTTTAGTAATTGCAGCATTTTTTGAGCAGACTCTATTGAACGGCCTGTTGGGTCTGCTGCATTTCCAGATTCGTCACCTCCTCTGAGGCAGGGTTTCGGGCAGCCAGCAGAGTCTTTCCCATCTCGATACACTGCAGCATGCTCTTGTTTCGTGCCTCCACCTCGCTCTTCAGGCTCTGATGGTAGTTCATGAGCACCTCCACGGAGGAAACGTCCCTGCAAGCAGCAGACAGCCCACAGCCCGTTAGAGCCCTGAGGAGAGATCACACAAGGGGGAAGAAAAGAGGCCAAACCAGCCCTACACACAACCAGGCCAGCCAAGAGGCTACTCTGGGCCAAATACAGAAAAAACAAGTATTATTTGGGTGGTGGGTCATTCTCAGCCCTGGAGTAACACTGACATGAGTGGTGTGTTAGTGACACCTCAGTGTCAGCCAAATATCCAGCCAAGAGCGTGCAAGTGCAAGCTCATATTATGGACAATAAGTGTAGGTATTAATGCTTTTAATGTTATAGCTGATTGGTGTATATATACAGTATGCTTACACTGATTCACATTGGTTTTCAATACATACTGATTTTTAAAGTCATTTAGAGACATATTTAAAATGACCATTGTACTTTTTTAGAAACCAACACAGTTGGTGGGGTTGTTGATTTCAAATGGGTTGTTAAAATCAGGTTTTATTATGCATGTTTAAAAAATATCAAACTTTGATTTGATATAATTATGATGCCAAACAAATACTAATACAGTATTTCAGTAAATATTAAAATGATGGTCTAAGTGAAAAGACCAAAACAGGCTATTGATGTTAATCACATGTTCAGTGATTCAAAGCTGAGAACCATATAAAACCACATTTATCATCTGTGAACTGAATATGAAACTGACATTTAGTTTTTCTGTACAAAAAGCAGAAATTAAAATGATGCTGCAGTTCTACTATAAATTGTATTAAAAGAATTAATTAATAAAAAATAAAAATAAAAAATCTAGAAATTTTAAGCCTGGTTTAAGGAAATACTTCTTTTCTAACTGGAGTATTTGTACTTTTACAGAAGTATGAGATGTGTGTTCTTCTGCCACTCCTGATTCTGTCTGATATTGCTTGTTTGCCCAATAAGAATCTGATATCAGAAATGTGCAGCACTTTGGGCTCTAAACGGGGATGTTGTTAATTGACATGTATTAACATGAGGGATTTTGACTGGCTGTTACTCAGGCCATATGTAAAAATACTGCAGGAGTGAAGAGAGAAACGCCTGTAACTGTATGAATAGGACTGTATAATCGTGCTGCACACTGAGTCCTGAAGAACCAGACTGCACAACCAGAAGAATCAGACTGCACAACCAGCACTGCTCCCAGCGGACCACATACACACACACTTAACTACACACACATGTTCATGTTCAGGGAATACTATGTGCAATATCCCCCCACCCCCCATGTGCAATTAAGAGTCTTTTGCTGTAAATAGTATTGTTATTGCTCTTTTAATTCTTATTTATATTGTGTATATAGTGTAAATTATTTATCCAAATTTTTGTAACTGAGTGTCTTGCTATCCCTTTCTGCTGTTACACTGGGAATTTCCCCACTGCGGGACTAATAAAGGACTATCTTATCTTATCTTATCTTATCTTTTGTGTGCATTTGTATGTGTGTGTGTGTTACCTGGGCTTCTCTTCTGTCCCAATCTGGCAGATGATGCTGTCCATCCACATCAGCTGGTCGCGGACCACGCCAAAAAAACGCAGCTTGTCCGTTGCCGTAGTGATCTGCACACGGCACTCCTCACAGGAAATGAGCAGCTCTTTCCATGTCTGCATCACTTCATGTTCCCTCAGAGCGATAGCTTCAGCCTTCTCTCCAGCGTACACTGTCCGCAACTGCGCAGCACTTTCCTGTAGCTGCCTCACCTGACACACACGTACACACACACACAACCATTTCTAATTGTTAGTTATATTTGAACTTGCAATGATTCCAGTGTTAGTGTTTACTGCTAGTAACGTTTAAGCTCTTTGCACAGGACTTGACTGTGTGTGGCAGGTACAGGTGAATGACTGTGTAGAGTAGTGTGTGTGAGTGTAAGCTAAGCGTGTGTGTAAGACCTCACCTGGCCGACCAGCAGCTGAATGTCATGTTCGAATGTGTTCATCAGCCTCTGGAGGGCGCTGGTGTTGGTGGAGCCGTCCTGAAGAGCACGGACCTCCGGCAACCGCCGCTGCTTATCATCTATCTGTGCTACTACCTGATGCACAGACACAGAGAATTATTACATTTATTAAGTATACACAGTCCTGTGTATATGTTTCATTCTTCAAACAAGCTTTGTTTTTCAAACTATCTCCCAAGATCTCAACTACTTGCTTCAAAATGAGAAATATTTGTTACATTCCCTGTATCTGTTTTCACAGAAAAAGGCAGAGAAATGCTTTTAAATAAATGTTCTTAGGTTCTGCACAGTACTATTTGCACAGTAGTTGCATATAGACAGTAACAATATATATATATATATATTAGGATTTTTTATTTAAAAACTGCCTAAGAATTTTATTCTTCCTGTAGACTGTGCAAAATGAAGTAATTTATTATTATAATAAACCATTTTGGAATGTTAAAATCAATTAAATTAATATGTGATTAATTATGCACGATTGTGTAATGTTTTGTGCAACATTTTGTGCATTATATTTGTTTTTAATGGGGTCCAGCAGTACGCTGCCTCACCTCTCTGCAGTCAGAGAAGAACTTGTGGAGCTGGTGTGAAGCCGCAAGCATCTGAGCTCTGGTCTCCATCAGCTCCAGCAGATCAGCCCAGGCTTCGTTCACGCCGTCCTTCCACTCTGCTATGGTGGCTGCGTCCGCATGCCCATAATCTATCAGCTCATCAACCATCTGATTAACAGCTGTCACTCTCTCCTGCCCCAGACTGCCTGTCTCCGATGCAAACTCAGTGAACTTCTCCTGCAGGATCTGAGAGAATGAAGACCATTTGTTTAAAACCATGTTGTGATACACTCTTTAAGGGCTGATATGTCTTTGTACAGTGACCTTAGGTACCTTAAACGGCACTTATGAATAATGCCATTATTAAAATTTCATTTTCTACCCAGTTTGGAAGGCCAGTTGCCAAAATCCATGTTGATGTGAACTTCCCCTATCACTAGCAATGCTCCCAACAGTAGAAGCGTGTGGCTTCCCAGTTCCGATGCAAGAGCTAACAGACACCTGTGATGTGATGTGGGGAGGAAGTGCCATCAACCCACAAACTCTCAGACTCAGAAACAGCATGACTCAGGATTCGAAGCAGCAGTTCTCGGATCATTCCACCAAAATGCACCACAAAGTGCCACAGGAGGTCAGTCCTACCTGTGGCCAACAACCCCTATAACTCCTCCCTCAATATGTGACACTATGGTTCAGCTGTGCAATACTTAAATTATACTGTTCATATGTGCAATAATAATAGTACTGTAATTAAACTTAATGTGTGCAATAACTCGAGTGCAATCATTTTCATTCAAGTTATTACCAATATGCCACTTTACTATATTCATATAATTTAAATAGGTCAATTTAAAAAGGTCTATTTTTTTGTTCTCTCTTTGTCCTAAATTTATTTTATAGAGTGTTTATTCTTACACAAACTGTTGCAACTGTAACAACTGCAATTTCCCTTCTGGGATTAATAAGGTTTTTCTGATTCTGACATTTGTGTGAGATTTTGTAGTGAAAATGATATTTCATTTTTACTGATTTTGTTGTTGCTCCTTTTAAGACTAGTTTACCTTCCGTTTACCATTTACCATTCTTTTTATTTGTCTTAACTAGTTTCAGTTACTACTTAACTGTTGTTTTATGTTTTACATTTCTACAGTTTTTTCATTTGTCAATGTTTTCATAATGCTATCTTACTTACTTTTGCCATTTGTATGTTTTATTCAAATGAGAATTTTACTCATCATTATATATAATTGTTTTGTCAAATTTTATCCCTTTTTCTCTAAAGGGGACAGCCACCACCTCTTTTTGAAGTGCCGCCGATGTGGCCAACACACACGGAGGAAACGTGATCGAAGGAAAGCATTGGGTCCTCAGCTCCACCGTACCAGCTAACAGATGTCTGTGCCTGCCAACATAGCTAGTGATAAGTGATAAGGGGAGTCGAGAGGACAGCCAATTGTGCTCTCTCTCTAAAATGAGGCCCACCCTCAGTGTACTGAGTTTTATAAAGGTTGATTGATTAACTGATTGATCAAGCTATGCAAATTAGCACTGCTCTGATTTGATTATCTGCCCTCAGGAAAAATTAAATGATGCCAACTGTTGTGGCTGAATGAGTGCTCATGTTTAAATGTGTTTGTTGATGTGACTTCACAACCATGAGGAGTTCCAAACAGATTTTTTCCCATACAGAACTTCCATGTATGGACTTTTTGTACAGAGGGCTGAACAATGTGTACTTAAACATGCAAAGAAAACCAATAAAGCCCTTAAAATAAACTACATTTACTAAACACCTCCATACAACACCTCCATACTGATTACTGAACACCTCCATACAAAAGAGTGTGTGATGATTTTGAGTGTGTAATGCTAATAGCTAAACATATACTTCCATTAGTTGTTAGCTACATTAGCCTTGTAGATCCAGTGTTAAACTAAACAAACACCAAACATTTTTTGGATGATGGACATTGGATTTTTCTGGTACTAACGGTGACATGCTCAAAGTCCTGCCCCAGTTCAGTGGAGCTGGCTGTCATTTCTCTCTCAGCGATCCACTGCTCCAACTCGTCCACCTCACGGTTCAGCTGGAAGAGCCAATATTGCTGCTCCAGATCACACTTCCTTTCGTCCACCAGATCCTTCAGCGACACGTACAGCCGGTCGATCTGAGACTGACGCTTACTGATCTGCTCACTGCCAGGAAAACACACATAAAATTAGTAAACACTGCAGTGGTAAAACACCTAGTCAACAAGTTGAATAAAAGTCTTTAAAGCAGCATTATTTAAGAATTATTATTTCTTGCTCCTTGGCTCCCCCTATAGTTGGGGAGCATTCACAAATCCCGTTTTAAGCACTCCCTCATGGACAGCTGTACATGTGCATTTGTTGACAGCCTGACGTGACAGAATCATGTGGACTGAGGCAGGATAGTAATATTATAAGATTTTACACAAATATGACTCGGGTTACGCAGTGTTACGCAGTTCTGGAGAGAGGTCTCGTGCAGCTCAACCTATGTTCCATAGTGAAATATCAGCACTCAGACCCCGAGTGGGAATGACAGAGACGCCATTCTCCCTGTCACAGTCAGTGTACCATCAACATGATTCTGAAGCTGCTGTATTAAAGGTATAATTGCTACATAATGGAAGTTTTAATGTATAAATGGCTCTCTCAGATATGAACCCTAATTAAACAAATAAATAATTTATTAAATAATACATTTAAATATATAAACAAAACTATACCAATTATATCTAATAAATATTACAGAAATATAACACAAAAATGATGTAAATAACAAAATAAAATCAGATGTTTGGCTTCTGCTGGATTGCCTGGTGCACTGCATCCCCCTTTTTCACCCTTCTTGAGGTGTATAAAGTATGCTCATGCATATTGATGCTGTGACTTGATCAGTGGTGGGTGCTTTGTTGCTGTACTTTAATGTTGTTTATGTAAGTTAAAAACAATAAAAAGATTAATTTTTAAAATTGCTTGAGTAATACTGTAAAGGCAAGGGGTTAAACAGTTTTCTGTTCTATATATTTTAGTTGGAGCAATAAATGTAGAGTGTATGATACAAATATGATACAAAATAAGTCATGCAGAGACCTGATCAAAAACAGAAAACTAGAGAGATTTAAATTCGCATTCATCATTAAGAAATCATGTCAATCCTGCATTGTTTATTCTGAACGGACTCTTCACACATAGTACATTCAGTACAAACACACACACATACACAGACACACTGTGCTGTGCTGTGTTGCTGTACCTGTCTGGATGTCCTATCTCCAGCAGCTGTCTGCACTGCTGTGAGAGCAGCCCGATGGTTTCTGCATAGTCCTCTATTGTCTGCTCCAGAACCAGGTGCTTCTTCAGCAGCTGCAGTGTGCTTGGCTCGTCCTGAGGGAGAGAGAACAGTGTAGGAGTTTGAGGCGCTGCTGTGGATGGAGCTTCATGATCACAGCTGAAGGTAAACTCAGCGCACACAGTGCTGACTGTTTTTATTCATTTCAATGAGTGATAAGTATGTCTGCGGCTTCGTGCCTATGACCACCGCACACTAGTGCCAATATCTCACAGTAAAGCACCCCCCATTGTGTGTTAATGCTTATTATTTTAGGATTGGGTTTTAATATTTATTTTTGAGCTAAGTGCATATTTTTATTACACTAAGTACTACGACCCTCTTTTTAGAACAATATAGAACCTGTTTTAGCTTAAAATGCAATAGTGGTTTAAACACCAGTACGTTTGAGTGCTGATGAGTGCTGAAAAGGGGAGCTAATGGGCGTGGCTTTTGGCTTTTATATTTCCAAGCTAGCATGATCACTAATACTGCCACTAATGTGTATACAGTTTTCTTCAAAATAACCCTGATTAGTCTTTTAACCGACATAAAAATTCCACCGTCATTCATATTGTGTCCCCAAACTACTTATCTCAAGTGACCGAGAGTGAGTCTTTGCTCTGCCCAACCTTTCCCCTCTCCTCGTTCATCATGTGCAGCTCCTGTTCGCTAAGCCACGCCTCCACCTCTGTGATGTCGAAGTAGTACTGCTGGGCCTGGTACATGGCATCCAAGGTGAGCTGCCTGCGCTCCGTCTCTGCCCACAGCACCTCCCATAGCTGCTGCAGTTGCTCTATCCCCGCTCGCACGCACTCCGCCTCTGGGCTGCGAATAGAGGCGATGACTGCTGCCCGCTCCAGCACGTCCTCCACCCGCCCGCGGTGGCCCTCCAGCTCCCTCTGCAGGGTCTGATGGGAGGAAGCGCAGATATGTTAGGGTTGATAGGGCATGGCTTCCATTGTGAATGGGAGCAGCGTTGCGCAAATGCAGGATAGATAAAGACCCCAAAGTGGATGAAAGTAAGAAGCCCTGAAATGAAGAAACCCTGAAATTAAGAGGTACAGAAATTAAGCAGTCCTAAAGCAGAAGTTAAACTAATTAGGTGTAGCTAATATTAAATAAATAAAACATGTTAGAGAAGGCAAACACATATTTAAATTATTTAACAGGGTTCTTAAGAGGTTCTATGTAGAACATTGACTACTCAAGAACCCTTTAACGTTTGAATGGTTGTTTGCCTAGTTAAAGTATTTTCAAATACAAGGAACCCATCTTGCATCACTAGTAACCTGTTGTAAAAAAAATGGTTCCATATAGCACCAACTCTTTTTCAGTACTATATAGAACCCTTTTACTTGAAGTCTGCTCAAAATTACATGAAGATGTACAAAGGATCTAACCCTCAATGTCATATAAAATTTTGACATAGGCTAGAGACTTAAGCAGCCAGTTAGCTAAAATTCTAAGGTAGTCTATTGGGGAGCCCATCACCCTGACACCGCAGAGTTATGGGAAGATATATAGATAGAGATTAGAGATACAGACTGATGTTCTCACCTGATTCTTCTTCATAAGTTGTTGCACAGCCTGTAAACTGCTTCCGTGCTCCTGCGATGTGGCCATGGGGAGGCGCTCCTGCACCCATAACTGAGAACACAAAACATGCGCAAATTCTTATAGTAACGTTGATTCTTTCATCCAGAGGATTTTGTACAGTCTGGAAACTGGAAGCAGTCTAAAGAAATCAACACTCACAATTTCGTCCTCCAGATCTCGACCCACTTGGTGCACCTCTTTGGAGGCCAACAGGATCCTCCTTCTCTCCTTAAGTGGCTCGATGAGCCGGACGATCCGAGTTTCCACGGTAGCCTGTCGGTCGGATACCACATCCATAATCTGACCTTGCTGAGGGATGGAGGCAGCCTGAACCTGCAGATCTCCAACTTCCTTATACCACTGCTCCATCTGATTCTCCATCATCTGCAGAGGGAGAGAGTGAGACAGATAGAGAAAGAGAGACAGAGAGAAAGAGAGATAGAGAGAGAGAGTGGCGGAAGAACGAATGCAAAGATAATTTCAGATAAAGCTGCAAGACTAAAATCATCAGATAACACTGAGAGAAGGACTGGAAGGAAGACAAGTGATGAGGACAGACATAGACAACAAAAGAGAGAGAGCTAGAGACAGATACAGAGAGAGAGAGAGAGAGAGAGAGAGAGAGAGAGAGAGAGAGAGAAAGTGGAGGGATAATGAGAATAAAAGGACAGTAGGAGAAACATTTAGGTAAATAGTTAAAAGTGATGCCACCAAAAAACATGGAGTAGAGGAAAGGAGGGTATAAAGAACACCAGGAGGACAGACGGAAGAGTGAGTGATTACATCAGCATAAGCCTCCCAACCCCATCCATTCCCAGCGTTCAGATATCAGATTATTCTAGAGATGATTAAGACCAAATTTATAATTACTATATATCACTACTCTCACACAAAAACCTTGTAAGGTCATGGATGAAAGTGTTGGCACCCCTGAATTGTTGCAATTACACATGTTATAAACGTGTTCATTTTCTTTGCGTGTATGGGAACAGCACACACACACACACACACACACACACACACACACACACACACACACAAAAAGCCAAAATTTATATAATTTCATGAAAAACTCCGGACAAAATTATTGGCACCCTCAACTTAATATTTGGTTGCACACCTTTTGGAAAAAATAACTGAAATCAATCGCATCCTATAACCATCAACAATCTTATTACACCTCTCAACTGGAACTATGGCCCACAGTTCTTTTGCAAACTGCTCCAGGTCTCTCATATTTGAAGGGTGCCTTCTCCCAACAGACATTTTAAGATCTCTCCACAGGGGCTTTAGATCCAAATTCATTGCTGGCCTCTTCAGAACTCTCCAGCACTTTGTTTCCATCTGTTTCTGGGTGCCTTTTGCAGTATGTTTGGGGTCATTGTCCTGCTGGAAGACCCATGACCTAAGACGCAAACCCAGCTTTCTGACATTGGGCCCTACATTGCGACCTGAAATCCTTTGGTAATCTTCAGATTTCATGATGCCTTGCACACTGTCAAGACACCCAGTGCCAGAGTCAGCAAAACAACCCCAAAACATCTTTGAACCTCCCTCATATTTGACTGTAGGTAGTGTGTTCGTTCCTTTGTATGCTTCATTCCGTTTTGGTAAACAGTAGAATGTTGTGCGCAACTCGCTAAGGTTTTCTTGGGTAAATAGCAAAGCACTTTGTAAGTCGCTCTGGATAAGAGCATCTGCTAAATGCCATAAATGTAAATGTAATGTGCTTTACCAAAAAGCTCTATCTTGGTCTGTCCACAAAACGCTTTCTGTCAGAAGGAGGGATTCTGGAGAGCGGCTGCACACTGCAGTGGCATTCCCCTCGTTAACTTCATGCACCTGGGACCTGGGACTGTGGATACAGAAGCACTTGTTCCCCTGCTTTCCCCTGTTTGAAATTTTATTTTATTGTATCTGAAGCGTTGCTTTGTGTTTTTTTTGTTATCCACCCATTTTTGGTTTTGAGTTCTCCTTCTGCCCCTGTCCCCTCCTAAGCTAGGCTCAGGTGTTAGTCCTGCCCTGTTTCTGCTTATGTCCTGTTTGTCCCTCGTGTACCCAAGCTCCAGTCTCTTCCCAGTCCCAGGTTTGTTTTGTTACAGTCCAGTCTAAGTTGTCAAGTTGGTATTGTTTGTTATTTTTGTCCCTTAGTTACTGCTGCATGCAGACCAGGCATGACAGGCACACACAGACACACAATGCAAAGATTGAGTCAACCTCTCTCCTTTTTATCTGGCTTCAGGTGTGAATTTCTATTTTTTTATATTGCCCACACCTGTTACTTGCCACAAGTGAGTTTAAATGAGCATAACATGCTTGAAACGGTGTAAATTTTGTTCAGCCCATTTTTGGAGTTTTGTGTAAAATTCTGTAAATTATTTTCTGTTTTTTTGTGTTGTTCCAATACTCACAAATGGAATAAACAAGTGTATAACAACATGAGTAACTGCAACCATCTTCTGGGAGAAACACACCAAAGACACAGGAGGAACCTTCAGGATAAGTCAATGTAAAAATGTTATCCAAGTTTGTGAAGTTGTAAAGAACAACTGCCAGATTCACATGATGTCAAAAGGTTAAAAAAATAGGGATACAATTTTGCTTTACAGCAACAACACACATAAGCCATACTTCATCTGTAAAAACACAGGAGAATGAAACCTGATTCTCCGAGAAAGAGAACAACATCTTTCAATGAAACTGAGTTTGTGACTACACTTGTGTTTGTAAATGCCACCACTTCTGTTTTCCCTACTATGCTGATTCCGCTGCACCGAATGCAGAAGTGTAGGAAGGGTCTGTTTTCTTTTATCTTTTTTGTCTTCAACTGTTATATATATATATACATAAGCCAATTTTCTAGTCCTAACCTTGTTGACTCAAACTGTGTGATGCAGCATACACTGAACACACTAAATAAAAATGTGCTAATTGACTTCTGTTTGACGTTAATAAAGTTCAATAACTCAAATAACTAAAGTCAACTATATATAATGACTTTACTTGCTTGGTATATGAAGAGCTAACTGAATCTGAACTACAGCATGTTGATGCACACAATGGCTGGGGAGGAGAAAATGATCTGGGCACCCTCACACACACATGCACCACACACTGCAATACACACACATTTAGTCTTAGGTGGTGGGGCACAAAACAGCAACCCACAATTCACAGACTGTGGAGTATCCGGTGTGTATTCTGTGATTCTGCCCCATCACAAATACAAAAGAGCACACTGTGGCTCCGGCAGCACAGAGGAGCGCAGGAGAGCAAGAGATGGAAGGATGATGAGTAGTCATGATAGAAAGGAAGCAATAAAGAAAAAGAAAGAAAGGAAAGGAAAAAAAATAGAAAAAGAAAAAAGGAAAGAAAGAAAGAAAGGAAAGGAAAGGAAAGGAAAGGGAAGAAAGAAAGAAAGAAAGAAAGAAAGAAAGAAAGAAATGAAAGGAAAAGAAAGAAAGAAAGGAAAGGAAAGAAAGAAAGAAAGAAAGAAAGAAAGAAAGAAAGAAAGAAAGAAAGGAGGGAAAAGGAAAAGAAAAGAAATGGAAATGAAACCAGAAAAGATCAAAGAAAGAATTACAGAAAGAAAGAAAAAATTAAAAGATATAAAGAAAGAAAGAAATGAAGGGAAAAGAAAGAAGGAAAGAAAGAAAAAGAAACAAAAGGAAAATAAATGAGAAAGAGTAAGAAAGAAAGGATGGAAGGAAGGAAGATAAATGAAGGTGGAAAAAAGTAGAGGAACAGAAATGAGAAGGTGCTACAGTACCGCTGATGGTGATGGTTGGGTGTGGATGGAGGACAAATTGAGCTCAGATCAGTTCTAACCACGCCGCTGTCAGAGAGACCACAACCCGTTAATGAATAAAACACAGAGACACGAGAGCCGCGAACTGGAGCCGAGACACGGAACAGAAACCAAACATCATCCGCTCGAGCATGAAAAAGAAAAAATCACATGATTAAAAAAATAAAAAAGTGACACAATCTAAAACAGAATATCTTAACATGTTCCTCAAGCAGTTCTAAAATCAGTGGAGAAGCTGAGGTGAAGAAAGTTAACGGTAATAGTCACACTTCTGAAAATCATAAACATGCTCAGAGACCTGCAGTTTCTTCAGCTGCTTGTTGACAGATGTGAGGTCCTGGCCAAGATCTCTGTGGGACAGCTGACCCTCCAGCTGCTGCAGCCGCTGATCCAGGCTGGAGTAGCTCTGAGCCAGAAGGTCAGCCCGGCTTGCCTCAAACAGCTGCCTGGCCTTGGCCTGAGTGGTGCTCTCCAAGTCTAGCCAGCACTCCCGGATTTCGCTCAGTTTCTGCTGGACCACAGAGCTCAGCTCGGGTTTCTCCTGCATCAGCTTCTGGCCTTCCTGTGGACAGAGAGAGGAGCATCAGTGGTAGAACATGAGCAGACAACTTAGAAGCTACCGGCCCATTATCGATCCTGAGGAGTATGTGATAGCAGTAGTTAAACCTAGTTTTCAGAAAGAGGGAGTAGAGTTGACATACTTTGGGTTCTGATAGAGGGAACAGAGTAGGGATAGTTTGGGTTCTGATAGAGGGAACGCAGTGAACAGAGTCTGGGTTCTGACAGAGGGAACGCAGTGGGGATAGTTTGGGTTCTGATATAGGGAACACAAGGGAAAAAGTTTGGGTTCTGACTGTGGAGAGCATTTGGATCTTATAGTGGGAACAGAGTGGGGATAGATTGGGTTCTGACAGAGGGAACAAAGTAGGGATAGTTTGTGTTCTGATAGCAGGAACAGTGTTGAGAGAGTTTAGGTTCTGATAGAGGGAACAGTGGAGAGAGTTTTGGATCTAATAGATGGAACACAGTGAGAATAGTTTAGGTTCTGATAGCGGGAACACAGTGGAAAGAGTTTGGGTTCTCATAGAAGAAAGAGTGGAGAGCGTTTAGTTCTTATAGTGGGAACAGAGTGGAGATAGTTTAGGTTCTGATAGAGGGAACAGAGTAGGGATAGTTTGGGTTCTTATAGCAGGAACACAGTGGAGAGAGTTTGAGTTCTGATAGAGGGAACTGAGTAGGGATAGTTTGGGTTCTGATAGTGGGAACAGAGTGGAGATAGTTTGGGTTCTGATAGAGGGAACAGAGTAGGGATAGTTTGCGTTCTGATAGCAGGAACACAGTGGAGAGAGTTTGGGTTCTGACAGAGGGAACAAAGTGGGGATAGTTTCGGTTCTGATAGCTGGAACAAAGCAGGGGTAGTTTGGGTTCTGATAGTGGGAACAGAGTGGAGATAGTTTAGGTTCTGATAGAGGGAACAGAGAAGGGATAGTTTGGGTTCTTATAGCAGGAACACAGTGGAGAGAGTTTGGGTTCTGACAGAGGGAACAAAGTGGAGAGAGTTTGAGTTCTGATAGAGGGAACAGAGTAGGGATAGTTTGCGTTCTGATAGCAGGAACACAGTGGAGAGAGTTTGGGTTCTGACAGAGGGAACAAAGTGGGGATAGTTTCGGTTCTGATAGCTGGAACAAAGTAGGGGTAGTTTGGGTTCTGATAGTGGGAACAGAGTGGAGATAGTTTAGGTTCTGATAGAGGGAACAGAGTAGGGAGAGTTTGGGTTCTTATAGCAGGAACATAGTGGAGAGAGTTTGAGTTCTGATAGAGGGAACTAAGTAGGGATAGTTCGGGTTCTGATAGTGGGAACAAAGTGGGGATAGTTTGGGTTTTGATAGCGGGAACAGAGTAGGGATAGTTTGGGTTCTGATAGCGGGAACACAGTAGAGAGAGTTTGAGTTCTGATAGATGGAACAGAGCAGGGATAGTTCGGGTTCTAATAGCGGGAACACAGTGGAGAGAGTTTTGGATCTAATAGATGGAACAGAGTGAGAATAGTTTAGGTTCTGATAGAGGGAACACAGTGGAAAGAATTTGGGTTCTGATAGAAGGAAGAGTGGAGAGCGTTTGGTTCTTATAGTGGGAACAGAGTGGGGATAGTTTGGGTTCTGATAGTGGGAACAGAGTGGAGATAGTTTAGGTTCTGATAGAGGGAACAGAGTAGGGAGAGTTTGGGTTCTTATAGCAGGAACACAGTGGAGAGAGTTTGAGTTCTGATAGAGGGAACTAAGTAGGGATAATTCGGGTTCTGATAGTGGGAACAAAGTGGAGATAGTTTTGGATCTAATAGATGGAACAGAGTGGGAATAGTTTGGGTTCTGATAGAGGAAACACAGTGGAAAGAGTTTGGGTTCTGATAGAAGGAAGAGTGAAGAGCGTTTGGTTCTTATAGTGGGAACAGAGTGGGGATAGTTTGGGTTCTGATAGTGGGAACAGAGTGGAGATAGTTTGGGTTCTGATAGAGGGAACAGAGTAGGGATAGTTTGCGTTCTGACAGAGGGAACAAAGTGGGGATAGTTTGGGTTCTGATAGCGGGAACAGAGTAGGGATAGTTCGGGTTCTGATAGCGGGAACACAGTGGAGAGAGTTTTGGATCTAATAGATGGAACAGAGTGGGAATAGTTTGGGTTCTGATAGAGGAAACACAGTGGGAAAATTTTGGGATCTGATAGAGTGGGGATAGAGGGAACAGAGTGGGGATAGTTTGGATTCTGATAGAGAAGTAACAGACTATACTCTTCTGTGAAGGATTTACACTAAATGTTGTAGATGTACAGTAGATGATTTGATTTCCTTCTGGTAGAGAGTGAGAGCATCAGTGATGTCAGGTTCTGATGTTGGATGATTAGTTCTGCTACTCCAATTCTTCCCAAAGGTAACATGAAGCGCCATCACTCCATAGAGCACAGTTTCACTGCTCCACAGCCCAGTGCCAAACTCACTCAGTAGACTGACTCTCCAGCTACTTTGTAAGAGTACATTTTTAAAGCCTCCTGCTTAACCATTTTTCAACCACATTTCTTCATTTTGAAGCTCTTATGCATGCTTTCATCTCCAGCTGTTAGACTATTTCAGTTCTCTTCTTGCAGGAAATATTAGATCTTTCTCTCTGACGCCCCAGACGGTTCTGAAGTCTGCTGCTCGACTTCTCACTCGTACACAGCCTTCACATCACACCTACTCCAGTCTCACCTACTCTCCTCCACTGTCTCCCAGTAAACCAGCACATGCAAATCTCCTGCTTGCACACACACTCCACTGAGCCATCATTAATAATAATAATGATAAGGATATGAAATAATAGTAATAACAATATAATACATTTAAATAGTGATTTAATTAGTATAATTGTACAGTTATCAGTGTACAGTTATCAGAATTGTCTTGTGGGTTGGATTTTTGAATTTTTCCAACACCTCCTTTTGAAGCTGGTGATACACATGATACACCACTGACAACACCTAGCAACAACATAGCGACCACGTAGCAACCACCTTGCAACAACATAGCGACCATTTAGCAATACCATAGCAACCACTAAACATCTCCATGGCAACCACATAGTAACACCACAGGAACCACAGTTTCACCCTGTTGGCCACATATCACATATAAGCTGTTCAACTACGCTCCCATTATAATTTTCTAGTATTTTTTAGTCTTGTAATCTTATTAGTATTGGTTATAGTTATGGTAATTGCAGTAGTAGTAGTATTTATTTTATAAAACAGTCTGGCTCAGACAATACATACACAACACACACAGAAAAGCATTGAATTCCCCTATTCTAATTCAAATCCACAGTGGCCCCAAGCGCACATGGACCAAACACAAAAGACAGACAGATGGACTAACACACACATAGCATTTCTGTCTGAAGGCTGGGTGTAGTGGGGGTTGGGATGGTCAGCGGTGACCATGGAAAAGGTACCCAAGGACACAAATCAGGTCGGCCTGCAGCCTACAAACCCAGACACACACACAAACACACACATAGACATCTACCTAAAGACACTGCAGATTAAATCAAATTAAATTAAATTACATTAAGTTTGTTAATTACTAAAGTCTACAGTCTAATAAATCTAAATAATTGTCATTATTATTGCTATTATTACTATTATGTCT
Source organism: Salminus brasiliensis (assembly GCF_030463535.1). NCBI lineage: Eukaryota > Metazoa > Chordata > Actinopteri > Characiformes > Bryconidae > Salminus > Salminus brasiliensis. Next base: position 20,660,397 of record NC_132890.1, on the reverse strand, counting down.
TATGACCTCAGAATTTGAATTCTGAGCATGCTGGTTTAAAACTATAGTTTGTCTGAAAAACTCCAACTCAATCAGTCAAAACATGACTCCAGTTACATCTGAATTAAAGGTTTTAGAAAGAATCACATACAACAGTGGTGGGAATCTGTAGGTATCTCACTATTCGATTCGATTCTGCTTCATTTCCCTGCGATGTGATGATAAAACAATTATCAGAGCATCTTGATGTATCTTTTTTCCTATACAGGTTTCCTTTTTTCTCACTGTGTAATTCTACATGGTACTTGAAAGCAAGGTATTGGAAGCAAGGTATTTAAAAGGATTCATAATCAAGTGAACTGGAAAGGCTTGCAGTTGGGCTGTGGTGGAAACAAAACATAGTAATAGTGCCTCCCTAGTAGCCTTAACACAGTGAGCAACTTGAGCGCTTGCTGAGAGGCCAGGTTTAGTGGGTGGGCATAGCATTTTACCTGTGGGAGTTCAGCAGCAACAACCATGTTGGAGTGTTTTCTGTAGCTAAACCTAAATCTTCCTAGGTTGTGTTAAACTGCTGTAGGCTGAAAGGGGAGGGCTTAAACTGCTGTAGGCTGAATGGGTGGGTTTAAACTGCTGTAGGCTGAGTGTACGGTGCTAAACTGATAGATGCTGAATGGGTGGGGCTAAATTGCTGGAGGTTGAATAAAGAGACATAGTAAATTTATATGGTTTTGTTTTTGTGACAACTGAAAAGATATGTTTTTCTTTATATGGGCCCTTTTTATGGATGTGTGTGTGAGGGTGTGTGTGTGTGTGTGTGTGTATGAGCCTGTGTGTGTGGTTGAGCAGACCAAACTGACTGATTCGCACAGAATAAGTAGGCTAAACATGGCGCTCAGAGAATTGTTATATAACTCTCTCTCTCTCTGTCTTTCTCTCTCTCTCTTTCTACTCCCAACAGGCTCCCTTTCACAGGGACTCCACACACACACACACACACACAACATTGCTCACTTCAGTGGCAGAACTCACAGAGATGTGCACCAGAGAGGGACAGGAGTAGGAGAAAAAGAGAAGGAGAGAGAGGCAGAGAAAGACAAAGTGAGGAGATAAAGAAATTATTATTATTATTATTATTATAATATATTATATATTATAATACAAAAACTACTCCTCTTCAGTAAGTTTAGCCTCATGTTTAAATCAATGGTAATTAAAAATTGCACTCACTCACTCACTCACTCACTCAAACTAATCTGATTATCTGCTCTACTACACTTGTATCTGCTGATGTTGTGAGACAGAACTGTTCCCACACTGAACACTGAAGAGAACTAAAAACAGTGTGGGCGAGAGAGACAGACAGAAGCAGAGAAAGTGAGAGAGAGTCACCTTTGTTTCATTTCTCTAAAGCTCTACACAGCAGTGGAGGGGGGGTGGCGTGCAGGGAGCTACAGGATTAATTCGATAACGAGAGTCATTAATGATCTGATAGAGACATGGAGCTGCAGGAGTTGCTGGGCTTAAGAGAGAGAGAGAGAGAGAGAGAGAGACACCTCAACACACTCACCATCGAGACCAAACACAGAGATGTTTTATCTCTCAGGAAATACAGTGCTCTGTAGTCAGGTATAAACACTCAGTGTCTACTGAGTGCTTCTGCTACTGTCTCATTATTTATTATTTAGTATTATTAGTATTATTTTATTGTCTACTGGTATGCAATATGTAATCTCCAATAAATATATGATATTAAAGCATGTCCTCAAAATAATCATTACAAAGAGTGAAGGATAATGAACAAATCAGTTTACTGCTATTTCATTTACTGTATGTTTACTCACTATGTGTACTACCAATGTACACACCTGAAATGTGTACTGTACTGCTGTACACTGACATTATTTTTGATTAATTAGTAGTAGTAACAGTGGTTGCATTATTATTATTCTTATTATTATTCTTATTATTCCATTGATGGTGCTGGAAGTAGTATTATTAATAATAAAGCAGTTATAGTAATATAATTATGAATAATTATCAAAAATTAGGAGAAGCAATATATGTGTAATATCAGTAGTCATATAGTAGTACTACAGTATAGCAGTTTTATAGCAGTAGTAGCCGTACTAGTAATATATATTTTTTGCATAAATATTTAATATTGTAACCTGTGACTATTCGACACAGGCCTTCAGAATACATATGGTCATAAATCCAGTGAAAGGCAGTAGCTTAGTGATCCCCCTCACTCTGAGGGTCAAAAAATAATTAACTAATGTAATAAATTGTCTTACTTTTATTTTTCTTGCTTTTTATTTTTTTTATTTAAGTACATTTAATTTCCTAAATACTGTCTTTACTGTATGACAACTGTAATCATGTCCTGGTGTTTGTTTTTGACATAAGCAGTTCCTGAGAATGGTATGCTTTTTAGGCAGTAAATAAATCAATCTGAACATCACTCAGAAATATGGCTGCAACAATTTACAAGATTGATAGATCAGACTTGCGTCTAAAAGGAAAACAATCAAAGATGAAGAGTCGGAAATGTTTAACTGAACTCAGCCCTATCCTGGGGTCTAGCGGAGTTGTGCCCAGAAGAAATACTGTAACACTCAGAGACTAAAATCCTGCTGTAGAATTATTCAGATACAACAACAAAATCAAGTGAAGTCTAAAGACCTCTCAAATCTATTATAAATAAGGCCAGTCGGAAAATACTGCCCACCATTCCTGCTCTACTGGCTCTATAATGGTGTGCTGGGCTTGGACACTCTGATTGCTACTTGCCATTTGTGTTACAGTCTTTCTAAGAATGCAGAGCCGTATACGGTGACTACTCTTGGTTCTGACTGCCCATAATAGGACATTTCTTTAGTTTAGACTCTGACTTTCAGTTTTTCTAAAAATCAAATCTGTCGCTGCTTCCTCTTGCCCAGCTTTTGAAGCCTCATCACTTCCGTTCAGCTTCCTGACCGGAGAAAGAAATGACCTTCAAACACGGAAAGGGAGAGAACGTTGCCTAGCAACTCAAACAGCCCCCCCCACCGCCCCCTGCCACACACACACTACCCCCTCCCTCATCGCCCCTGCGCCTGCCAGCTAAACCATACTGTACATACATCCCTCCATCATCTACACAAATCATACGGTCATCAGCTTCTTCACACTCACTGAGCCAAACCCTTTACCACACACATACTAACATTTATACAGACACCGTTTACAGCATTCAACACCTTTATATCCTCCAGAACTTGCTCCATAGTTTTACTAAATGCTACAAATGATGTCAAAATGATTACTTATTTTTTCATTATTTTGCTTGTTGTGTTTATTAGGATTTTGTGAAAAGAAATAATGACCACCTGTTAATGAACAGTAAGTTTAGCTTCATCCAGCCAAACTGTAGGCCTACGCAGCGCTAAAGAACAGCTAAGCAAAACATAATCCACATAGCGGACACTTCTACTGGACCTTCATTTCAAGCTTCTGCAAAGTGACCTGAAATAACAGCAGCATTATGGCTTATATTGGGATTCATCAATACTTATTCTTAATAATTCCATCCAACGGGAAAAAACAACCAAAAGGAAACACACACAGGACTAACCCAGGTTTCTTTTCATTTCTTTGAACAGACAGTTGTGCAAGTTACAGTTCAGTCCATCCAGTGCCATATAGTGCCCTTGAGGTAGCTTATACAGTCTGCAGAGTGTTATTTAAGCAAGTGTGAACATTAGCATTTTGAACGTGTTTCCACACACAAAAATGGTGCACAAAAATCTTCCTCATCCAATCCATCATTATTCCATGAGCTGAAATAAGATGATAAAACAAGACTTTTGGTGAGGAGGAGAAGGGGGGACAAAAAAACTATACTATAAAAAAAATACTATTCAAACAAATACTATAGTGATACTCCTAAACCACTACAGTTCCCACAATACTATGCAAATCCAACAGGTTCCAGCTTAAGGTTTATAGATGGCACCTGAATTTGTGAAATTACCGTATTTCATCTAAATATGTATTTTATGTGACCGTACACACCAACCCATGATGATTCAGTACTGTTACTTTCATAATACCCATCCATACTCATACCTATCAATACCCACACCCTTCCATACCCATTCCCATTCATACAAATCTTTACCCATACCCATCCCTCCTATCTATAACCATAATCATTGATATACATTCCCATCTATACCTATACCCATACCAATCTATACCCATACCCATCCATACACATACACATCTATATTCATACCTATCTATTATCATACTGATCCATGGCTATCCTTACCCATACCCATCGGTACCTATCTATACCCATAGCCATCCATACAATCTATAACCATACCCATCCATACAATCTATACCCATATATATCCACACAATCTGTACCCATACCTATACCTTTCCATGAGGGGGAGGAGAAGGAGTGGGGGGTAAACAAGACTACAGTCACTATAGTGATACTACTGAACCATTACAGTTCCCACAATGCAAATCCAAAACTTACAGCTTAAGGTTTCTGGGTGGCATGCGCACTTGTGACTTCTCTTTGTAACTGCGAGCACTATACCTTGGCCCTCATACCGTGACAGTTCAGTACGAATACACACATCATTACACTCCTTATAGCCATGTATAGCCATCAATACTCATAGCCATCTATATGCATCCCCATCCATATCCACACCCATCAGTGCCCATCAATATCCATACCTATTCATACTCACACAAACTATACCCCTCCCTATCCCCATCCATCCCCATCCGTTGGCATCTATACCCATACTCATTCATACAAATGAATCCATTTACAATTGTACCAATCTATACCCACACCCATCTATATCTTTCTATACCTATACCCATCCATACACATACTCATCCATACCATCTATACCCATCTATACCTATACCTATCCAAACACACCCATACCCATCTATACCTATACCCATCCAAACACACCCATACCCACCCATGTTCATCTATACCCATCCCCATTCATACCCATCAGTACCTATCAATATCCATACCCATCTATACCTATACCCATCCGTATGCATCTATACCCATACACATACCCATCCATACACATACCCATCAATACCATCTATACCCATCCATACCCATACCCATCCATGCACACTCATCCATTCCATCTATACCCCTCCATACCCATACCCATCCATACACATACTCATCCATAACATCTATACCTATACTCATTGAAATACACCCATTTCTACCATCTATACCCATCTACACCTATTCATCTAAAAGAAACCAGGGCAACCAAATAAAACAAACTTATATACATACATCATTCATAAAGGCACAGTAACAAAAACAGCCTGTTTAATTATAAGGGCTAAAGAGAGACTGGAACACGGTTGTGCAGAAATTAATGATCATTGGGTTTTTTTGGTTAAAAAACCCACACCTTTTTCTGTTCTCTTGTGACTTTACCAAGTAATAAAGGAGCAAAGCAGGACAGATGGAGTGTAAAGTAGAGCAGAGACACACTCAGAAATATCCAGGACACGCTCAGAAACTCACAGAGATCAGCATTAGAGCTATTAATGGAACTCAGTTCAGGGTTAGGAAGACTGTAACACAGAAATAAGTCCAACAATCAGATCTAAAATACAGCAGCTACACGACAACAGCCAAGAGAGGGTAGGTAACACACTCCACACTGTTATTCCACTGACCCATAACACACTCCACACTGTTACACTTATGACCTGTAATACCCTCCACACTGTTACATCACTGACCCGTATAACACACCCCACAATGTTACACCACTGACCGGTAACACAATCCACATTCTTACACCACTGACCTGTATAATACAGCCCACACTGTTACACCACTGACCGGTAACACAATCCACATTCTTACACCACTGACCTGTATAATACACCTCACACTGTTACACTACTGACCTGTAATACCCTCCACAGTTACATCACTGACCCGTATAACACACCCCACACTGTTACACCAATGACCTGTAACACACTCCATATCACAAACCTGAAAAAAAGCTGAAACTTGTTTTCCTGACAAACATCCAATATCTGTATTTAAACTTAAGCTTCTATAAACGGGAATAGCAACACCAGTTACACCACTGGCCTGTAACACACTCCAAACAGTTACACCACTGGCCTGTAACACACTCCAAACAGTTACACCACTGGCCTGTAACAGACTTAGTAACACACTCCACACAGTTAAACCACTGACCCGTAACAGTCTTAGGGTTGTATGTCAGAAGATATTCAGGCAATAGAGGAATTGGTAACAACCAACACTGAAGAGATAATACTACAATCTGAGAAGTAAAAAAATTTTGAAAAGCAGCTGAAGCAGAAAGTTAATTCCACCTCAAGGTTTTTGAAAAGCCATCACTGTCTCAAATTAAGCTCCGGCTGTGCTGCTCTTTCCACTGATTCAGGGATTAACACAATATTCAAGACATGAGAGTAACGCAGTTTGGCTGAGTCGTGCTCTGTCTGAAGGTTTCTCTTTACACATTTGCTTAATACTTCTTCTTATGTTAACTCTCAGAGTCACACACTACAACTGGCCAGCAACAGTGGGCTAAATCCCTACCCTACTAGCCTATCAGGGGTTTAGCCTACTAACACCAGGGGTTTCTAACAAAGTGGCCAGGAAGCATACATCTCATCAACACCAGGGGTTTGTAATAAAGTTGCCAGTAAGAGTTGTGCAAAATGTGCAAGTATTTGTCACTGTAATATGTACAGTGAAACGTGTCCCCCACATTTGACTCATCCGTGGTGGTGAACACACACACTAGTGAATTAGTGGCAGTGAGCACATAAACACCCAAAGCAGTGGGCAGTCAACTCCAGCGCCCGGGGAACAAGGGGGGTGAAAGGTATTGCTCAAGTGCCCAACAGTGGCAGCTTGCCAAGCACGGGTATCGAACCCACAATCAATAGCCCAGAGCTCTAACTGCTGAGCCAGCACTGCTCCATGTCCAGACTTCTAACACCAGGGGTTTCTAATAAAATGGCAAGTAAGAGTATAGCCCACCAACACCAGGGGTTTCTAATTTATTGGCCAGTAAGAGTGTAGCCTACTAACCCAAGGGGTTTCTAATATAGTGGCCAGTAAGAGTCCAGACTACTAACAACAGGGCTTTCTAACAAAGTGGCCAGGAAGTGTACAGCCCACCAACACCAGGGGTTTCTAATAAAGTGGCCAGGATGTTTAGTTTAGAAAAGGTGCTGATGCCCAGAAAGAAGAACTAAAGAATAGCTGCTTTACCATCTCGATCTTGTCCAGCCACTCCTTGTTCTGTGCGAGTTCCGCCATGAAGGCCTGATGTTTCAGCCATTTTTTATGCAGCTTCTGCGTCTCATCACGGGACGCATCGCGAGCCATTAGCATCTTCTCTGCCACCCAGTCTCCGAGCTGAAACACACACGAAACACACATTATACGCCATGTTTGCTGTCATATGTAACACACACACACACACCATGTGGACCTCCTACTTGAACACAAATTGAATAACATTACAATAATAATACAATCTATGTTTGTTTATGTAGCACATTTGATGCAGTGATATTTGAGCAGCTGAGCTGCAGCACTGTATGAAAGGTGCTATATAAACAAATATTATTAATAAGCAGAGCAATAAATCAACATAATGTAAATGCACCCATAGAAATTTTTTGTCCCTAACAGAGTCAGTAGCACAATGTAAACAGTAGTGTTAAGTACTGTGAAGCCCACACACTGACATCTACAAATACTATACTATTAGTAATAATATATCCCATATGTCATAAGTCATGGGATAGCAATATGTACATTTTTGTGTTTCCTTAGGGAACGGAGTGGGAATGCCCACACCTGTATAAGCTGGAAGGTGTTATCTTGTGAGGCTGAACACTAGTTAGTGTGCTCATTGCAAGGCAACGTGAATTACTGTAGTTCGAGCGAGGCCTGATAGTGGGTGACAGATTGATGGGACATTCCATTTCCGAAGTTGTGCAGGTATTTAGCATTCCTTGAGCCACAGTGTGACCAGGAATGCTTCATAGAAGGAACTACCACCCACAGTGGACAGTGGAATAATAAGATATCTTAATAATAAGACACAAGACATCATATATATCATACATATATATATGCATGTCAGTACCTATATATCACCAAACAAATATAGTAATATTTTAAAGCAGCTATATGAAATATATCCCATATGCTCCATATATGCAAGAATGAACTACTTTGTAAAATGCTCTTTAGAAAACACAATAAGTGAATTTTTTTTTAATTTACAAAAACAAACACACACACACACATACACACACGTGCACGCCTCAAGCAGAATTACCGGCAGTGATCAGCAAGAGGAACAGGATTCTGTCACTCAGAGAGGAACCCGCATTCTCCACCCCGACCAAAATCAAAACACTACAGCTCTGCCGAGAGTCAGAACCCGAACAATAGCTGAGAACGTGACGGAGGAGTGAGAACAAGCTTCAGATGATCAGGTCTCAGAAGTCAGAGTGAAGCCTGGCCTGTGGGAGACCGTGTCCAGCCCACAGCTAGGCGGAGGGAAACGCTCCATCATCAAACACAGCACAACAGAGCAGTTCTGAGACACCAGAGAGAGGTTCTGAGAGTGAGGCCTGCCCCGAGAACAGACCTGACGGTGTGAGCCGTATCCGCGGCAACAGGGGTTGGGGGGTTACAGAGAGTGAGAGAGAGAGAGAAAGATAAACAGAGAGGCGGAGAGAGGAGAGTGATGAATACTGAGCGATAGAAAAACAGAGGAGATAGAGAAACACCAAACAAAGCTACAGAGCGAGTGAGATAGGTACAGAAAGAGCAAGAAGAGAAAGAGAGAGAGATAGGTGTGGGTGTTGAGGGTTTTTGGAGGTTTTCTCTCCCCTCCTCCTCCAAGCGCTTCGATCCCGCTCTTCACTGTGTTTCCACGGCGCCCTGACCCTCCTCACAACCAACACTGTATTCCTCCGCTCCTCTTCTCCTTTATTCCCTTTCTCTCTCTCTCTCTCTCTCTCTCTCTCTCTCTCTCTCTCTCTCTCTCTCTCTCTCTCTGTCTCTCTCTCTCCGTTCTGAGAGATCAGGATGGGGTTGTTCCACTGAGCTTCGGCTTCCCTCCTGCTACAGCGTCTGAACACGAAGAGGCGTGAAAACGCACCGAGCGAGACAGAGAAACGATGCGCGAGAGGCGGAGGAGAGGGAGGAGGGGGCAAGGGAGGCATATGGTGAGAGAGAGAGAAAGAGAGCGAGAGAGACTATGTCGTCGCTCCTCGGCGTCAGCAGTGATGACGCTGGGTATTAAAGGGAGCGCAGGAGCAAAGGGAAAATGCAAAGAAGACGAAGGGGAACCACGGAACAGCCAGTCAGAGAAAGGAGGAAATGCAGTTTAAAGGTCGTCTTCCAGAAACAGCCCCACTCTGAAACCTTGTCTTTGATCGCAGTAACCTCTGAAGTAGTGCTGTCTAATATCAAGCACACTTCTAGTTCCGTATTCCTTTTTTTTTTACCATTAATAGTGAATTAATTACCATTAATAACTATGAGGCAATTTTTTTCTTAATAATTTTGCTGTGTTATCTGGTTTGCGATCCAGTGTTGACTAAAATAGAATGGGTTCCTTTTTTGAGTCTTGGTTCCTTTTAGTGGTTCCCCCTCTCGCTCTGAGGTAGTTTTTCCTGGGGACTCTTTGTGACAACATAGCTGTAAAAAAGTGCTATATACATACATTTAACTTGAAGGTTGTCCTTGTTAACTAGCAGGGTCTCCTTACTTCAAGATAACCTAATAGGATGTCTTTACTTTAGTATAACCCAACAGGATGTCCTAACTTTAAGATAACCCAACAGGATGTCCTAACTTCAAGATAACCTAGCAGAATGTCTTTACTTTAAGATAACCTAACAGGATGTCCTTACTTCAGTATAACCCAACAGGATGTCCCTACATCATGTTAACCTAATAGGATGTCTTTACTTTAAGATAACCTAACAGGATGTCCCTACATCAAGATAACCTAAGAGGGTGACCTAACTTCAAGATAACCCAACAGGGTGTCCTTACTTTAAGATAACCTAAGAAGGTGACCTAACTTCAAGATAACCTAGCAGGATGTCTGAACTTCAAGATAACCTAACAGGATGTCCTAACTTCAGTATAACCCAACAGGATGTCCTTACTTCAAGATAACCTAACATGATGTCTTTACTTCAGTAATACCCAGCAGGATGTCCTAACTTTAAGATAACCCAACAGGGTGTCCTTTCTTTAAGATAACCTAACAGGATGTCCTTTCTTTAAGATAACCTAACAGGATGTCCTTACTTTAAGATAACCTAACAGGATGTCTTTACCTTAAGATAACCCAACAAGACGTCTTTACTTTAAGATAACCTAACAGGATGTCCTAAATTCAGTATAACCCAACAGGATGTCCAAACTTTAAGATAACCCAACAGGATGTCCTTACTTCAAGATAACCTAACAGGATGTCTTTACTTTAAGATAACCTAACAGGATGTCCTTACTTCAAGATAACCTAACATGATGTCTTTACTTCAGTATAACCCACAGGATGTCCTAACTTTAAGATAACCTAACAGGATGTCTTTACCTTAAGATAACCCACCAAGACATCTTTACTTTAAGATAACCCAACAAGACGTCTTTACTTTAAGATAACCTAAGAGGGTGACCTAACTTCAAGATAACCCAACAGAGTGTCCTTAGTTCAAGATAACCTAAGAAGGTGACCTAACTTTAAGATAACCTAGCAGAATGTCTGAACTATAGGATAACCTAACCGGGTGTCCTAACTTCAAGATAACTTAGCAGGGTGTCCTAACTTTAGCATGTTTTACCCAAGGTACGAGAAAGCAATATGACAATATTTTATCAAAATATTTTCTCTCTATGTATGAGATAGTATTTGAATAGCAGTTTTTTTGTGTCATGTCACTCAATGTCACTACTGATGCTTTTTGTCTGCATGTCACAATATCATGATAAATATTGTGTATCATGAACAGGTCTTTAAATGTCACAATGTAATATTTTTTACTATATCTCCTACCCTTAACTCAAAGGGTGGTCAAACTTTGGTGTCTAAATGCTAGCATAAACCAAAGATGTCTACCTTAGGATAGATGTCTTAACTTTAGGCCAACCAAACAGGTGTTTTGTCTTGAGAATAAATCAAAGGGCAGTTCTGGACTGGACATCGAGAGTACCGTGAGATGTCCTGGACGGCCAGGCTAGATGATGTTCCAGTTGTTTTGCGCACACGAGAGCGAGAGAATAGAAAACACACATGTTTGTAAAGTCAGAATAATGGCAAAGTGTTGCAACAGTGAGCAAAGTGAGTGGAACTGAAACCCAAAGGAGAACCTCCGTAAGAGGAAGAACCACTGAGAGGAAACTAAGACTCAAAAAGACAACATTCCTAAGAGAAAGAACCATAAATAGAAACCAAGACTCAAGTAGAACATCCCTAAGAGCATGATGAGCAACCACTGAGAGAAACCAGGAACCAAAAAGAGAACCTTCCCTAAGGGCTAGGTCTGTCACAATAACAATATTTTTGAACTATATATTGTCCCATTTAATGCCACTAACATAATGATAATATAACAGCATAATATTACAAGTTCAGTCTTTTAAGAGTTTTATTATAGTAGTTTTAATAATAGTTTGGAATAATTATTTTTTTGCAATTCATACTGCCTGTCTGTATGATATGTTTAAATGCTGGGTTTGTTTATAAACAACTACTAGCCTTAAGTAACATGTTTTCACGTGTCTCAGTCTGCTTTACGTGTATAGAGGTGGCGTCATTGATGTGTTAATCATTGTGCGACTGGCTGAAATATTGGTGATGTTTTTATGGACACAAACATGCTGGTTCACACAATGGGAAAAATCAAGGTCAGCAAAAACGATTGAGGTCATGTCCACATATTGTACGTAATAACGTAATTATCGTGACAGGCCTACCAAGGGCATGAGGAACCGTCACTGAGTGGAACCAAGACTCTAAACAAGAACCTCCCTAGGATGCACTGAGAGGATCTCCACGAGGGCATGAGAGGAACCGAGACTCAAAAGTTTAACCTATTCTTTTCTGGACTGTACTGAATATGAAAGCATTAACAAATCACCTGCAGCGTGTAGTGTAACCACAGAGATTGGTGTAGTTTAACCATGGAAATGATTGTCGCATCACAATGGAAGTGGGTGTAGTATAAACATGGAAATAGTTGTAGTATAACCATTGAAATTGGAGTAGTGTAGTCATGGAAATGATTGTAACATAATAATGGAAGTGGCTGTATAAACATGGAAAAATGTGTAGAGTAACCATACAAATGTGCGTAGTGTAACCATGGAAACAAATGTAGAGCAACCATTCAAATGGGTGTAGTGTAACCATGGAAACAGATGTAGAGTAACCATACAAATGGGTGTAGTGTAACTATGGAACAATTATGTGGAGTAACCATGGAAATGGGTGTAGTGTAGCTATGGAAATGATTGTAACAACAATGGAAGTACGTGTAGTGTAAACTTGGAAATAGGTGTAGTGTAACCATGGAAACAGATGTAGGGTAACAATACAAAGTGCATGCAAACATGGAAATACATATAGTGCAATCATGGAAACGATTGTAGAACAATGGAAGTGGGTGTAGCGTAAACATGAGAAAAGGTGTAGTATAACCGTAAAAAAATTGGTGGAGTGTAACCATGAAAATGAATGTAGTGTAACCATGTAAATGGATTTTGTGTAACTATGGAAATTGGTGTAGTGTAAACATGAAAATGGGTGTAGTGTAAACATGGAAATGGGTGTAGTGTGACTATTAAAACAGGCGTACTATAACTATAGATATTGGAGTAACTGGGGTAGTGGATGTAGAGTAACTATGGAAATGGGTGGAGTGTAACCATAAAAATGGATGCATCGTAACTACGGAAATGGGTATAGTGCAATCGGCCTAGCCCACTGCTGCACATATCAGTGGCGTAGCTGTACTGCAAATGATGTTTATTGATCAGTGAAAGTGAACGTTTACAATCTGTACTTTCCCACAGTTTCTCCACTTGTTTTGATCAAACTACCAGTCAGACATGGAACAAAATGAAAGACGAGTCCTTCCCTGTTCTATGTTTACACCATCTGTGACCTGAGAGGGTTAACAGCACACACACTAAAATTTAAGTGGACCCTCAGCACTGCAGCAAAGAACATGTGCGCCATCCTCTGGATAAATTCTTTCTCTCTCTTTCTTACTCACTCTCTCTCTCTCACACTTTCTCTCTCAGCTGAATAAACGGTGAGTTGAGGTGCTGAATAATTGATTGTGGGCAGAAAGAAGCAGGCCGAGCCTAAATAAAGCTTCAGTACTGGATTGGAAAACACACTCACTTAACAGCCCTCTACTGTACAGCACACAATACTACACAATGACCCATTACCAAAACAACAGTGTGAGGTTCACCTAAAGTAGTTCACAGAACAAATTAGAGATGGCACCAATCCAGTATCAGGTATGGGTATGGATAGTATGGATATGGATGAGCATGGACAAGGGAATGGGTATAATTAGGCATGGGTACTGGTATGGGTGTGAATAGTATAAATGGCTATGATGGGCATGTATATGATAGGTATACATGGGTATGACTAGGTATGGGTACTGGCATGGGTTTGGATGATTTAGATGGGTTTGATTATGGGTATCAATGGCTATAGATATATATGGATTTGGCTATGAGTATGGATAGGTACAGATGGGAATAGACGGGTATGGCCATTGGTATGGTATGGATGATACAGACAGTTTTTGCCATGGATATGGTTAGGTACAGATGGTTACTGGTACGGATCAGTATAGATGGTTATGGACAGGTAAAGATGGTAGGAGGTATGGATGGGTAGAGATGAGTAGAGGTATGCATGAAAGTTTAGCGGAGTCAAGAGTGTGGTGCAGGTATGTTTGAAGAAAAAAAGGCTCTGCATTTCAAAACACCTTGCCAACTGTGATGCATGGGGTGGGGTTGTGTTGCACCATGAACCTGAAGGGTTTTGGAATGGCACTGACATTCCCCTGACCTAAACAAGCTGTGCAGCAACACGACTCAAAAATATCTCAGAACAAAAGGCCTTCTTTAGAGAAGAGGGGGAAAAACACAACTACAAGAAACTACAAGGGATTTAGCTACAAAGGTTCTGACGTAGTATGGTGTCCAAACTTTTGCAAAGGACACACTGATTATTTGTTTAATTGCTTTTGTTATGAAAAGTATTTGTACATTAAAATTTGCTATGCATTAATAACTGTGCTGTTTTTTATTATAGACTAATCTATAAAATATTATGAGTCTGTGTTTACCATTTCTAAAATAAAAAATGACCAAGGGTGCCCAAACTTTTGCATGAGACTGTATCTATATGTAATACAAATTCCAACCATAACCAAAAAGAAATGTTTTTGCCATTTTTCCTATCGTTTTACTGCACCAAATAAGGTAGATTAGTCCCAATTTTGCCTTTTTTTCTGAACGCCATGACATTTATTCATAAAAATAAACAAAAAAACATGTCCTACCTCATGGCAGTCCTGCAGGAACCTCTGCAGCTCCCACTGGTCATTGAGTTTACTGAGCCACTGCTGAGCCAGGTCACGGTTTTGGTTCCCTCTGTGGGCCAAACACAACCAAACAGGCAATAAACCACATCAGTCTGACTGTAAGCAGCGTGTAGCAAAGCAGGGGTTTAGATTTAGGAGGGGAGGAGGTGGCCGGGTGTCAGCCGGTTCCATTCAGAGCAGATTTCATGCTTTTTATTATCCCTCCTCCTTTCAGAGCAGAGTGGACCGTGTGTCTTCCTTTGTTGGGTCTCTAAAGAGAGGCGTTGTTTAAAATGTATGGCATCTGATGGAGCAGCTGCACTCTATTGTCCAAACCGAAGCGGACAGAGCGCCTGACAGGCAACAGCCGATGCAGTATTCAAAGGACCATATACATTCACAAAACACCAGCACAAAGCATAATGAACAGACATCAGTGGCTTAAATAAAACTGTCCAGTCTGGTGCAGATACTGATCTAGTGTGAACAGAAATTTATTCCACAATAAACATTCACATCAACTCATCTAAGAGAAGTTTTCTGCAATGTTTATTGTGTGTTTTTGTGTTTATTTATGTATTTTATTTTTCAAATTTCTTTAAGAAGTTGCTATTTGGTGAACACACATGTTCCAAATCTCATACACTTTGTCCAACATGCCTTTCCTCTGAACGTTGCTGGATCATTTTGTATTATGAGCCCAGTAACCTGTTTCCACAGCCCCCCTTGTGACCAGAATGGAGACATATATGTGTTTGGTGCAAATATGCCTCAACCCCTCTCTCAAAACTCCAGATTTTTATTAGTTTAGTGGTTCAGAACATGGTGTGGCTTACCTTAGTTTGTAAACGCGAACATCTCAACACAAACTTCCACAGAGCTGGGCTCAGTGATAAATTTTACCAAACTGTTCATTTAATACTGTGAGACTGTAAAAATGTGCTATACTCATTGACAAAAAAAATTGTAAGAATGGAATAAAACTGTCTATGTGTGAATATAATGATAATACATGATGATATAATGATAATTATTCCAATAATATATAAGAGATTTTAGAGCGAAAGGATAGGTATAATGGGGAAAACTGTACAATTTGGCTACGTGTCTAGCTTTCATTCAAGGTAAGATATGGTTTGGCATGGAGGCATACAGATTCCGTATGGCATCCTGCAGCATATTTTCTCACAGATGTTGCAGCTGGGCTTGTAGATCATCACTCGTAGGTTGCCGAAGTTCAGAAATGCTCGACTGGCATCCGGCCATGGAAGTGTTGTAATCTGGCAGAGACATTGCTGGGAAACCCTTGCTTTGTGTGGGCCAGCATTGTCCTGCTGAAAAGTGCACGTTGGAAGCCCTGCCATGAGGCGTAACACGTGTGGCCACAGAATGCACATATCGCTATCGCTAAGTGTCCCTCTTACCACACCTGGGGTGACTGACTGCTGTATGTTGTGTGGCTCCCTAGATCATCTCCACACCACGAGGTCTACATACTCTAACTCGACCAATGTCAGATCCCAAACAGAACCTAGATCACACTTTTTAAAGATGATACAGTTTTCTGTCTGAAGCAGTCCAGGTTTTTCTCGTTCCACCCATGTAAATAAAGGCCACGATGGCTGGCTGTCAATGGCAGCGTCATGGTTATGACACCAAATTTCTTTCTGCTAAGCGCCTGGAAATGGTCCGGGCAGAGACAGGGGTGTGTAATGAAGCCACCTGTGTCTGGATGGTGGACAAGCAAACTGTGGGGGTGCTCAAGCTTGTCAGTGGATCAAACAAACTCTCTACTGGTGGTCCATCTGAGCCTCTGAAGCCTGTCCACCATGTGTAAGTGCCATCATGTACCCACTGCTCCCAAGACCTCCTAACGCACTTTTACGCCCTCTTGTGGCAAGTAATCATTTACATATCTGCCTGAGATTTAACTACACACCAATTTTGCAGCCATCCGACATTTCTAACTGGGTGTGTTATTTTTTTTTGTCAATGAGTGAATTTTCTCACACCGTGAAAATTTTAAAACTGAAAAACTCTTAACAGGAATGGCAGCAATTACAGAATGACACAAGATCTAGAAAAGGTCTACTATTAGGCTCCTGTGAGAGGTCTCTGACCTGGTCGCGAGTAAATCCACCCGCTCTCTGATGCGCTCGGAGTAGATGTTGCTCTGGCTGATGAGACTCTCTCCTGCCTCTATCACGGCTTTAATCCGATGCAGGTTTAGCTCCATGGTGGTGGTGAACTCTTTGTGCTTCTTAATAGCTGCCTCCACTGTTCCCACAGTGGTGGGGAGCTCCACGTGGGCCAGGGCAGACTCCTGACAGGACAAGAAGACATGCTATTTAGCCCTGCCCATTCAGCCAACAGCAGTTCAGCCCCACACATTCAGTCTACAGCAGTTTACCTCCACCTATTAGACCCAGAACAATTTAGGCCCACCCATTCAGGGTATAGAAGTTTAGCTCCACCAATTAATCCTACAGCGGTTTAGCCCGATCTATTAAGCCTATTGCAGCTCAGGCCCCCCATTCAGCCTAGAGCACTTTAGCCCTATCCATTTAGCCTTCAGCAGATTAGCCCCGCCCACTCAAACCAAAGTATTTCAGCCCAGGTGTATTGGGCTGTACTGTACAGCTGTACTGCACAGCGACACTGATTCACTGTCACTGAAAACAGGGATTTTAATTTAGTTTTAGGTTTAATGTGTCTGTATTAACTATCAAAATGTATTGTATCAGCTGATACTCGGCATTAACATACTTGGATCAGTAAGCATCAGAACAAGTACAAGAAAATGACAAACAATCAGAGATGCTATCAGAGATGATTAATCCAAACGTGTTCATTGTGTGCGACATCTATAAAAATGAATTTGGGAGGCATCTCATTCTGCGCCTGTAGGCACGCACTGCAAGACGCTCTGGTAACAAATCGGAGTGGACACATGCTCCAGCACCACTGTAACACGCGCCTTTTGACATTTACAGAGGATCTTTTGCTGACCCTAACAAAGCAGCAAATGTCTTGAAAGGATAAGTGAAAAAAGGCCCTAAACTTTTCTGATACCTGTGGTATTTTGGTACAGCAGCAATTCCATCCAGAGTTCTTCCTCAACTTCCAAAACAGCAGTTCCACATTTCTCTCCTCATCTGCCTTTTTCCTTGGGTTCTACTAATATTATGCTGTAGGCTAAATGGGTAGGAATAAATTGCTATAGACTGAATGGGTGGGGCCACAGTGCTGTGGGCTGAATTGGTGGGACTAAACTGCTGTTGGATGAATGGGTGGACCTAAACTGCTTCAGGCTGAATGCGTGGGGCTAAGCAGTTATAGGCAGAGTGGGTGGGGCTAAACTGCTGTAGGATTAATTGGTGGGCCTAACTGTTGTGGTCTTAAAGGGGTGGGATAAAGTACTGTTGGTTGAAAGGGTGGTTGAAAAAGCTTTTGGTTGAATGAGTAGCTAAACTGCTGTAGGCTGACTGGGTGAGGCTAAACTGTTATAGGCCTAATTTGGTGAGGCTAAAGTACTGTCGGTTGAATGGGTGTGGCTAATCCGTTTTCATATATATATTGTATGAGCTAGGGACACACTGCTGTACAAACTTAAATCTGGTTCACCTTGTTATGGTTGCTTTAACAGTGGTCTGAACTATAGTGCTGTATTTTACTTATGGCTTACATGGTGCTCATGCTGACATATTAGATATCAAGTAAAAGCTTTCAATCAAAGTCAAATGGCTAAAACAATCTTATTGGACTTTTTCTGCGGATGTCCCAGTGTTCAATACACAATACCATCTGAATGACATTCTTTACTCAAAACAGCAAATTTCAAGTTTACAAGTTTAGACACAGAACTTTTCCAGAAGCGTCTTGTGGTCCTCACCTGGTTGTTGAGGAAAGCTTCTGCCTGCTTGACATCCCTCAAAAACAGGTGGAAGATGTGGGCCTGGACCAGTACCTCCCTCCGGCTCTCCCACATCTCCAGCAGCTTGTTCCAGCCCACGTCCAGCTTGTGGAGCCACTGCTGCAGGGCGGCATACGGCAGCGGAGCGTCCTCAGTTTCCAGAAGCTCGTTTACCGCCTGCAGACGCTCATAATCCTCCTCGTATCGTCCGATCTCCTCTTTCAGGGCCGCGTGAAGGTTTATCAACCGCTCAGCTTCTTCCAGTGTGTTGGGAAGATCATCCGAAGCCGCGGCCGTCTGCGTCTGGACTAGCCACGTCAGGAAGGAGTCTAGGTCCTGGATGAACTGCTGGAGACGTCCAGCTACAGTCAGCGAATCCTCACAGCCCTGCAGAGTCCGCTTTAGCTCCTCCCACTCGACGCTGATGCCTTCGAATGGCACCAGGATCTCCACAGCTTTGTGCGTGTGTGACGTTGCCAGTTCTTCAGCCTCCTGCTGCAGATGGATGAGTTTGGGCTCCAGGACGGCAAGCGCACCCTCCATGGTGGACAGGCGGCGCTGCAGGGCCAGAACACTGCCCAGGTCGCTGCCCACATACTGTGTGGCGTCGATAGCTTTGCGTTTCTCCTGGATCTGAGACTTTATTTCGGTGCACTCCAGCAGGTAGTTCTGGATGCGGAGGATGGAGTCCAGATGATCCTTTCTTTGCTCCACAAGTTCCACCATACGGTTCCACCTGCAGGAAACACACACAGTTAGTGCTACTGACACACTTTTGGCATTTTACCTCAGGAGTGTCTCATTTTAAAGTGATAATTAGCCAAGCTGAGTCATGTTTGGTGTTTCTTTAGTTTTACCCTGGTACTACACTATTTGGACAAAAGTATTGGGACACCTACTCATTCAATGTTTCTTTCCAAGTCAAGAATATTAAAAAAAAGAGTTTATCCTGTTCACAATGCCACACAGATGACACACCTGTGTCACATATGACCCTAAAGATTGAATTTGAGCCACTTTAACCTGCTGTGTTTACATAGTCTTATATAGTTTTGGTCACACTATGACTTAATGTCATCTAGAACATGGACTAGTAGCCAAAATGAATGTATCGTTGTCCTTTTGTCTATTTCTGAAAAAGATTGTGAGAAGAGTGTGATTATTTGTTTTTATTAGCATGAGCTTCCATTGCTTGATAGCTACATTAGCCACATAGCTCAAGTGCAAAAACTAAAGAAGCACCAAACATGACTTGATAGATTGATTAGGGAACTGGGTACCTCAGATTCTTTGCCAAACTATGACATTAAAGATTGTGTTTTTATTATTCTGTTAAGCGAAAGAAGCAAGTTTAAGGTCAAACATTAAAAAGTATTATGTAAAAAATGTATATTTTTGTTTCTGAGCTCCCACTACGGTTGGAGAGTGAAATTCACTTTTACACCAATGTCGCACTGGAGATAGGTCTTGTGCAGCTCCACCAAATTTCCATAGCACAGTAGCAGCGTTCCGGCCCGAACTGTGAATGACAGGGACACCATTCTCCCTGGTAAAGTCAGTGTACCATCACGATCCATTCATAAAAGCACTGTTAATTCAAAGCGATTTTACACCTAAACAAACAAAGAGCAATATTGCTTAAAAGACAGACATTAAAAGAAGTAAATGTTCATATAAAACTATTAGAAAATAAAAGATTTTGAGTAACGGAACAGGGCAATTTTGGCTGTAGTTCAGTAGTGCGTGGACCAGCAAATACGGATATTAGATAATAGAAAATGATTTGGAACCAAACCTGAACATGACTCATTCTGAGTCATCTGACTCTCTCTTTCTCACACACAAACACAGGCATGCTAACTCTGCCAACTCTCAGGGCCTTAGACGACAACACACACCCTGCAGCTCGAATAAAACCACACCTAAATAACCTAAATACACTGGTGGGACTCGTAGAGTCAAATGAAATAAACTAATGTAGTAAACATTTTAACAGGGGATTTTTGCCCTTAATGACAACCAATAACAAGTCAGTTGTGTTTGTATAAACAGCCCAGTACATAGTTATGAGATATGCTGCTAATTAATATTGTCTTTTTTAAAACAATTAATATTCTGCACTGATTCATTTAGTTCAGATGTGACATTTTGTAAAATGACCATTTAATAATGTGCATAGTATTTAATAATACAGTCTGACTCACCTCCCTGACCATTCAGCTCTCAGTTCCTTTAAAACACTGCAGTCAAATCACTTAATGTGTGTGTGTGTGTGTGTGTGTGTGTGTGTGTGTAGTGGTACACATTGTGGATAGTTGCTGTTCTGTCGACTACTGATGTGTAATAACCATTTTATACAGATGTGAATGAGGTATAATTAGATTTTTATAGTGTGTGTGTGTGGAGGCATTAGCCTCCTCAGTGCTGATTTAACCAGTGATTAATTCAGGAGTATTACTATTGGTGTGAGTGTGTTTACACACAGAAAACAGACAAACTATTTTTCACCGATACAGATAAAACCAAAAGTCGTCAACATCAGCCGATATTATCGGTCAATCAATGTATCAGTCGAGTTCTACTGTTTTTTACAATGTTTAACCCTGGGTGTGTTTAAGAGATGTGGGTTGGTCCAGGTTGGATTA
Organism: Salminus brasiliensis; assembly: GCF_030463535.1. Taxonomy (NCBI): domain Eukaryota; kingdom Metazoa; phylum Chordata; class Actinopteri; order Characiformes; family Bryconidae; genus Salminus; species Salminus brasiliensis. Next base: position 20,639,157 of record NC_132890.1, on the reverse strand, counting down.
GCTCAGTGTTTCAGATCTGCAGCAGATGGCAGAGAACCTATTTATGCCAAGGTCAGCCCAAAATGGCAACACTGGTGTTTTCACACACACACATACATCCACACAAGCACACACACACTGCTGCGTCGTGCTTACAGTTCGCCTGCATAGCAACCTGGTAATAATCACACTGAAGTGGAGTGTGTGCTGATGTTTGACACACAAACATCACAGACAAATTAAACTCTCCAGACTCCGCCCACAAATATGTTCTTTCATAACTACTGTTGCTCGGTTGGACAAGCTTTACAGAACGTTGATTACAACCGTAAAGAGTATATGACTGTGTGACTGTAGCTCCGCCTCAGTGTATATCACAATACCTACATTTAGAGTTGTATTAATATTCACCCTAATGAGAGACTGTAGCTCCACCTCAGTGTATATCACAATACCTACATTTAGAGTGTTATTAATATTTACCCTAATGAGAGACTGTAGCTCCACCTCAGTGTATATCACAATACCTACATTTAGAGTGTTAATAATATTCACCCTAATGAGAGACTGTAGCTCCACCTCAGTGTATATCACAATACCTACATTTAGAGTGTTATTAATATTCAATGTTTTTTTAGTTTAAATTTTTTTATTTTGGTCGAAAAAGGAAAATTGCCAATGATTGTCTGGTGTTAACACAACAAATGACCAGATGTCCATATCAACACACATAGGTGTACTGTACCTGCTGTTGAGGTGGTCTTGACACCCTCTGACCTCAGTGGAGCTGGGATGACCACTGTCCAGCAGTTGCTGTACTATCTGATTAACATCCAGAATTCGTCCCATCAGGCTGTTCATCTCCTGATCCAGGCTTTCAAATCTAACAAACACACACACGCACACAAAATACACAAGTTAGATATCACACACTGCTGGCCTTTGCCTTCTGTATAATTTACTGATAAAATCTGATACTTTAAATGTAATAACTGCACAAATATTAAACAATAATTATCCAACAACCTATTTATTTTTTTATTATTTACATATATTTATGAAGTAGTATTGAAAGAGTATGTGTACCTTGCAAACAGAAGTAAGATGTTGACACAAGTGTTTAAATATATAATACTTCAATATTTAGTAAACTATAGTAAAATAGTAAATAATCACTATCCAACGACAACTAGGTCAACAACTTTTCACAATAACTGACAGATATCTGAAGTCGTTAAGGCAACAGTGGGCTGTAGGCTGAATGGGCAGGGCTTAGCTGCTGTAGGCTGAATGGGTGGAACTAAACTGCTGTAGGCTGAAAGAGTGGGGATAAACTGCTGTAGGCTGAATTGGCTAGTACATCAGTAGACTGAATGATCGGGGCTAAACTGCTGTAGGTTGAAAGGGCGGGGTTAAATTACTGTATGAACAGGCGGGGTGAGACTGCTAAAGGCTAAATGTTTGGGGCTAAACTGAAAGTGGGTTTGGTGTGAAACGCTCTAGAGACGTTCTAGAGAATCATACCCAGTTTTTCACAGTTGCCTGAGATATTGTTTGGCTATTTTGAGAATTTAAAAATTGCATATCATTTAATTGGTGGAGGGATACATACAGCAAAAAATAGTCCGCAGTGAAAACATATTTGTTCAGGTTTGAGACTATTTTACCATCATCAACATTCAGTATAAAACTCAGAAGACATGTGTACGTTCATGACTGGGTTTGGAAATTAAATAAAATGGCTGTATTTGTGTTGTAGCCATGAAGACGCCTGGTTCCCTTCACCACCACTCGAAATGTGTCTCTAAAATGAAGCACAATCTCACACCAAACCTCACCCTCTCAACATTAAATTAGGCAGGAATCATGGACAAATCACTGGAATCCCCCTTTTGCTACCTGTGTGCCACCACCTCCACGTCCTCCAGCCTTTCTGGAACCTCCATCTTGTTCAGCCATTGCTCCTTCTCATCGATCCACACCTCGCAGGCATTCACTTCGCTGAACATGCGATACACGGCCAGAGCATCGTGGAGCCACTGCTGCCGCAGCACCGCCACCTCTGCCACTTCGGTGTACAGCTGCTCTGCCTCCCCCAGACGTGCCTGCACCTCCTCTGATTCACGGTAGTGTATCGGCAGCGCCACCATGTGTTTGCGCAGCGCAACAACATGCAGCCGATGTTTATCGATGTCTTCCCGAACGCCACGGTGCTTCTTCAGCAGAGACTGGGTGGAGTACTCGTCATGTCCGAAATCCTCACTAGACACGAGCCTATACTCGTCCTGCAGCCAGGCCAGCAGGTCGTCCATCTCCACAGTGAACTGGAAGAAGTCTAGTGCCTCCTGTAGGCAGGGATGGGTACTGTTACTAAAGAATTACATATTTTTTGAGAAAAATAAAAAATGTAAAAAATTATAAATCATAGGTTATCTTATGTTAAGTTATGTTAAGACTTTTTGAAATATGAAGCACTCTGGATACTTTATTGTGGATATTAATGAATGGATTGCATTGAATTTTCGTCCCACCCTCCTCCCTCACCTGAAGATGTCCGAGCCTTTGAGCAGCCTGGTCTTCCAGCCTCTTCCACTCCCCTTTGACCTCCATCAGCCTCTCATGGATGCCGGCAGTGCCGAAGCTCTTTTGGGTGAGGATTTGTTTGCCCTTCTTCATGGTCTGCTGGAGCAGCGCTCTGCGGGCCAGCAGCTCCCCAGCCAGGATCTTGTGTTTCTGTAGTAGCCGCAGGACACTGCTCAGGTCCTTCCCACAGCCCTGTGTGGCCAGGATGGACGTCTTCTCCCGGATCCATACCTCAGACTCTTCCACCTCCTGGAAAAAAGCCCACAGCTCCCGAGAGTCCTCCAGCTCTGAGCGTCGCTTCCCTGCCAGCTGCTTCAGCTCCTCCAGACACGTACTCACATGATTCACCCGGTTACAGATCACCTGAGGATCACACGGCTGATAGCCTGAAGACAGATAAACCAACAAGAGAAAAAAAGAAAAAGTAAATAAGTAAGAAAAAAGAAAAAAAAGGAGAATACTAGTGTACCAGTAGAAATTAGGGATATTTAAATCTAACATAATGTAAACTCACTGGTACTGATGTGTTAGTATTGATTAATTTGTTGGTATATATTCATATGTTATTAATAGTCATGGGTCCTGCAGATTAGAACTAACCCTTAACCTTGGCTCATAATGACTGCCGGCCAGTTTAGTCTAGGCTTAATCCATGTCCAGTAAAGTGTGGTGCTTGTAATTATCACTGAGCTGCAAGCTTAGGGGCCCTCTTGTGGCTCAGGCTGGAAACTCTCAGGTTAGTATTACTCACTGTGCCCTGCAGAGGGCTCCACACACCTCAGAGACCAACCTTAAACAGCAGCGAGAGTTTTCTTGAGACGAGAGGCTCTGTGTAAAGATCCTCCAGGGGACAATGTCACATGGTTTTGGAGATGATGGGGGAAATTCATTGTTCACTGATAGTGTGTGCTTTAATTAAACTATTTTAGGGTGTACCTTCGATGGTGGTGAACTTCAGAGCAGCCGTGTTGAGGGTTTGAACTCTCTCTGCCTGGACGGTTATATCGGCCTCCTGCAGGCCATGCTTCTGCAGCAGATCCTCAACCTCCAGCAGGTGTTTACCGTAGTCCTTAGACAGCAGCATAACCTGAGAAAAAAACAAGGATGCATCATTAGACCCACAGTTTACTGGATCTGTGTTATTCTTTTTAAGCAATGTAACCATCCTAGCTCACATACTTCTATGTGTCCATACATTGGCATAAATAAGCAATAAGCAATACATCCACTAGAGTTTAGAGTCAAAAGTTTCTGACAAATATGGTGGCGGTGGAGGAAGTTGTGCCAATGTACTTAAATACAATAGATATTAGAAATGTTCTTTTTTCTCTTCTTCATGTCCATATGACAGTGTTTGTGTTTTGCTTGAACTACTGGCTACACTTCACCCCACGATTTCCAGTGGTTCTGCTCTGTTCCACCCATATTTGTAAGCATTCAGACAACATGCACAAATACAGACAAAATAAATGAGAAGGCTCCATCCATATCCATATTTAACGCTGAGCATAAATGAGGCCTAATACTATTCAGTCCTATTTGTGCCCTCACTTAATTCATTTGACTTTTTGATTTGATATTAACTACAATTCTGCAGCTTTTCAGTGTTTTGCTTGTCTCCTAATCAGATTTTTGTGTTTGTATAAATAATACAGACACAGAGTTTAGGTAAGATGTGCTTTCACAACTTTTAATAACTGGACTTTAGAATTTTATTAATATGGTTCACAAACAAAGAAAGTGGTGGGTGGTTGATTTTTATAAAGTTTTATAAAGTTTGGGAATAATGTATGGATCTGGATTGGGAATAAAACATCTGATACCCAATTCATTAACACATTCCTGGATCAGCCCCAGGGACAAATCTTGAGCCTCACTCACCAGTTGGGGCATCTCCTTCTAGCTTTTAATAGATTTCTGTCTGTGCTGACCTCTAGTGCTCCTTCTTACCTGCATCTCCTCCATCCAGTCGATCATGTACACCATGTCCTGGAAGGTTTTCTGCAAAGCGAGGTTCTTTTCCAGCCGAGTTTTCCTCCCCACCACCAGCTCCTTCAGCAGACCCCACTGGCCCAGGATGTTTTCCTTGCGGGCCAAGATGCGCCGGATGTCATAGTATCCCTCCACCTCCATTTCGGACGCCAGCTCAACCACCACACCAATGCGCTCCTCATAGGACGAAATGTCCGCCTCAATCGCCTCATGCTTCTTCATGGCTGCCTCGACCGCAGGCAGGTCATAGCCAAAGTTATCCTGGGAGAAAACAACAGTCAAATGTCTTAATGAAGATTTCCATTTTTTCTGCATAAACAAATGTTAGAGATGTGAACATTCTGAGTCATTCGGAGTGGGTTTGGTCAGCTCCGCCACTATTTTACAAAAGATCAAGCTTACATCTTAAACTCAGAAGACACGTGGAGGTTCACTAGTGTGTTTTGATAGTAAATAAAGTGGATATCTATGTTGTTGTCATGGCGCCATGTAAAACATGCAAGTTGGTAAGTCTCTCTACAGTGAACCAAAAAAAAAGGAGGTACAATTTTCAATTAAATGTAAATTTAAAAGAGTATTACACTTTTATTACAGACTAAGTACCTGTGAAACCAACCGCTGGTTCTCATTGAGCCACGCTTGCCTCATGGTGGTCTTGTGATCAAAACGCTGGGCAAGGAGCTCCAGCTTCTCCTGGCGAACCAGCTCTTTCCTCAGAGCCACGCCCCTCTCATGCTCTGCCTTCTCCAGCCTCTCCCATGCCTTGATAAAACAGAGAGATATATTATATTGCTTTTGAAGGATACTGCAGATTAAAAATTTAATAAATTGATTAGTTGGTAGTCTGCATGTTAGTCTAAATGATGATAATGCATGTTAGAAAGGCTGCTGCTGCTCTCTGTTACAGTAACAGATTTACAGTAACAGATAAATGTCTCATTTTAACCTGAGGTCTATTTAAAGCTTCATAGTCTTATTTTCCTCCAGGTTTTTGGACTTGTTGAAAGCCTCTGCATGATTTGCAACTGTTTGACACTTTGTATGCCCATATTCTACATCTTTCTTATATTTCTAATAAAACAATTGTTTAATAAAGCATGACCTTAAACCTTTCTTCCCCACTGGCTGTAAAAAAAACATACAAAGGAGAGACTTTATGATACACAGTGGCTGGGAGACAACAGCAGCAGACTACCTCTGACTACCTTTTCCCGCTAACATGCAGACGTTTTGCTACTATTAGTATTTTTTGTGTAGTTGAAAATAAGATTTTTGAGAAATTGCAGCAAATGAAACAAATGATTTGGAAAAAGATTCAATTTTGTGAAATGTTTGAATCCTCACATCTACACAAACTTCAAGGAGGCTTACAGTACCAGCCTCCATTAGGTAAGAGTGACCACATCTCATTATGGATGAAGCTGCTGTAATGTCTTAAAGCAATGGTGAGGACAGTGCATGTGTGACCTGAAGGGGTAGAGTCAATGTTACAGGACTATTTTGAGTGCGCTGACTGGGATATGTTCAAAACGGCAGCCACCAGTGACTCTCTTGTTGATGTAAATGAATAAGCAACATCTGTCACTGGATTATTCAAGAAGTGTGTGGATGATGTGGCTGAGACAAAGCAAATTTGCACACTTCTAAACCAAAAAAAATATTAATGGACAGTGACATTTGTAGTCTGCTGAAATGATGCCATGCCACCTCCAAGTCTGGAAACAGTGAGGACCTCAAAACTGCCAGATGCAACCTGAAGGCCGGAATTAGACACAAATTGCACCCTACTTCAATGCCAATTCAGACCCCCAATGCATGTGGCAAAAAATCCAAGCAGTCACTGACTATAAGAGCAATGTCAGCAACTTAGTGTCCACAGACTTCTCCATTCCTGCTGAACAGAACACTTTCTATGCCCGCTTTGAGACCACTGCTCAGGCCAACTGGCCAACCAACTGGCTGCCACCTTCACGGACATCTTTAACATTTCCTTGGCACAGTCTACCATTTCCTGTCTGATTTAAAACCACAATCATCCCAGTTCTGAAGAAACCCAAATGCCTAAATGACTACCATCCCATTGCTCTCACACCCACTGTGATGAAGGACTTTGAGAGGCCGATCTTGGTTTACATAAACATAAGGGGAAGCAGAGTGCACACACCCCTAAGCATCAGGGGGACGACCGAGGAGAAAGTGAGCAGCTTCAAGTTCATCAGTGTCCACATATTAAAGGGTCTCACACATTGTCAGGAGGGCCCAACAATGCCTCCACTTTCTCTGAAGACTGAGGAGAGTCAATACTTCCTCTGCAGGTCCAATGTGGAGTGCATCCTGACCAGCAGCATCACAGTCCAGTACTGCTACTGATCAGTCTGATCCTTTTTCCACTAGCTCAGGGACTGTATGCCTAAATACCAAGCTGCTCAAGCTCACCTCATGCAGCTTATGAAGCCTTTGATTTGCCACCTGATTTGTAAATGTGTGCTCTTCTGATTCTGTTCGGGGGGGTTGAATAATTCTGAGACTGCTATCCTCATTAAAAGTGTACCTTGTTGATGTCGGAGATGAGCTTTCCTTCATGAGGCACGTACGGCTTCTGGTTGTTAGCTCTGAGCTTGCTTTGGATGGTGAAGAGCAGCACCTCCAGGTTTCCTTTCTCCTGGAACCTGTAGGAACGCAAAAACACACAGCTCTCAGCTAATTTCACAGAACCATGAAATAGTAAACCAGGTTAAACAGCAGCCAGGGCTTAGATGTAATGGTTATACATCAGAATGGATAAATACATACTGTACATGCATTCCAATGAGGAAAACAAGGCAACACCAGCTGTGAAATGCGTTTGCCAATGCTAACACCAGCTGTGAAATGAGTCTGCTAATGGTAACACTCACTGTGGAATCAGTTTGCTCATGGCTTACACCAAGCCATTCAACATTTATTTGATTAAATGATTTTTAAATTTATAAATAACACCCATAAAACAACATTGCACTAATAGTTAACACTAACGAATTAGCTGTGAATAAATTAGCTGTAAATTAATTTGCTGTGAAGAGAGAGTGGAATGGCTAATACAAAACGTTCAAATGCCAAATTCAGAGAGTGCTAATGCTAACATGAACTATGAAGGAGAATGCTAATGTCAAAGATAACAATTCCTATGAAATGAGAGTGCTAATATCCAAAGTTAACATTAGTCATGGAAAAGCCTAATATTCATAATCAATGCTAATGCTACAATCAACTGTTAGCTGTGAAATAAGACAGATATGGCTATGCTAAGCAGTTTTGATTACTTTATAGGCTTCTCGATGGTGCAGTAGGTTGTAAAGGCTTGAAGCTGCTGCTGTACGCCTGTTAGCGAATTAGCAAACTTCTGGTTGCTGATGATGCTAATCGTCTTTTCTATCCACTCCAGTAGTTCTGAGGCCAGAGCATCGTAGCGCTGAACAATCTTCTCGGCTTCGATGGCATTGTCCAACACCTGCAGGAAAAGGTGTTGTTAATGATCAATATATTCATGAACTGGCATCAATACAGCTGTTCTGGTTGTTTCTATAAGGTCATAATTACTTTTTAAAACTCATTCATAGTTAAATTCAGTTAAATTATGTATTAAAATGATGAGATTTTTCAGCGTACTGATAGTGTATGAAAGTAGCTTTAAATGTCCTATAGCATTATATAAATACAGTAACTAATTACTAGACAACTCATTAACTCATCAATTCCACCAACTCTCTGCATAATTTAATGATTAAGATAGCAAAGTCGTTCAGATCTGTGAAACGCTCCGTTCTAGAGAAACGTACCCAGTCAGAATTGTTCACAGTGGTGGTGAATGGAACCATAGGTCTGAACCTCAAAAGCTACCTCACAGAAAGGTATTACACCAAATGGTTATGAATACACAGCCTGATGCCTGAGACACACTGTTTTACCAGAGTTTTGAAAAGATTTTGGGTCTAAAACATGTATTTAAAATCGTACATTAAAATAGTGGAGGGATACAGGCAGGGTGTTGTGCAGCCAAAAATAGTCCTCAAAGAAAATTGTTTTATTGATTTATTTCAGATCTGCCACTATATTACCATCATCAACATTCCATATATAACTCAGAAGACACGTGTAGGTTCACTGGTGGGTTTGGATAGTAAACTAAATGGCTATATTTGCATTGGCCATGTGATGGCCATAAAGCCTGGTTCACCACCACTGTAAAGAAATCTGAAATCATTTTTTCAAAAAACAAAACAATCAGTGATACAAAACAGAAATACCACAGACTCCAGACCTCTCACCTTTCCAATCCTTTTGCCCTCCACTATCAGAGCTTTCATTTTGGAGAAGTAGTGGTAGTAGGACACTACGTACGTTATAATAGACTTCTCATCAGGGTTCTCTGTGTTCACATCTGAGGAAAGAAACTGAGAACTGTTAGAAAGAAAGAAATGTGTCTAGATAATGGAAAATACATGAACCTGGACTGATGCCAGGAGCCATAGAATGATCTGAGGAAGTGAATGTGCTGGATGTGAGTGGGTATCCGTGCTAGGCTAAAAGTTAACCAAAGTCTAGCAGCATTCTAAATGAGGCCATTCGGCAAGCCATGCAGGATCACAGCCAAGACTTGCTTTGGCAGGAATAATTACAGTTGTTGTTATGCCAATGATGTGGCTACAAGCCAAATTAAACAATTTGTGATCAGCCTGCATTCTAGGGCCAAATTCTTAAAGGGTGCATTAAGTCACATATTTACTATGTGAACATAAAGCGATAGAGCAATCTCCCAGTCTACAGTACTGTGCTGAGGTTTTGGACACCTAAACACAATATTTAGAATCATTTCCCTTAGCAATAAACTATTTCCAACTAAAAAAACACCAGATCACAATAGAACAGATGCAGGGGAACATTCATAAAGTAAAAAGTAACAAGAATTTCTCATTTTGAAGAAATTAGATCTTGGAAGCTAGTTTGAAGAACAAAGCTTGGTTCGAGATCCCAGGCAGGTGCCTGTGTTCAATTCCATCACCAGCTCACCTGATTTAACATCATTAAGCACTTACTAAACCAGGTGTTGGATGATACCTCTAATATAATACTAAACTCTCATGAGAAGAGCTTTGTGGATGTTTTATTGAGCACAGTAGTGCAAAACCACAATTTCTGTATGAATGTTATATAGGTTTATTTTAAAATCAGCGTTCTAACTCAGCGTTTTAATCAGAGTAAATTGACACTTACTGCCCAGATAAGGAGTTTTTATTCTAAACTTCACAGGAGACACACAGTACTGTACATATCGACACCTATTCTGCTTACAGCGGTGTAGCACCACCCACTTACCCTGCATTTCTTTGCTTTTAGAATGAGGCACATTCGGCCAATCAGATTAGAGCTCATTTCCATATATCAGTCTTAATGGTACAGTAACAGAAACAGTGTGTTTAAGTGTAAGGGACAAATGAATTATGACTGTTTTAGCATCATAAAACCACACAAACATTATAACATTAAACACAAGAAAATGTAGAATACAGGCCCCTTAAGAGAGAACAGTCCAGTGGATGTAACAGTACCTTCCGGATCCAGTAGCTTAGTGAGTCCTAGGCTCTGCTCGGCGATGTTGAAGGCTTGCTGGAGGTTGTGTGTGGCGTTCGATCTGGTCAGCTTGTGAAACTCGATCAGATCAGGCCTATGCAAAGAGATACAGCAATTTAAACTCAGCAGCTCGTTCAGGCAGAGGAAGAGAGAGAGGAAAGTGTGTGTACACTAACCTGTGACGGTGTATAAGTGCATTAAAAGCCAGTCCATCCCTCCAGCATGTGGTGAAATTATGAATATTGACCTCAGGATACCTGCAGACACACGAAAAAGCAACATACAGTATCACTTCCAGCTCTGAGGGATCAGTGACAGGCTGCAAACACGCCTCGAATGATATGAACATCTCATTACTGCTGATACTGGTTTTAAAAGGTCATATCATGAAAAAAAAAAAAATTCCCCATTTGTCAAATAAAAGAGTGTGATGTGGTAAGTAAATATGATGATATGTGGAATAGATCTGCAACAAACGGCTGTTTTGATAGTCAAACATTCTATAGATTATTGAATCGAATAATCGATTATATGGATTATGAACCTCTCAATTACCAAAGAACTGTAGCTCTCAGCTTTTAAATGTAGGTTGTTTTATGCGTTTGCTTACTAACAATTAAGACAATAAGGCTGAAAACTTTTTTCAGAATTTGACTACATTAATAAATTAACCTGCTAATTTAAAACAAAAATAAAACCCCAATGTTTTCTGTCAAAATATAAAACTAAGTATGTGCAGTATGAGCAGTGTAGCAGCAATAAACTATAAAAAAAACTAATCAGCTTTTCACATATTTTTTCAAATGTGAGACTCTTATTTTCAGGTTTCAAGGTTCTTCAATTTGAAAATGTGGTGAAACCTTTTAAGGTGCTTTGAGGAACCTTCAAGATAAATGTAGTTTTTAGAAGAAAAAGGTTCCTTGAAGGTTCCTTAAAAGACCTTAAAAGGTTCCTTCATAGGTTCAAACTGAAGAAGCTCTGAATGTTACTCAATGATCACTATTTAACAGTGTAGAAGGTAATGGACAGCTTATGAAGGTTGTGAGTCCTACCCTGCTGTTTTCATCTGGCACCAAAGCAGCAGAGCATCCTTAGCTGAACGTGTCTCCCGGTTGTCTTCAGTTTCGATCTTAATCACTTGGATCTGTCGGACATACAGAGCAGAGTAGCGTCATTAGTCTCAGAACATAACAAGCTCATAAAAATAATGAAGTTCTCCAAAACCATATACAGCTCCCGTTTACAATCTTTCTTCACTTCTGTGCCAAACTGATCCCAGATCTGTGGAAAAGAACTGAGTAAACACGGCCAAGAACATGATTAGAGCTACAGTCTGGCTAAAAATCCAGCTTACACATTGCCTCAGACACGCTAGGTGTTCATTATTTAAAGTAAAGAAGCAGAGCTTTTTTAGTTGGGCACTGGAGCTAAAAATCTTTACAAAACAAACAAAAAAAACTTTTTATAAAGTTTATTTTAATCATTTTGTTAAAATATTGTGAACAAATAACTAATAACACATTTCATCAAAAAGAGTTAAGATTTGAGTAATACATCATTACTTTAAATAGTTTTAACAACTAATCTATACAAGAAAATAAGTTTTATTTAAATAACTTTTGTCAAAACTAAAATTAAATAAACATTTCATGAATATGACTCACGACTTTAAATAATTCCAATGTAATAGGTCCAAATTTTGAGGAAAAAAGGTAATTATTTGAAGATAACAGGTCTAAATCATCAAGTGATGGTTGCGTTTTAAGGAAGGGGGAATAAAATTTCATGACTGTGTAAAACACTGGAAGTCAATCTTATGGTTTGATTATAATATCGAGCATAACTGTGTGGTTGGTGTAGTGAAATGTGTGACAACACTGTCCTCCCTGTGGCAGGCTAGCCCACCACTTGATACCGCAAGACCCCTAATTCTACATTCTCCAACTTGTGTAACCTGACTCACATGTAAGAGCTCTGGATATATAGATATAGATGTCTGGATATATAACTGTAAAGTGGACTTAGAGCGAACTGAATACACTGAGAGCGACAGAGCTAACTCTGCTGGATGTTCGGCATGGTGTGTGAGGTGTAATGGGTGTGTGTGTGATGTGTTGTGTAGGGCAGTGCCAGTCCTGCTGCCGGCTGTACAAGCGTATGCCAGTCCGGATGGCACTTGCAGTGAAGTATTCCTGACTGAACCCAAAACCCAACACTTCAGTTCCTCAGTGACAGCAATTGGCGCCATCGCATCACTCTGACATGATGCGGAGTTACAAGCTTTGTGACAGGGCTTTCACTGCAGTCACCAACATACACACACTAACACACACACACATAAGCATCATCATACATAACCCTGTTCTCAACATTTCTGCCCCTTAAGACGTTGGTTACATATGTATGTGTGTGGATGGTCCATAGCACGTAGCACACAAGCTCATAGTCTAGATAGAGGGAGAGAGCAGCTGTGAGAACAAGCAGTGATTTGGGTGGGTGGAGTTCTTAAGAATCTTCCTGGACATCTTTAAAGTGGTGCAGTTCCAGTACCAGGTGATACAGCCAGTCAGCATGCTCTCCACAGTACAGGTGTAGATTTCAAACCAACCCCCCTCAGCCGTCTGAGCTACGATTGCGCCTTCTCTGCCACCTGTGTGGTAAGTTCTGTCCATGTAAGTTCCTCAGTAATGTGAACACCAAGGAATTTGAAGCTTCTGCCCCTCTCCACAGTGGTTCCACAGATAAAGATAGAGGTGCATACTCTCTCCTGCTTCTTGAAGTCTACTGTCAGCTCTTTAGTCTTTGCTGATGTTTAGAGAGAGGTTATTTTCCAGGCACCAGTGTGTCAGTAAGCTAACCTCCTCACTGTAGGCTGCCACGTTGTGTTTGGAGATCAGGCCTGCGGTTGTTGTGCCATCAGCAAATTGAATTATGACCTTTGAGCTGTGTCTGGCTGTGCGGTTGTAGGTGTACAGGGAGTACAGGAGTGGGCTGAGCACACAGCAGTGAGGAGGACATGATGCTGCCCATTCGTACGACATGTTGTTGCGCTGGCCCATCAGAAAGTTCAGGATCCAGCTGCAAAGAGAGTTGTTCAGACCCAGAGAGCTTGTTGTCATGCCTTGGGGGAATGATGGCATTGAATGCTAAACTGTCCGCAAACAGCATTCTCATATACCTGAGGGCAGTATGCAGGGTCAGGGCAATAGCATCATCAGTGAATCTATTAGGCATGTATGCAGACTGCAGTGGGTCCAGTGGAAGGTAGTGAAGAGCAGATATGGTCTTTAACTAGCCTCTCAAAGCAAATGTCTTTTGACCGCCTGAGGGCTGCTTTAGTCTATGGATGACTCCATTCCAGCATAGTCAGGAGGACAGTTGCATTCCGCTAAGGCTGACCATTTGCTGACAGAACTGAAGCACACAAGCTCATAGTCTAGATAGAGGGAGGTGAGCAGGTTGCTGCCAAACAGGTGTACCCCTTGAAGCGTAGTCCATTAAGCCAAAAGACCCCTAGTTGAATGGCATACCACCAGCACCCTGTCTTGTCTTATAAGGGCTAGCCTGAGCAATGCCCATCCAGTGAGGGCTCCATGAGCCCCGAATAGCTCTGTGTGGCCTCCTTGGTTGTTTCTCTGGATAAGGCGGTACGTTGTCCAAGCAAAGTCTGCAGGCACATGGATGACGATATTGTCAGATCTTTCAATCACGCAGCATGAATCGGTTGTATTGACAACACAGTTCTCCACCTCCTCCTATCAGAGTAGTAGTCACAGCAACGGTGTAAAGGCAAAGAGCCATTCCTCAACGAATGCATCACACTCTATCCATGCAGGAATGCCTGAAGTAGGCACTTGTGCCTGTACTGAGCTGCATTGCTTCTAAGCCCAGCCGAGCCAGTGCGGTATGGATGGTGACTATGAAGGAAAGAGGACAGAAAACTACCTGTTGTGTTCCCATTCATCTTGTCTGAACTGGCACCAGACGGCATGTCCTTGAAAGAGGAGCAGGAGGATGGGGGTGAAGCAGCAGGTGTAGAAGCCTGTGTCTCTTTCCAATGTGAACAAAGAATCGGTAGCTGCAGTGAAGACTGCATCATCATCCACAAAATCGTCCCTTGGGGGAGAGTTATAGTATTATAATATTACTATTATAGGCCGAGCAGTTGCAGCGGGCGGCAAACTAACTTGGGGGCTGCATCTGCTAAGGCTGGAGATGCCTCAAGGCTTCCATGCGGGCCACAGAGCTGGATAGGTCCTCTACTCTTTAATAGAGCTTTGACCTCACCTCAGACTTTTTCTTAGGTGAATGGAGTTGGGTACGAAGCTGTGCATTTCACTCCGCTCACGGTAGCCGGTGCTCCTGAGAGAAGGGGAACAGCATCATTACACACCAGAGCAGCTGGAAGACACAGCTGGCGGCAGGCGAAAGGCGTGACAGCGCAGAGCAGGCATGGGTCTGTCTTGGCCTCGCAAAGGTGTAGCTGTACTAGATGAACAGCTTCGCACGAGGGGAAAAGCTTACCTCTACCATGAGAAAACACACGTCTTTTGCTGCATCAGTCCACAAGCGAACTAAGAAATGCTGCTACTTCAACGAAAATTCAGAAGAAAGCATCAACGTCTCCTCTGACCCCACTTACTCCAGCCACCTCCTGTTCCAACCCCTGCCATCCGAAAAGAGGTAGAGTAACATCACAGCCGAAACCACCAGATTTAAGAACAGTTTCTTCCTGCATGCTGTTGAACTGATCACACCAGCAACACCAACCTGAACACGTACATACAGACTGCTACTGATCTCACTGATCCGCCCAGTTCACTCACCATATCCGCACTGTGAACTGGAACTACAATTGTGTACTGTATTCTTTACCTGAACACTAGCTGCTATACCACTACCTGCATTGTACACATACGAAATGCTGCTTCCAAACACCAGACCTGGTCTACTTTAGCATACTACACCTGAGCGTACTGTACTCTTCCAATTTATACACACAACACCCAACTGTAACGGCTGGACTTATTATTATATTTATTTTGTTTATTTTAGTTGGTGTACCTTTGCACAAATGCATGCATATATTTGTATGTACTGCATTGTATTTATTGTTTATTGTACTTACTGTTTAAGCACCTTGTCTCGTCTCTTTTATATGTCCATTATTTTAGTCTATTGTTCTTGCACTACTGTCCCACACCTGTATCTATTACTACCCCAGAGATTTAGACTAACAGTTTTTCATTGAACAACCCTGTATTTGTTTAATGACAATGCAGTTGGAATAGAATTGAAAATCTGAGTGGGAGAAACTGAGAAGCCAAAATGGAACAGGGGGCACGACACAGGGAGACCAACTGTGTAAAAACCCCAGTGTGCACATTAATAAGCAACTGATCAGCAGAGTAGAACCAACCTCTGAATGTGGTAAATCAGAAAAGCTTGCTCACATAAAAACATAGGTAATCCCAGCTCTTGGGAACAAAATAATCGTGCTGCTCGGTCAAGCTGTGTGATATATCCAATCTGAATGCAATAAAGGAAAGAAAACGACTGAGTGTGTGATGCCCTCTTATAGTGAGGGCTACATTACACACGACCTTGCTGCCATAAGTCTTGATACATGCTATGCACAAGGGGACCATTCATAGGCCAAAGCCACCCTCAGGCGGTCAGGAGGCATGTTTAATCAAACTGACTTAAAATGCAATTTACACTTTTTTCAGACAAGTTTGGTCTTTAGTTTTGCGCTAAATGTTTTGAGGTTAGTGAAGCTTACAAGGAATGCTTAAACAGTAGCAATTAGCATTACCGTATTATAAATAACATAATTCATACATTCATACAGTATATGAAACTACATAATCAAATATATTAGAGATTACTGAACACCTCCACACGGTTTGAAGAGGACGTGTGATGGTTTAGACATGCATTTATCAGCATGCTAATTGGTGGAGTATATGCTTCCATTTCTTAGCCTTGTAGCTCCAGTGCTAAAAGTGAAAAAACAAAACTTCAGAAACTAAACTGCTGTTTTAAAGCACACTTTTGAGACTTGTGCTAAAACACTGCATGCATCAACTCAGGAACTGCACTGATACTGATCTGAGCTACACTAATACACTGATCTGAGCTACACTGATCTGAGCTACACTAATACACTGATCTGAGCTACACTGATCTGAGCTACACTAATACACTGATCTGAGCTACACTGATACACTGACCTGAGTGACACTGATTTGGGCTACACTGATCTGAGCTACACTAATACACTGATCTGAGCTACACTGATCTGAGCTACACTGATACACTGACCTGAGTGACACTGATCTGGGCTACACTGATCTGAGCTACACTAATACACTGATCTGAGCTACACTGATCTGAGCTACACTAATACACTGATCTGAGCTACACTGATCTGAGCTACACTAATACACTGATCTGAACTATACTGATCTGAACTACGCTGATCTGGGCTACACTGATCTGAGCTACACTAATACACTGATCTAAGCTACACTGATCTGAGCTATACTGATCTGAACGACACTGATCTGAGCTACACTGATCTGAGCTACACTGACACACTGATCTGAGCTACACTGATACACTGATCTGAGCTACACTGATACACTAATCTGAGCTACACTGATCTAAGCTACACTGATCTGAACTACACTGATCTGAGCTACACTAATACACTGATCTGAGCTACACTGATCTGAACTATACTGATCTGAGCTACACTGATACACTCTTCTGAGCTACACTGTTCTGAGCTACACTGATACACTGATCTAAACTACACTGACACTGATCTGAGCTACACTGATCTGAGTTACACTGATCTGAGCTACACTGATACACTGATCTGAGCTACACTAATACGCTGACCTGAGCTACACTGATCTGAGCTACACTAATACACTGATCTGAGCTACACTGATCTGAGCTACACTGATACACTGATCTGAACTATACTGATCTGAACTACACTGATCTGAGCTACACTAATATACTGATCTGAGCTACACTGATCTGAGCTACACTGATCTGAACGACACTGATCTGAGCTACACTAATACACTGATCTGAGCTACACTGATCTGAACGACACTGATCTGAACTATACTGATCTGAGCTACACTGATCTGAGCTACACTGACACACTGATCTGAGCTACACTGATCTAAGCTACACTGATCTGAACTACACTGATCTGAGCTACACTAATACACTGATCTGAGCTACACTGATACACTGATCTGAACTATACTGATCTGAGCTACACTGATACACTGATCTGAACTACACTGATACACTGATCTGAACTACACTGATACACTGATCTGAACTACACTGACACTGATCTGAGCTACACTGATCTGAGCTACACTAATACACTGATCTGAGCTACACTGATACACTGATCTGAGCTACACTGATCTAAGCTACACTGATACACTGATCTGAACTACACTGACACTGATCTGAGCTACACTGATCTGAGCTACACTGATACACTAATCTGAGCTACACTGATCTGAGCTACACTGATACACTAATCTGACCTACACTAATATACTGATCTGAGCTACACTGATACACTGATCTGAGCTACACTAATATACTGATCTGAGCTACACTGATACACTGATCTGAGCAACACTGATACACTGATCTGAGCTACACTGATCTGAGCTACACTAATATACTGATCTGATCTACACTGATACACTGATCTGAGCTACACTGATACACTGATCAGAGCTACACTGATCTGAGCTACACTGATACACTGATCTGAACTACACTGATCTGAACTACACTGACACTGATCTGAGCTACACTGATACACTGATCTGAGCTACACTGATCTGAGTTACACTGATACACTAGTCTGAGCTACACTGATCTGAGCTACACTGATCTGAGCTACACTAATATACTGATCTGAGCTACACTGATACACTGATCTGAGCAACACTGATGCACTGATCTGAGCTACACTGATCTGAGCTACACTAATATACTGATCTGAGCTACACTGATCTGAGCTACACTGATACACTGATCTGAGCTACACTGATCTGAGCTACACCAATCTGAGCTACACTGATACACTGATATGAACTACACTGATCTGAGCTACACTGATACACTGATCTGAACTATACTGATCTGAGCTACACTGATCTGAGCTACACTGATCTGAGCTACACTGATACACTGATCTGAGCTACACTGATCTGAGCTACACTGATACATTGATCTGAACTATACCGATCTGAGCTACACTGATACACTGATCTGAGCTACACTGATACACTGATCTGAGCTATACTGATACCTTGATCTGAACTATACTGATCTGAACTATACTGATCTGAGCTACACTGATCTGAGCTACACTGATACACTGATCTGAGCTATACTGATACACTGATCTGAACTATACTGATCTGATCTACACTGATCTGAGCTATACTGATACACTGATCTGAACTATACTGATCTGATCTACACTGATCTGAGCTACACTGATCTGAGCTACACTGATACACTGATCTGAACTACACTGATCTGAACTATACTGATCTGAACTACACTGATACACTGATCTGAGCTACACTGATACACTGATCTGAGCTATACTGATACACTGATCTGAACTATACTGATCTGATCTACACTGATACACTGATCTGAACTACACTGATACACTGATCTGAGCTACACTGATCTGAGCTACACTGATACACTGATCTGAACTACACTGATCTGAACTACACTGATACGAGCTACACTGATATGAGCTACACTATTACACTGATCTGAACTACACTGATCTGAACTATACTGATCTGAGCTACACTGATCTGAGCTACACTGATCTGAACTATACTGATCTGAGCTACACTGATACACCGATCTGAGCTACACTGATACACTGATCTGAGCTACACTGATCTGAGCTACACTAATACACTGAACTGAACTACACTGATGTGAACTACACTGATACACTGATCTGAACTACACTGATCTGAACTACACTGATACGAGCTACACTGATATGAGCTACACTATTACACTGATCTGAACTACACTGATCTGAACTACACTGATACGAGCTACACTGATATGAGCTACACTATTACACTGATCTGAACTACACTGATCTGAACTATACTGATCTAATCTACATTGATAGTGTTCTCCTCTATCAGCTCTACAAGTGCATGTTTAAGAGACTATTAGAACCAGTACCTCAAATATCCTTCTCTTCCTCCTCTCTTTTTCTTTCTCTTCACTCTGCCGCCTGTCATCTCTTTCCCCTTCCTTATTTTCCTCTCTTTTTCACTTGCTCACCCTCTCTCTCTCTCTCTCTCTCTCTCTCTCTGTGTGTGCTACTGCTGCAGTGGGGAGGCCTTACCTGCTGACCGAGCAGAGCTCAACTCCAACACAGCTCAGGACGGGAGGGGGGGAGAGAGAGAGAGGGAAAAGAAAGAAAAAGGGAAAGAGGAAGAAAATGAGAGAGAAATGAGGTGCAGAAAATGAAAGATGGTGAAAGAGAGACACACACAGAGATAATTAAGGAAAATGGAAAAGAGCTAGAAAAACAGAAACAGAAAGAGAAGCAGAGAGAGATGCAATAAACAGATGAGTCGTTGGGTCAGAGCAAAAGAGAGCGAGACAGAGAATGAGACAGAGAGAAAAGGGGGAGGAAGAAAATGAGCGCAGGAGCGGCAAAGGACAGGAGAAAGGTAAGCATGGATCCAGCTGGAGGTCAGCGCCCCACCCCCTTATCCCTCTTAACACTCTGGTGTCCGATGACACACTCTCCCTCTCTCTCCAATCCCTCTCTCTCTGGCTTTCTCTGTTTCTCTCTCTCATCCTCTACCTCTGTACTTTAGGAAATCTTTGTAAATCTCTTACGCCTACACCTTTAGCCCTACCTACATTTGTTCTTAATGTCTCTGATCTCTGACCTCATTAACGAGCTGGAATGCTAATATACAAGACAAGCTAACAATGCATCATAAGACTTTATCCATAGACCCCAAACAGACCAAAGAACTTTAGCCAGTGGCTGATATATGCAGCCAAATGGTCACTAACTAATGAACAGCACCAGGACAGTTAGCTAGGATTATGCGGTATATCGTGAAATATTTTCAGTTTGTCAAGGTTTAAATACTATCAGTTTTCAATGATCTTACCTGGCAAAAATGAATTAGCAGATATGCATTAGCTATTGTCAGTTTGCAGAGCAGAATATGTAGCAGCTATCAGTCTGCAGAGATAGACAACAGCTATTTCAGGTGGCAGAGTGAGTTAATGCTGGCTACTTTCACTTAACAGTTAGCTATATTCAATGAGCAGACTATACCCATACAGACCCCCAGATCATTCCGTGTTCAAGGCTTATCTCATTTTTATTCTCTACAAAATGCTCAAATGCATACTTTGAGTGAGAGGCCCACATAAAGACCATTGAGGTTTTTAAAAAGAATGAAGTGTTTTTTTACGTAGGTGGAAATATTGTATAGATGGTTCTAAAAAGAACCCTTACAATACAGAACCCTTTTAGCTTAAAGCGTGGAGTGAAAAAGTAAAACAACGGAAAACATGGAGTTTAATCAAACATTTGGTCCTCACAGAGACTATAGAAGCAGAACACACACACACACACAGCTATGGATCACATACACCCTGCAGGGAACAGAAAGGCAGACAGAGATCAAATAACTCCAGCAGGGTTAAAAAAACATCTACCATCCAAACCTTCATCCAGATCAAAAACACACCCAGCATATACAACCATAACACACCAGCTTACACACACCAGTTTACACACACAATCAATCACAACATAACTCGCAAACCACTAATGATGATTCAATAAATATAATAATAAAGATGAAAGTACACAGAAATAAAGTACAGACTATTCAGGGGGTGGGTATATGATGTTCTTTTATTATTCCACCCGGTTTTTGCTTTTTATCTCAGGCCGCAATTTTCAAGATATCCACTCCAATCCACACCAATTTTGATTCATGTGTCTTATAAACAGCCTTGTAAACAGCTTTTGGATAAGGACAATAGCATTCATACAGTAAGCACCCAACCTAAACTATTGTGGCCAAAACACTCCCATATGAATGCAATGAAATGTGTCCGTAAACTTTTAACCAAGAATTTAAACTTCTCTACAGGAATTTGCCAAGCTACAAACACCAAATTCCTAACAGTCGTAGAACTAATAGCATAATTGTATTCTATCACCTAACCACCTAGCAACACCTTCGCAACCACCAAGCAACACCTTAACAAACCCACACCTATACCATAGAAACATCTTAGCAACCACCTAGCAACACCTTAACAACACTTATACCATAGGAGTACTTAGTGACCATCTAACAACATCTTGGAAATTTACAGCTATACCATAGCAACATCTTAGCAACCAACACCTATATATCACAGTACCACTGCTGAACTGCAATTACAATCTTCAAGAAATGTACTTTCACTAGTTATTAATTCCAAGAATGACATTTGTTCAATAATCACATTATTACATTAAACATATTAAACTTAAACTTGAACTTATTTACTACCCTTCAACTTATGTGTTATTTAGCATCACACTAAAGTGTGTATGCAATCAGCAGTATTGGGAATGTCCCTTTTTCTAGAGCTAACAGCACCCCCTGCTGGTTCCTATTGATTAACTCTAATGGTGGCTGGCACCCATACAAAACTGCAATTTGGTTGGCAAGTTGGTCTCACTCTCATTTGGACTTGGACTTTGCTCTCAGCTAGGTCGTAGTCTAGACTTGGAATCAACAATAGCAGTTTTGAATCCAGCCATAACTGTATAAATAAAATAGGATAAAATTGGCTAATGCGCTCATACCTGAAAGCGCAGGATGATGGTCCAGATAAGGCCAAGGGTGAGGCGGTGGTTGCCATCGACGATATCATGTGATCCGACGTTCTCCAGGTGCACCCTCTGCTCTTTAAGGAACTGCAGAGCCTTATCCACATTCTCTAGGCAGTGGATCCGCATCCGGCCTCGTGTTGGACGGGGCTTAAAGAAAATTAAATCAACATGATGTCAAAACACTAAAGCTGCTTAAAATTTTCCAAGGTAAATGAAGGTAGATAAACTGACCAGCAGCTCCCCTGAGAGCACCTCCAGCAGTCTGGTGAGCATGTAGCCGTCCCTCAGGTCGTTGTAAAGGTCAGCAATGCGGCAGGACACACGGGCCAGGTGAGCGTTTACCCACTTAGTGAAGGTTTTCTTCTGCACTGCATCTCTCTCATCTAGAGGACAAGACATCAGAAACACTCACATTACAGACACTGCAAGTATATATTATAGGTTGTTGTTTTTTTATTAACTGGCCACTTTATTAGAAACACCTACATTACCTCCACTTACTGGCCACTTTATTAGAAACACCTATATTGTACTTCCACTTACTGGCCACTTTATTAGAAACACCTACATTGTACTTCTACTCACTGGCCACTTTACTGGTGAAGCTAAAAGAAAGTGTTTTTTGAACAAATAGACTGTATGTGTGTGTGTGTGTATGTGTGTTTTTCTGCATACCTGCTAGTGCTTTAATACGTGAGCACTCAAAGAGTTTTGAGCTGGTGGTCTCAGTTTCCCAGAATCCTGTGCTGGTGGGCCGGTTGTTGTTGTTTAGTTGTCTCTGGGCCTCAGCGTTGTCCAGGTCAGTGGAGGCATTGGCCATCGCGCCTGCTTCCCAAACTAGCCTGTAAACAACATACAGCACAGCTACAATGAAACACACACAGTAGCCAGTAAAATATTGCACCTTTTTATTGAAGGTGTACGTATGGATGGATGACATGACCAACATTCGACATCACAAGGCTTTTTAAAGAAGTAGGATTGTGTATTCTCTTAAAGTGTAAACATAAAAAAGTCAGAACACAAATATTTCATATGTATTTCATATATATATATATGTGTGTGTGTGTGTGTGTTGTCAATTCACACACTGAAATACATATGTGCCACTGGCTGCAAAACCTCAAATCACGATACACCTACCCTCACGTTTAACAGTTGAAAACGTGAAAAGGTGACATTCTGCACCCTTTTTTTTCAAACAAATTGTTCCTCACGGCAGCCCAATTTTTCTGTCTTAACTTCCTCAGACTTCCTGGATAGTTAGATTTATGTAAATGTATTTATGTGTTGGTTTTGACATCACAAACACAAATCATTGAAAGCAGGAAACAGCCCTTTGAAGCACATAGACCAAACATAACACCTTTCAATACATCAGGTAAGAAACATCAGCCTCATTCAGGACTGTTAAACTTCACACACACACACACACACATGCCCTACTTTCTCTCTGACTGATGTACAGTATGATGTGAAATAGGCTTTTTACACACACACAAGCTACAACTGGGTCACTTTTACCTTTCTCCTCTGCCAGCACTGAGAGTGTGTGTGTGCGTGTGTGTGTGTAGATGAACTGAGGGTTAACAAACGTCAGATAGACTTAAACCATTTTACCAGACAAAGGAGTGTTATTTAAACATTCAATGGTTCTCAAAGTTGTTATGGTTCTACATAACCCTTGAAGAACCCTTGAAGAACCTATAAAGGTTTTATATCAAGCCTTCTCTGTTGCACTGATAGAATGCAAAAATGTAGAACAGCGGGGGGTTTGATAGGAGAGAGGTGATACAGCGAAATATCAGCAATCCCCTATTTTCACTCATACAGACTACAGCTGTGTGCAAAGGTCTGTGCACCCCTGGTAAAACTCCATGTATGCTGATGTTCTCATCTTCTACAGAGACGCACGTCGATCCATTTTAACTGTATTTAATAGACAGCAGAAAATAAACCAATTGTACATAAATCTTGGTACAGTTTTATTGTTTTGATTAAATTGAATTACAATTCGTGTCTAAACTGTACAGAAAAGGCCATATTTAGGTTTCTTGTAGCAGATTTACTAATTTACACTAAGAATGACACATGCCATTTGAACTAGGGTGCCCAAACTTTAGCACACATATCAGTATTGGTATGAGTGTGTACTGCGTGTTTCTCTTCAGCATGATGCCTCAGAGTATTTTCCACTATTCCTGTCATCCTGGTGAAATTCACAGGATTTGTCAGTGTGTGTGTGTGTGTGTGTGTGTGTGTGTGTGTGAGGCTCGCTCTTCTTTTCTTGTTCTCTCTGAAATCTGTGATCATTGTAAGGAGAGAAAAGAGCACAGACCCTTCCCCCAATTCCAAAATACACCAGCTCCCATCCCCCATGATCATACACATGCACACACACACATACAGATTTGCACCTCCTCAGATCCTCTAAAAAGACGAGCTATGTAATTATGACATTATGAGCCACACATGGAAATACTGTAAAAAATATACAGTATTGAACTGAAGCTTCACATAGGGAACAGTCTGGACAGCTGTTTATCTGAACAGTGTTTACATTACAATATTTCTTTGAAATAAACAAATAAACAAGCCATTGTGATTAGAATGTGTGCTCTCCTGGGGGAAGGCCATTATTCCCAGTTCCCATCCAGCACCTAGTTTACCTAATCAGTCCTTAAAGTATTAAAGTAATAAGTGTTAAAGTAAATCAGATGAGCTGCTATTTGGTCAGTTCACAGAAAAGATCAGCATCCAAACCTGTGCTTTTCAAACTGTGCCCTTCTAACTGTGTTCTTCTTTAACTGTTTCTTTTACAACGGTGTCCTTCAAACTGTGTCATTCTAACAGTGCTGTTCTAATTGTGTCCTTCTGTGTTTTTCTGTGTTCTTCTAACTGTTCTTCAGTGTTCTTCTAACTGTGTTTTCCTGACTGTGCTCTTCCAACTGTGTAATTCTAACTGTAATTTTCTGTTCCCTTCTAACTGTGCTTTTCTGTGTTCTTTTAACTGTGTTCTTTTAACTGTGCTTTTCTGTGTTCTTCTAACTGTGTCCTTTTAACTGTATTCTTTTAACTGTATTCTTCTGTGTCCTTTTAACTGTGTTCTTTTAAATGTATTCTTCTGTGTTCTTCTAGCTGTGTCCCTTTAACTGTGTTCTAACTGTGTTCTTCTAACTGTGTCCTTTTAACTGTGTTCTTCTAAATGTGTGCTTTGAACTGTGCCCTAACTGTGTTCTTCTAAATGTGTGCTTTGAACTGTGCCCTAACTGTGGTCTTCTAACTGTGTCCTTTGAACTGTGACCTTCTAACTCTGTTCTTTTAACTGTGTCCTTCTAACTGTGCTCTTCTGTGTTTTTTAACTGAGCCCTTTTAACTGTGTCCTTCTAACTGTGCCCTAACTGTGGTCTTCTAACTGTGTCCTTTGAACTGTGACCTTCTAACTCTGTTCTTTTAACTGTGTCCTTCTAACTGTGCTCTTCTGTGTTTTTTAACTGAGCCCTTTTAACTGTGCTCTTCTGTGTTCTTTTAAATGTTTTATTCTAACTGTGTTCTTCTAGCTGTGTCCCTTTAACTATGTTCTAACTGTGTTCTTCTAGCTGTGTCCCTTTAACTATGTTCTAACTGTGTTCTTCTAACTGTGTCCTTTTAACTGTGTCCTAACTGTGTTCTTTTAACTGTATTCTTCTAACTGTGTTCTTCTAGCTGTGTCCCTTTAACTATGTTCTAACCGTGTTCTTCTAACTGTGTCCTTCTAACTGTGTCCTTTTAACTGTGTTCTTCTAACTGTGTTCTTCTAACTGTGTCCTTTTAACTGTGTCCTTTTAACTGTGTTCTAACTGTCTTCTTCTAACTGTGTCCTATGAACTGTGCCCTAACTGTGTTTTTCTAACTGTGTCCTTTGAACTGTGTCCTTCTAACTCTGTTCTTTTAACTGTGTCCTTCTAACTGTGCTCTTCTGTGTTTTTTAACTGAGCCCTTTTAACTGTGCTCTTCTGTGTTCTTTTACAGTGAGTCCAAGAAGTATTTGATCCCTTGCTGATTTTCTTTGTTTGCCCACTAATAAAGACACTATCCTTCTGCACTTTTAATGGTAGATATATTCTAACATGGAGAGACAGAATATCAAGACAAAAATCCAGAATATAATTTTAAAGAATATATTTTAATTAATTTGTATTTCAATGAGGAAAATAAGTATTTGATCCCTCTTGCCAAACACACTCAATACTTAGTGGCAAAGCCTTTGTTTGCAAGCACAGCGGTGAGACGTTTGTTGTAGTTAACCACAAGTTTAGCACACACACCAGGGGGAATTTTGGCCCACTCTTCTTTGCAGATCCTCTCTAAATCATGAAGGTTGGTGGGCTGTCGCTTGGCAACTCTGACCTTCAGCTCCCTCCATAGATTTTCGATCGGATTGAGGTCTGGCGACTGGCTGGGCCACTCCATGACCTTAATGTGATTTTTCTTGAGCCAATCCTTTGTTGCCTTTGCTGTATGTTTAGGGTCGTTATCATGTTGGAAGACCCAACCACGGCCCATTTTCAGATCCCTGGCAGAGGGGAGGAGGTTGTCCCTCAGGATTGTGCGGTACATGGCTCCATCCATCTTCCCAGTGATGCGGTGAAGTAGCCCTGTACCCTTGGCAGAGAAACACCCCCAAAACATTATGCTTCCACCTCCATGCTTGACGGTGGGCACAGTGTTCTTGGGGTCATAGGCAGCATTTTTCTTCCTCCACACATGGCGGGTGGAGTTGAGGCCAAAAAGTTCAATTTTGGTCTCGTCTGACCACAAAACCTTCTCCCAATAACTTGGTTCATCTTTCAAATGATCATTGGCATACTTGAGGCGCGCCTCCACATGTGCTCTCTTCAGCAGGGGTACCTTTCGGGCACTGCAGGATGTGAATCCATTGTTGCGCAAAGTGTTGCCAATTGTTTCCTTGCAAACTGTGGTCCCAGCTGCCTTCAGGTCATTTGCTAACTCCTGCCGAGTGGTTGCAGGACGATTTCTGACTGTTCTCAGCATCATTGCCACCCCACGAGGCGAAATCTTCTTTGGAGCACCGGGCCGAGGTCTGTTGATTGTCATGTTATACTCTTTAAACTTTCTGATAATTGCACCAATAGTTGTTACTTTCACATCCAACACCTTACTAATCTTTTTGTAGCCCATTCCAGCTTTGTGAAGGTCAACAATTCTGACTCTGAGGTCCTGTGACAGCTCTTTGGTTTTACCCATGTTGGAGACTTGAAATCTGTGTGATCTGTCTGATTCTGTGGACAGGTGTTTTTCACACAAGTGATTAGTGAGAACAGGTGGCTTCAGGTCAGGTAACAAGTTGATTGGGAGTGTCTAACTGGTCTGTAAAAGCCAGAACTGCTAATGAATACTAAGGGATCAAATACTTATTTCACTCCATGAAATACAAATCAATTAATATATATTCCTTAGATTTATTTTCTGGATTTTCTTTTTAATATTCTGTCTCTCCATGTAAGAATACATCTACCATTAAAAGTATAGAATGATCATGTCTTTATTAGTGGGCCAACGAAGAAAATCAGCAAGGGATCAAATACTTCTTGGACTCACTGTAAATGTTTTATTCTAACTGTGTTCTTCTAGCTGTGTCCCTTTAACTATGTTCTAACTGTGTTCTTCTAGCTGTGTCCCTTTAACTATGTTCTAACTGTGTTCTTCTAACTGTGTCCTTTTAACTGTGTCCTAACTGTCTTCTTCTAACTGTGTCCTTCTAACTGTGTCCTTTTAACTGTGTCCTTTTAACTGTATTCTTCTAACTGTGTTCTTCTAGCTGTGTCCCTTTAACTATGTTCTAACCGTGTTCTTCTAACTGTGTCCTTCTAACTGTGTCCTTTTAACTGTGTCCTTTTAACTGTCTTCTTCTAACTGTGTCCTTCTAACTGTGTCCTTCTAACTGTGTCCTTTTAACTGTGTTCTTCTAACTGTGCTCTTCTAGCTGTGTCCCTTTAACTATGTTCTAACCGTGTTCTTCTAACTGTGTCCTTCTAACTGTGTCCTTTTAACTGTGTTCTTCTAACTGTGTTCTTCTAATTGTGTCCTTTTAACTGTGTCCTAACTGTCTTCTTCTAACTGTGTCCTATGAACTGTGCCCTAACTGTCTTCTTCTAACTGTGTCCTATGAACTGTGCCCTAACTGTGTTTTTCTAACTGTGTCCTTTGAACTGTGTCCTTCTAACTGTGCTCTTCTGTGTTTTTTAACTGTGCCCTTTTAACTGTGTCCTTCTAACTGTGTCCTAACTGTGTCTTCTAACTGCGCCCGTTTAACTGTGTCCATCCAAGAACACTTTTCTGTGTTCTTTCCCATGTTATGAGTATGAATGAGTATGGAAATGGGTATGGTACTGATGGGTATGGTAAAGATGATTATGGATATTGATGGACCTACATATAGCTGGGTATTGGCAATTATGGGTATGGTATGATTATTGATAGTTATGGTGAGTGTGTATATGCTTTAGAGCAATTTTTAAGATGTGTATAACTGGGTGACTTTGTCAGAAATGGGTGCAGAACATGCTGAACTTACTTAATAGAAGGGCTGTCCAAATACTTTTGTATATGTACATGTGCAATGCAGATGCAGGAATTTTGTCACTGGCACACAGGACAAAAAAGAGAAAAATATCCAATTTTAGACTACAGTTATTCCAGTCTCATCGGGTTTATGATCATCTGATGTGTCACAAATACACACACACACAATCCAACATGGAGCAGTTTTAAAAGAGATGAAATAAAAGAAAATGTCAGAAAAGCCTTACAGACTAAGAGACAGGAGGAGAAACAACCGTCTAAAAAAATCAACCCAAAGGAGCCTCACAGCTTCATCATCATCATCATCATTAACAAGAGACCGAACTGCTTTTATAATCACATACAACTGCACTGAATCCAGGCCATTATTTAAAGCAGCTGATGGTAAATCCAAAAATCCAAAAACAATCTCTGTGTTTTTAAAGGTTTGTGATTTGATGATCAGTTCTTAAAGTACTATTCTGCATCTACTGTACCTTAAAACAGCAGCTTCAGAATCATGTTGATGATACACTGACTGTAACAGGGGAATGGCGTCTCTGTCATTACACTGGAATGCTGCTACTGACCTAAAGAACTGGAGCTGCACAAGACCTCTCTCCAGAACTTGAGTCATATTACTTCACCGCCTCTGTCAACAAATGCATTACATTACATTACATTTACAGCATTTAGCAGACGCTCTTATCCATAGCGACTTACAAAAGTGCTTCACTACGGAATGTAAGCGTTATGGAGTGGAACCGCAGAGTGAATGTGTACAGTGTACAGTGTCTACAGTGTGTGATTTGCATTTACAGCAGTGGTGAAAAAGTGAATTAAACCCCACAACTGTAGGGGGAGCCCAGGAGCAAAAAATAACCATTCTCACATAATACTGCTTTAAATAGTCAAGTCTATAATTAGCTTCTCTGGCTGATTAGGACTGTGTGGCCGTTTCAGGGTCCACTGTGATTGACAGTGTGTAGCCACGACAACGTAAACAACTCCACTGCAGCAGATGAGGTCAGACTCTGAATCAGTGTGAGACACTAGATTATAGAGTTACACTCCACAGCGTTCATACTCCAGAGTTCTATTCCAAAACTTACGCTTACACTCTGCAGTTACTTTCCGTAACGCTTACACTCTGTAGTTCCACTTCATAACGCTTCCATTCCATAGTTCCACTCCGTAACGCTTACATTTCATAGTTCCACTCTGTAACGCTTACATTTCATAGTTCCACTCCGTAACTCTTACACTCTGCAGTTCCACTCCGTAACGCTTAGATTCCATAGTTGCTCACCGTAACACTTACATTCCATAGTTCCACTCCGTAAAGCTTACACTCTGCAGTTTCACTTTGTAACGCTTACATTCCATAGTTCCACTCCGTAACACTTACACTCTACAATTCCACTTCGTAACAATTACATTCCATAGTTCCACTCCGTAACGCTTACACTCTACAATTTCACTACGTAACGCTTACATTCCATAGTTCCACTCCATAACGCTTACACTCTACAATTCCACTCCATAATGCTTACATTCCGTAGTTCCACTCTGTAACGCTTACACTCTACAATTCCACTCCATAACGCTTATACTCTGCAGTATATTCCACACTATAACGCTTACATTCCATAGTTACACTACACAATGCTTACATTCCATAGTTTAACTTCTTAATGCTTACATTCCATAGTTCCACTCCGTAATGCTTACACTCCATAACGCTTACACTCTGCAGTTCCACGCCGTAACACTTACATTCTATAGTTCCACTCCGTAATGCTTACTTTCCATAGTTCTACGCCGTAACACTTACATTCCGTAGTTCCACTCTGTAATGCTTACTTTCCATAGTTACACTCCATAATGCTAACATTCCATAGTTTCACTCTGTAAAGCGTACACTCTGCAGTCCCACACCGTAACGCTTACACTGAATAGTTACACTCTACTACAACATCTTATAATCCAGCCTGACTCACCTCTCTGTCGTTCAGGTCTCAGTTCATTAAAACCACTGCAGTCAAATCACTGTGTGTGTGTAGAAGTACACACTCTGGACTGATATAATATCTGTTGTTGTTTGTCGACTACTGATGTGGGATAACTATTATATAGTGAGGTAAATGAGCTGTTATTTGTTTTTCTAAAGTGTGTGTGTGCATTAGCATTAGCCTCCTCCTTTTGGTTCTGTACACGCTGTTGAACTGTGGTTTAGAACCAAAGGTGCTCAGTTCTCCTGTTAGTATAGCGTAGTTCCACTCCATAATGCGCACGTTCCATAGTTCCACTCCGTAATGTTTACACCACATAGTTCCACTCAATAATGCTTATACTCTGTAGATCCACTCTGTAGATCCACTCTGTAACGCTTGCATTCCATAGATCTACTCTGTAACGCTTATGTTCCATAGTTCCACTCCGTAACACGTACATTCCATAGCTCAACTCCGTAATGCTTAAACTCCATAGTTACACTCTATAGTTTTACTCTGTAACAATACTAACTACTATGTTACACTCAATTCTACTTACACTTCATAGTTACACTCCAGAGTTACACTCCACAACGCTTACACTCCATAGTTACGCACCGTAACAACTACATGTCATAGCTCCACTCCATAAAACTTTTCAAAAACATTCCATAGTTACACTCAGACACGCTTACACTCTAGAACACTTACAATCCATAGTTCTACTCTGTATGTCTTACACTCCACAGTCACACTCTGTTACATTTACACCATATTTAGACTCCATAGTTACACTGTGTACTTCATAGTTGTGTGAAAACAACAGAAGTGGATGAAAGAACTGCAGGTCTATGGGGGGCGGGGCTGTGTACTCCAAAGCCCAGCCTTACTTAAATTGAGACCATCATTATCGTAAGCAGCATCCCAATGGTATTGTATCATGAGTTACTTTAGGATTAACACCCTCAGCTCCATTTATCCTGCACCCTGCTGTGCTGTCGCTGTAGTTGTAGCTGTAGAGTGATAGGGTGGACAGTAGATCAGCGCAGCCAAGCAAGAGGCTCATGATTAACAGCTCAACACATTCCAGTGTGTTCCCGGTTACTCCCACACCAGAGAAAGCCTCAGGCTTTGCAGCCAAGTCTCAGCAGCATCAACACACCATCCTGGAGAGCAAGAAAACAGCACAGGCTAACACTTTATCCACATTACACTCTGCACACTCTACACACCCTATACATTCTGCATACTCTACACATTCTGATCTGATCCAAGTATCTCATTACTGAGTCAGTCGATCCCGATCCGTCCAGAGCACCTAAATGACGAGTATCGCTGGATACTGATACGATCCAAGTTCCAGAAAGCAGAGTATCAGCCAATACCAATCCAACGCAAGTACCTTAATGCTGCGTATTTGCTGATACAAATCCAATCTGAGTATCTTAATGCTGAGTACTTGCCGATTTTAATCTGATCCTAGTACCTTAATGTGGAGTATGGACTGATACGATCCGAGAACACTGAGTATAATCTGATACCAGTTTGATCCAAGTACCTTAATGCTGAGTATTGCCTGACACCAATCCAATTCAAATACCTTAATGCTAAATATTGTCCGATACCGATCTTAATGCTGAGTATGAACTGTACGTATCACTGAGTATCAGCTGAAATCAATCTGATCCGAGTACTTTAGTGCTAAGTATAGTCCGATTCCAATCCGATCCAAGCACCTTAATTCTAAGTATCAGCTGATACTGATTTGATCTGAGTACATTAATAAAGAGCATTGGTCGATACCAATCTAATCTAAGTATCTTAAGTATCTTGAGTATGGTTTGATATCGATACCAATCCAAGAATGCTGAGATAAATACAGTCAACAGTCAATTTGTCATATATGAAAAGCAGCTCAAACACAGTCAAAGCTCTAGAACCACAGAAATTACGTTAAATTCTCATGTTGCACTGTAAGATACTTCCACACTGCAGACTCTGAGCTGTTCTGTTTACTTCGGAGAATGTTTCTCACTGCTGCGGACTGGGAATAATGTCTGTTAATGACACCTAGAGGACGCCACTGGGCACACTGCTAGAACACAGCGGTAAAAACAGAGGATCTGAACTGGATTAGGCTTAAAATAGCTGATACCCCATCCTTTAAAATATGCCTGGATCAGATCACACCTCAATCCCAACATCTCTACACACTGTACAGCCTCGGCGCAGTCACATAGAGCAAAAGGGTGGCAAATAATCAAATGTACAGAAAACTCAATTACAGGCACAGTGACCAAAATAGCATGTTTAATTAAGGGATAAAAAGAGGCTGGAACAGGATTGTGTAAAAATGAATTATTATATAGTTTGTGGAACATAAAGCTGCACAAAACCAGAAAATAAGAGATACTGGTCCCTTATAGAAGACAACCACAGACGCCTTTAGGTCTTGTAAACTAGATTACAGTGATCTTAGTACCAGAAAGAGCTGTATTGTATTACACAGAGGAATATCCTCTACATATTGATTTTCAGTCTGTAAATGTACACCTTTACTTCCAGTATGATATGAGTAAATCTGGACCTGATGTGTAAAACTGTCCTGAACCTTCCATCAGCACCTGCCGTCTGCGGACATGACAGAAACTCTGACCGCAGGAACTGCCCGAATTTCCTCCTGATAAACAAACACAGCTGTGAGAGCTACACCGAGCTTCAGGCGTTCACACTTACAGAATAAACACACTCCTCTTCCAGCAGTCTTCCTTCAAAAACACACACACACACACTGTCAGTTAGAAGGGTCGGAACAAACCAAACCCGCATCAAAATAGATGCTGAAAAGGTCAATAAGTACATAAACATACAAGAGAATGAGCTGAAACCAGAGCGTGAATTATAGGAAAGTCGTGAGAGCTCAGCTTTAATAGCGAACATAAGGCTAAGATATTGACAATGTTCAGTGTTTACTCTGGATCATTTAGAATCTGTTATGAATCATTCAGAATCTACTATGAATTATTCAGAGTGTGCAATGATTAAGATTAAGGTGATTACCATGCACCATGCTAACTGGTTAGGTATAAACCTCCATAGTTTGCTTACTATATTAGCCTCATAGCTTTCATGTAAAGAAGAAAGCTTCAGACACCAAACATGCTGAAATCTGATGGGAAACTAGGTAAATTGTCCAAAACTATCTATTCCAAAAACTTAAAAGGTAATTCAGTCTTGCACAGGTTTAAGCTGAAACTCTCTCCTAGGCTCTGAGTTCTCTTTCTGAGGGTCGTAGTTCATGAAGCATGATTCAGTAAGAGGGATTAGGAGGACCTGAGGGAGAGCATGCCATTCCGCATTAATATGAAGGCTGTCAGGGCCGCAGGCCCACAGCTGAACACTGGCCGCTCTTTCTGCCCGCTCTCGCCCTCTCCCTTTATTCCTGATTAATCTGGATCTCTGTGCTCCCAAATCAGCCGTATCTTCATTAGCTCACTGCAATGCAAATCTGCTGTGGGAGCGAGGCCATCAGATTACACACAAAAAGGGTAAAACAGATGGTTCATTATAGAAGCAGTGAAACAACCATCAATAGCGAAAAACAATAACCTCAAATCTGCATCTATACATTTCTCCAAGTCTGATATGATCGGAGTGTTCTATGTGTAATTCATCTTTAAGCGCATTTAAAAGAACAGAAACTAAACTAAAATCACACTCATTACTCACTACTAATCAGGCTGTTCCTGTTACTACTAGAGCTAGAAAAAGAGAGAAATACAAAAAACAGAGAGGCAGGTGGGGCGCAAGAGAATATTCAGAATATCAGCTAGTCAGGAATTATATTACATACATTTTTACTATTATTTTTGTTGTTGTTATTATTACAATTTCTATTATTATTATTATTATTATTATTATCATTATTAGGGTGCAGTGGAACTATGGAAACAGACATGGAATTTAGTGTAGTTCAACTATTGAAATGAGTGTAGCATAACCGTGCAAATGGTTGTGGTGTAACCATTAAAATGAGTGTAGTTCAACTATAGAAACTGGTGTAGCGTATGGTGTAGGTGGTATAACAATGCAAATGGGTTTAGTAGACATCCCTCCAGGAATTTCTGACCACAGGAATTCACACAAATATATAAATTCACTAACCCATCCAAAGCTTAGAATTCAGGTGATCCAATCATTTCCATGGCCACAGATGTATAAAACCAAGCACCTAGGCCTGCAGACTGCTTCTACATAACAAGAATGGGTCAGTGAATTCCAGCATGGTACTGTGATAGGATGCCACCTGTGCAACAAGTCTAGTCGTGAAAGTTCCTCGCTATTAGATATTCCACAGTTAACTGTCAGTGGTATTATAACAAAGTGGAAGCAATTGGGAACGACAGCAACTCAGCCACAAAGTTGTAGGCCACGTAAAATGACAGAGCGGGGTCAGCGGATGCTGAGGCGCATTGTGTGCAGAGGTCACCAACTTTCTGCAGAGTCAATCCATATAGACCTCCAAACTTCATGTGGCCTTCAGATTAGTTTAAGAACAGTGTGTAGAGAGCTTCATGGAACAGGTTTCTATGACCAAGCAGCTGCATCCAAGCCTTACATCACCAAGAACTATGCAAAGCATCGGATTCAGTGGTGTAAAACACGCCGCCACTGGACTCTACAGCAGTGAAGACGTGTTCTCTAGAGTGAATAATCACGCTTCTCCATCTGGCAATCCGATGGACGAGTCTGAATTTGGAGGTTTCCAAGAGAACGGTACTTATCTGACTGCACTGTGCCAAGTGTAAAGTTTGGTGGAGGGGGGATTATGGTGTGGGGTTGTTTTTCAGGAGTTGGGTTTGGCCCCTTAGTTCCAGTTAAATTAACTCTTAATGCCTCAGCAAACCAAGAGATTTTGGTCAATTTCATGCTCCCAAATCTGCGGGAACAGTTTGGGGATGAGCCCTTACTGTTCCAACATGACGGCGCACCAGCGCACAAAGAAAGGTCTATAAAGACATGAATGAGCGAGTTTGGTGTAGAAGAACTTCACTGGTGTGCACAGAGTCATGACCTCAACCCCATAGAACACCTTTGGGATAAATCAGCATGGAGACTGTGAGCCAGGCTTCTCGTCCAACATCAGTGTCTGACCTCACAAATGCACTTCTGGAAGAATGGTCAAATATTCCCATAAACACTAAACTCCTAAACCTTGTGGAAAGCCTTTAAAGTGTTGAAGCTGTTTTAGCTGCAAAGGGTTGTCCGACATCATATTAAACCCTATGGATTAAGAATTGAATGTCACTTAAGTTCATATGTGTGCAAAGGCAGGCGAGCGAATACTTTTGGCAATATAGTGTATGTTATAACATTATATGTTACATATGATGTTACAATATGTTACAAGAGGCGTTTAAATACAATATTATATTACAATGTTAGAATATATGTAATGATATGATGCTAGAATATACATTATGATGTGATGTTACAATGTAATAAATGATATATTTTACAATATATGTTAGAACATTATGTTACAGTATGATGCTACAATATAATATATTTTTAACAATATGTCATAAAATAACAAACATTTTGTTATGATATGATGTTACAATATGATACAATATGATATATTTCACAATGTAACATTATATTACAATATGATGTCACAATATATGTCACAGTACAATGTCAGAATATGTTACACTTCAATGTTATAATATATTATATGACATGTAATGATAAATGTAATATTATGTTGCAAAATGTTATGACAATGTGTAACAATACTCTACAATTTCAAAACAATTATACAATGCACTGCATTGCTCAATTCTAAAGTCATCATTTTTAACTATTTTGTCTTTTTATACTGAACATGAAAAGTAGTCACTGCTTAGATAAGAATAATAAGAGAATAAGATAAGAATAAGAGAATTAAACCAATACTACATCATAATCATAATCAGCCGTACAGTCATAATCAAAACAACTAGGTATGTAAAACAGGCTGTGAGGTGCTGATCATGCAGTCCTAGCTCTCAATTAAGCTTGAAACGGCCTGCTCTGCATGAAGTGACAGTGCAGATACCACAAAATGTAACACACTGGACAGTGTAACAATATGTTTTCTACCGTATGATAATACGCTACTGTAACTGGTGTGTCTACGTAATGTCTGCAGTTCTTCATGCAGAAAGTCTTTCCTTTAAAGCTTCTTACCATAAATCACTCTGGATCTGGATCACGTTTATCCATACCTAGTGCATATCTAGAGCATATTCCCCTTTAAACCAGACTGTGCGGTACCAAATACAACATGCACTCCTATTTTAGATTATTACATTTTCTGAGTTTGACTGTAGCTAAACTTCACTCCCATCAGTCACTTTTATAGAATTCACCAAGGGGCGTATACTGCCTGTATTATGTACATATAGGTCTTTAGTATATGCGTTGAATATTAATGGAACAGTAATGAACAGTATACTAACACTAAAATAACGATTACCTTTTCATAATCATATTGAAACTTTATTTAAATGCATTTAAAGCTGTGTTCATAAACAGCCTGTGTGGTGTCTATTACACATGTAAGGCCAGTATGAAAGGATGCACTGCATCAGTGTTGTATACAAGCTACAGCAGCTACTTAATTACTATGCAATTACACAGAGAATATATATATATATATATATATATATATATATACATATAGATAGATAGATCGATATATAGATAGATTCTGAAAATGGTATGTGTACATAGTTTAGTTGAAGCACTTACCTTAACTCCCCTAAATTACTTCTTATTAAGTAGAAAATACTTTTCTCCATTACTTTTCTTCTGCTAATATCATTGTGATATGAATACTAGGAAATTGGATCAGTGAATTTTGTGTGTAAAAAAAATAAAACATTCTT
Organism: Salminus brasiliensis; assembly: GCF_030463535.1. Lineage (NCBI taxonomy): Eukaryota > Metazoa > Chordata > Actinopteri > Characiformes > Bryconidae > Salminus > Salminus brasiliensis. Next base: position 20,601,535 of record NC_132890.1, on the reverse strand, counting down.
GCTAAGATTTATGCAACTTACTGCACATTATATATCATAATAACCCTACGGCTGCTCTGAATGCTGTATACTGAATGCTGTATAAATAATGTATACATAATTCTGGATAAATAGACCAATAGAAATATTTTACATTAGCTTCCATTCAGAGTTAAGAACATATTTGCCTTCTCCTGTAAAGTCATTGGACAGCAATGACATGCTCTTGTTTTTTAAATTTGTGTGTTTTTCATGCTGCTGTAGTGATCACTGTATCCATCAACAACCAGTGTGGTGCCAATTACACACATATGCCCAGCTTTGTTTCCTTTCCCTGTTAATTACTTTGTTTGAGTTTGAGTTAGCTATGAGCTATACTTCATCTGCAGTATAACACACCAATACATATTCTACATGCAGGCCCAGCTTCCCATTAACCTTAAAATGACACATCCCTCCACCCCCCCCCTACCATCCTGTACTGACCATAAATTCCCAGAACTGACTCTTACCCTCAACCTCTCCTGCACTGTCAGATTTGGAAATGAGGTTACTGAACAACAGGCTATGCTAGCATTGCAGTCACAGCCTGGTGATAGTATGATTCACATTACACAGCAAAAAATCCCCGGTGTAGCGGGAACTCCTACAGTGTTTATGTAAGATCAGCTGCACACCAAAGAGAATTCAACACTGGATGTGTTAATGCAGCACTGGGGGATTGCTGCTTTTTACACTGGTCCTCTAATACAGGCAAATGTTATTAGCTTTAAGGTTTCTAGGTGCAGCATTAGGTGTGGGTGCAGTGGGCATTGCATGCAGCATGCAAGCTGTCATTATGATCTCATGTTTTCAGAAGTGTGATCAATTGTACTAAAATGAGCACTGACCACAGGCCTGACGCCTAAAATCAACTTTCAATGACACATAAAAAGATGTACATCACATTTGCTCATTATGGCCTAGGCCTTTTTCCCAAATCCATCCCCATAGCTGTGAGATTAGCCTAAAGTCTATTGAGGAACTAGGATTACCCATTAAACACAGCCTTAAGATGCATGCTTTAAGGTTAAACACCACCACAGGACACAGGACAGGACACTGCCCAGAAATGACTGCAGCAGCAGCAGCAGCACTGTGGCCAACCCAGGCCAGTCTGTGCTCCTCCAGCACTGTAGGAATCAATTGCACCAAGAGTGCACGCTCAGTGTTGCATGCAATGCAGTTCATTTCAGTGTAATTCAATGTAACGCAATGCAATGTCTTACCTGCACCTCCAGCCCTAAGGATGTGTGTGTGTGTGTGTGTGTCGGACAAATGTGTGTAAATGAAGCCCAGGCTGTGTATCAGTGCACCCAGGATGGGTTCTCCTCCGCCTCGCGCCGCATTACAGTCAGGTGATCTCCGCCGGATCAAACACAAACCGGGGGGTTTTAATCCGAATTACAGCCGGTGGTCTGTATTTATTGTGTATGGACCGTCCACCACGGCCAAATCACGCCGATGACACGGAACGTGTGTGTGCGTGTGTGTATGTGTGTGCGCGCGGTCAGCCTCATACAACCGGTGTGTGAACCTGAATCAGCCTCAATGCTGGGTTATTTTTCCCACCCGCATTCCGGCAAAATCCGCCCTCCTGCGCTCGGATTGGATGGAGCTGTCCAGCCTCCTGTGCGGTGATTGGATAGTAGTGTTCCACGTCCTGTATTAGGATTAGCTGGCACCAGGCAGGCTCCTGTGCTATGATTGGATAACGGTCTGGCTTCGTGCGTTGGGATTGGATAAGACTAACTCCGTCCCTCCTGCTGCGTAACTGGCTCAAAAAGATTATTATTAAATAGACAATACCTTGCATTTTATACGGTCTACTTATAAAGCCTGTATGATATTTCAGTCATTTTACCCAACGTCTCTTTATCTCTTTGAATTAGACTGTGATTTGATGTTTCATAGTGACTGAGAGATATGTAAATATGCTCTGTTCTGATTGGCAGCCCTGGACTGAGCCTGTAAAACCTCTCCAAACTACTGACCGACACAGACCCTCAGATTAAACTACTGACCGACACAGCTCCTCAGATTAAACTACTTACAGACACAGCCCCTTAGATAAAACTTCTGACCGACACAGCCCCTTAGATAACGGACTGACAGACACAGCCCCTCAGATTAAACTACTGACAGACACAGCCCCTCGGATTAAACTACTGACAGACACAGCCCCTCAGATTCAACTACTGACAGACAGCCCCTCAGGTAACGGACTGACAGACACAGCCCCTCAGATTAAACTGCTGACAGACACAGCACCTCAGATTAAACTACTGAAAGGCACAGCCCCTCAGATTAAACTACTGACCGACACAGCCCCTCAGATTAAGCTACTGACCGACACATCCCCTCAGATTAAACTACTGACCAACACAGCCCCTTAGATTAAACTACTGACAGACAACAGCCCCTCAGATAACATACTGACCAACACATCCCATCAGATTAAGCTACTGACAGACACAGCCCCTCAGATTAAGCTACTGACAGACACAGCCCCTCATATTAAACTGCGGACAGACACAGCCTCTCAGATTAAACTACTGACCGACACAGCCCCTCAGATAACATACTGACCGACACATGCCCTCAGATTAAGCTACTGACAGACACAGCCTCTCAGATTAAGCTACTGACAGACAGCCCCTTAGATTAAACTGCTGACAGACACAGCACCTCAGATTAAACTACTGACAGACAGCCCCTTAGATTAAACTACTGACAGACATAGCCCCTCAGATAACATACTGACCAACACATCCCATCAGATTAAGCTACTGACAGACACAGCCCCTGAGATTAAGCTACTGATCGATATGTTTCCCTCATATCAAAGCTACCAATGGATACAGCTCCTCAGATTGAAGCTACTGACCGACACAGCCCCTTAGATAACGTACTGACCGACACATCCCCTCAGATTAAGATAATGACAGACACAGCCCCTCAGATTAAGATACTGACAGACACAGCCCCTCAGATTAAACTGCTGACAGACACAGCCCCTCAGATTAAAGCTACTGATCGATACATTCCCTCATATCAAAGCTACTATTGGATACAGCTCCTCAGATTAAAGCTACTGACCGACACAGCCCCTCAGATAACGGATTGACAGACACAGCCCCTCAGATATGGTACTGACCGACACATTCCCTCATATCAAAGCTACTAATGGATACAACTCCTCAGATTAAAGCTACTGACCTATACAGCCCCTGATTCATACAGCTCCTCAGATTGAACCTATTAATCGATATATAACCCCCTTATATTAAAGCTACTGACTAGTACAGCCCCTCAGATTAATAGCACATATAAAATATTACTTTAATGTCCTCAGAGTGTGGAGATTTGTCTTCAGTAATCATTAAAAAAGTATGAATATATTAAGATATAAATAATATATATCATCATTGTCATTGTAACAAATGTAGCTACTTTGTGTTGATAAGAAACACGTGACCACTAGTGTTTTTAATTATTTTTTTTATATTTTAAATATCGGTATTAAGGACAAAAGGACAAAACAGTGATATTTGTCTGGTACTGTCGAGTATAAAAGTATTTCCTGACGTTTAAAAATAATATTATTAAATCCTAAAAAAATCTTCATATCAACATTTAACCACAGCACCTAAGGCCACTCTTCGTTTTACACTGAAATTTAAGATGCTTGGTGTTTAATATTATTTTCATGCTGAACTATCATAAACCCGCCTGCTGTCCCGCTGAGTGTCTTCTCAACTGGCCAATCAGCCACAGTGTGAATGGGAAAGATTTAGCCAATCGCAGCGCAGAAGGAAGCGGGGACGTTATTCTACTGGCGGTCCTTCGTGACGCCACTGGCGTTCGATTCAGTAGTTCTACAAACCGATTCTTTCAAACTGTACGAGTCAATGAATCAAAACCATTTATTTTAATTCCGGATAAACCAAAAATTACTAATGCAGCTATTAATGACTAATTATGTTATTAAGAGCTATAAAAATACAAACGCGATACAAATATAACAATAATATAATGCAGCAAAAATAAAATAATAAAAATAAGTCATTAGAAGAAATGATAAATAGCATGATTGGCAATGATTTGTAAAGATAAATAAACCAGTACATTATAACTATGACAAGTAACTTTAACCTTAACAAGGCTTTAACATTAAAGGGCAGAGATTATTTTCCTTTTAAAATAAAATCTCGGTTTGATTTGGTTGTGTAGTCTAGGATTAATCTCTGTCCAAGAAACCAGGGTCAGTTTCCCAAAACCAGATTAAGGCTAAATCCTTTTTAATGGTCGCATTACTATTACTAATACAGTATTACTTTATGTTGGTGTTGTTATTATTAGTAGTAATAGTAGTTGTTGTATTTTCAATAATAAAACTAGGCTTCAAGATGCAACAAAAAGTTCGATTCAGTTGAACTGTGAATCGGTTCTACTGGTTTGCTTTGTTCATGAATCGAACAACTGTATGTAAGTGAGGAACTCAGTGGTGAGCTTCAGAGGGTCTTATCAGCGCTCGAGCAGGTCGCAGACTTTTACTCTGAGACTCACACACACACTCAGGTATGGCTGATGCAGTGAAGAACGTGGCGGTGTTTGGTTCTACCGGGATGACCGGGGCGGTGACCTTACCGATCGCAGCTGCTGCAGGTGAGACACACACCGGGTTACTCAACTGATACCGAGAACCAGGGTCATACTGGCATATTCTGGGTTAAAGAGGTGTCCTGGGATTCACAGGCATACTGGGAGTTTGCAGCTCTTGATGAGTTGCCTTATTACTTAATTACTGTGAACAGTAGTGCAGAGACAAAAGTCACACTGACCCAAACACTGACTTATACTGTGATAGAGATTTGGCGTGAAGAGCCATTCAAAAATATTCTGTAATATGCTATAAAAAGTTACAGTACTGTAAAACAGTACTGGCGATGTGGTTAAAGCACCTGTTAGAATGTAATTACAACACTGGGAGTTACACTGCATTAAAGATTCTTACTTGGATAAAGAAAAATACAAGCATTAAGATGTGTACTAGCATAAACACAGGGATATATTGCTAGTTATCATGCTTGTCAAAATAATATTAAAGCCATGAATTATACAGCATAAGAATTATACTGTGTTAAAGAATCGTGCAGGTTAAAGAATTCCAGTGCCTATAAAAAAAGTACCCCCTGGATATTTTCCCTTTTTATTGCTTTTTAAATGGAATCATGGTCAATTAGTTGGCTTTTTTTAAGAATTTAAAATTCAATACAATTCAATACAATTTTAAAAATAAGTCAAATACTTAAATGCATAAATGTGTGACTGACCTAATTCAACAGAGATCCAGGCAGTTGGTGCTAGTAGTCTCACAATCAGTGAAATGGAGATCACCTGAGTGCAGTAAATGTGTCTCAAGTGATTGTAGTATTAAGACACCTGTCTGGAAGGTCCAGTCACAGGTCAATCAGTATTCTTGGCTACACATTCACCATGAAGACAGAAGAACATGCAACTCAGTCAGTGAAAAGGTTATTGAAGAGTATACGTCAGGGGATGGATACAAAACGAAATTCCAAGTCACTGAACACCCCCCTTGAGTTCAGTTAAATCCATCGTTAGAAAATGGAAGGAATATGGCACATCTAGAGCAGGCCGTCCTCACAAACCGAGTTACTGTGCAAAAAGGAGACTGGTAAGAGAGGCCACCAAGACACCTATGATTATGATGAATTAGACCAGTCACTTATTTTTACTTTTAAAGAGCTGTGGCAGCAGAACAGACAAATGATATTCACTACAGTTTACAGTATCATTTCTAAAAGTAATAAAAGGATCCTGTGATGATTTTTTTATAGACCTTATACTAGGTTAAAGATTCATACTGGGTTAAATAATCATACTTGACTAAAGAGACATGCTAAAAAAACAGGATCAATCCTGGCATTATGAGTCATATTGGTATACATAAACAATACTGGGATATATTTGTAATATCATAATAAGGAATTCTAATAAATATACATAATGCTGGATATAAGGCCTGTTTGTAACCACAGCAGCAGCTTATAAGTTATAATAACCCTCGGATGGCAGCTGAGCCATCAGGGAGGTTACAGTGGTTGGAGATGGGAATTCATAGATCCTAACACTAGGGTGTTATTATGAAACATGATCATCTGGTGAATTATGCATTTATACTTAATGTAATAATGTATTTATACTAAATGAGGAGTGTGATTTGGGAGTGCACTTTCTTGAAATAAAGGAAAATTGTGAGTGACTTTTATTATGAAATATAAGCTAATTTTAGTGAATCTGCTGAACAATCAGAAAAGATTTCCCTCTTTTTGCACATTGTCAAAGATTGCTCCGATCATGAGACAGTTGTGAAAGTGCTGAGTCATGCAGAGGTCAGGCCTTTCTGTCAAGTCACGGTGTACAGGAGCACACTGCTGAGTCACAGATAAGGAACAACGTTCAAATCCTCATTTATCTGCCTGATCCAGAGAGGGCGGTATCTGTAGAACTCTGAACGCAAGTTAATGGACGGTATTCTTACAGTGTTTGAGATGATCACATTCAGAGTGGGTTTGGTGTGAAATTGTGAAGTGTACCAACTCAGGAACCAGCCCTGACTGCAGAAATACAGGCATATTATTTAATATCCAAACCCGCCAGTAAACCTACTTGTGTCTTCTGAGTTTTATATGAAGTGTTTATTTGGGTGCTATTTTTTTTGCTGCACAACACCCTGCATGTATCCCTCCACCTTTTAAATGATATGCAGTTTTACATATTTTAGACCCAAAACGCTGGTATCAGGCATCAGGCAGTGTATTCATAACCATGTGGTATTATAACTGTCTGTGACGGAGCTTTTAGAGGTTTAGATGTCTGGTCTTGTTTCTTTAGAACGGACCGTTTCACACCAAACCCACTCTGAATGACTCCGCTTACATTTGAGCTGTTTAATTATGCAGATACTTTTGAAAGGGAATTGGGAACTGGGATCATTTGATTTCTATTGAACTTTTATTTTATTTATTTTGGTTTCAGGTTATAACGTGACTGTGTTGGTGAGGGATCCGTCCAGACTGCCAGCTGACCACAAAGCCTCCAGAGTGGTGGTGGGGGATGTGCTGAATAAGGAGGACGTGAAGAAGACGCTGGAGGGTCAGGACGCGGTGATCATCATCCTGGGTACCAGAAACGACCTCAGTGAGTAAAGAGCAGAGATCCGTCCAACTTATGTATGTGTGTCTTCATGTACTGGGGAGTGAACAGAATGTTTTAGATCTTAAACTAACAATGTTTAGAAAATATATTAAATATTAAAATATATTAAAAATATGCAAAATAAAAAAACATACTTGCCTTTAATATATTTTATATATTGTATAGAGTAATGAACAAGGCCAATTAGATTTAAATATTGTGACACAAAAAGCAAATTAACATTTTTATTCAATATGTTAAATATTTTGTGATATACAGAAAACATCATGTAAAAATACAGTTATCATTATATTGTAGAATTATAGTATATTATGGATGGTAAGATTTTCTTAATAGCTTCCCATACATAAAAATAACATTTGCATAACGCTGTCTGCAGGTCCCACCACCATGATGTCAGAGGGAACCCGTAACATCCTGGAAGCCATGAAGGCCCGCGGCATCCGAAAGGTCATAGGATGCATGTCCGGTACGACTGATTTTACAGTCAATACACAGAACTGAGCTTAATTATTAAAAAATCTTTTAATTTTCAGAATTGCTTGAAACTCATATTTCATGAATGATAACAATAAAGCTACAAAAATTAGGTCCTAGTTCGTCTTTTGCATTCAGCTCTGTAGAGAAGTTTGTTTGTGTTTTCAGAGTAAAGTAAGTCACACCATGTTCTAAATCACATCCATTTACCAAACTAATGTAGATCTGAAGGGATTTAGATTTTGAGGGCATGTAGAGAAACATTTATTTTTAGGGGCGTGTTTGTTAGCACCATTAACTTAGCATCTCCTGTTATAAACTATTGTCCTCTTCCTCTCTCTTTTCTCCTTTAGCCTTTCTTCTGTGGGACAGGTCTAAGGTGCCCCCTCGTCTGGTCCCCGTTACTGAAGACCATGACAGGATGTACACACTGTTGAAGGAGTCTGGGCTGGACTATGTGGCCGTAATGCCTCCACACATCGCTGGTAACTACACTCACAGAACACACGGTGGCACTGAGCGCCCTTCCTCTAAAGCACCACAAGCTATTTGGGTGCTAATAGCACCCCCTTGAGGAGAATCCTTTGCCACTTCAAAACATTAGAGGACAGGCAAGCGTACCTTATGGATTGTTAATGTTAACTGTGTTGTTAACACTGGTTTCCTCCTCCACAGATAACCACCCTCTGACGGAGAAGTACACAGTCACTGAGAACATGCTGAAAGGAAGAGTGATCTCCAAATACGATCTTGGCCACTTCTTCGTCAAGTGTCTGTCCACCGCAGAGTGGGACGGGAAGACAGTGGGCCTTTCTGGAGAGTACAGTTAAACTGAATGTGTCAGTAAACAGGTTTCTAATGAAATGCTAACGTTTATTTACATCACCTGTACCCTTAAATCTCCAGATGTGCCCTATTGACACTTACATCATGTTTTTTTTAACAGATGCAAAATCATTACTATTAATCATTTTCAATCCACAAATGATCACACAATAGGTTTTAAAAACACATTTACGTACAATGTTTTAGAAGACATTTCGATAAAATGTTAATATTTTGCAATATCTCTGTTAAAAAGGGAAATGCCTGTTAACTGTACAATACATTTTCCTTTTCCTATTAAAATACTTTTGAAAGCTCTAATACACATTTGTTTCATTGTTGGTCTGGTCAAATACATCAAATATTTGAATTATTTTGCAGTTTTTGCATGTGCATATATACTATTATATTAAAATATATTCTATTAATAATAATAATAATCATAATAATTATTATTATTATATTAAATATTTAAATATTAATGGTTGAATATGAACTAATTATATGCATTACTATGTATACATATATAGCTAGTATAAAATACCATTAGTAAGAACTACATTTGTTTCAACTAGGCTACATTTCTGTAAACTACGTTTGTGTGAACTGTTTAAGATGAACTCCTTTAGTGTGAACTACATTACCCATAAACCCCTCGAACCGTTTCCGTGTAGCGCTTGAATCGCAGGCGGGAAAGCGTCCCGCAGTGAATCAGTGCGGTTCAGTTCTCCTCGCAGAGCCCTGGGATTTCTGTGCATTTCGAGACTTAACCAAGCACTGAAATTCGTTCAGTTGATTCTTAGGGTTACAAGAAAAGCTTATAGGTAAGTGACAGAGACTAAGCTTTGTTTTTTTTTTTGTTTTTTTTTACACCCGTTTAGTTCGGTAGGTGAGTTGTTCGCTAGCTAACGGTAACTCAGAACAGCTGGCTGAGGTAGCTAATGCTAACGCTAACCTAGCTCTGTTAGCTCAGCTAACGTTAAATAAACAACAGGTCCACATTGAGCTACATTTTAAACATTCGTATCGTGCAGTGGGGTTAGTTAACCCTTCCTAAACTTTAATAACTATACACAATATGTAGCTAGCACTACTCTAATTTCTCTCCTAACTTAATGCTCTCAGACGAACTCCCGCTAACACCTCCGAGTAACGTTAGCTGGTAAAAACGTTTGACCACATTTCAGTGAGTGTTTATATCATTCTGTGCTTTTTTTTTATTCTACTCGTTACTATTATTATAACAAGTTTAGTGTGGAATATTAATATCTACCCAGATGAGGGAATGTAAAATGGTAAAGTATATGGACAAAAGTATTGGGACGCCTGCCCGTCAGATAACACAGTTCCACTGCTCCACAGCTTGATTCTAGGGGCTTCATACCATTCTAGCATTAGACATGGGGCCAATAGGTTCATGTTTATCTGCTCTGGAGTCTTCTATTGGCAGTACTAGACACACTGTGAGACTAGACTAGAGACTAGACACTGTGTGTGAGAGAGAGACACACATCTGTGTCAGCTTAAAGTAGTTAAATGTGTGTTTCGTTTGATTAATCTGTATTAATATAATCAGTATCAGTAAAATGAGGCCCTTGTTATTAAGGCAGCACTGACAGTGTAAAAACTAGCACTGGCAACTGTCTGGGACACCATAGCAACTATCTGATCACCTGATCACCTAACAGCCATCTAGCAACCACTTGGAACAGCATGGGATACTCTTAAGAGTTTATCCTGCTTTTGCTAGAGTAACTGTCTCTTCTGTCCAGGTAAGGCCTTCTACTAGATTTTGAAGCATTGCTGTAAGGATTTGATTGCATTAACGGACAAGAGCATTAGGTCGGAATGTTGGATGGTCACTACCCCGCCTCTTCCCCAACTCCCGACTTATCCCAAAAGTATTGGATGGAGCACCATCTTTCCAGAGACCACAGCTCAATTCAATTCAGTTAAACTTTGTCATTATACTAATACAGGCTTGTACAGTACAATAAAACACTGTTAGGCTAAGCCTCCTGTGCAGAATAGGTAGGACATACAATGGTGCATAATCAATAGACCCGAGACTGCAAGTACGTAAGTAAGTAAGTACAATTACAATAAATATGCAAATATGTACATGAGGCTGGGTGATTAAGGTCCAAACTAAGTTTCTAAACTAATAATAAAATGAAATAAATATGTAGAGCTTTGATGTGCTGTGCGTGAAAATGACCAGTCTGGTTTGATAATCTTGTATGTAAACAAAGTGTACAGTGCAGAAATAAGTAGCAGATGGAGTTTGGGTACAGAGAACAGTACACAGCTTAAGATGCTGAGGGGCTTTATTCCCCTCTAGCACACATCTGTCATTAGGCATGATGCCAATAGGTTAATGTTTTAACCTCTTCCAGAGAGTCCTATTCTATTGGCAATACGCTCGGAGACTAGATAAGCTGTATGTGTGCATTTTTACATATGTCAGCAATGGGTGCATCTTAAAGTAGCTGAATGCACTCGTTATAAGGGGTGTCCACAAACATTTAGACATACAGTGTATGTTATATTGTTTCACTCCTAGTGTCTTGTTATGGTACACACTCTGGATATTTACTGTTTTGTTATGTCATTGCAGAGTGTAACGATGGTGGCGCGGGGGCTGAAGCGTAAGCTCCATGAGAGTGACGGGGGCGGGGGATCTGTTTGGGAGAACCAGCTTCAGTCTGTTCTGGACATCTCCTTGCATAAGTTCCAGCGTGATCAGACCCTGGTGGAGCCCAGCTTACTCCGTTCCGTTCTTATTAACAACACACTCCGGCAGGTCCAGTCGGAGGTCAGAACCTCTTTGTCTGAAAACGGCGGCCCTTGGAAACGTCAGCCTCCTCAGAGGGCACAGCCTGAGTTTTGTTCCCAACGAGAGCTTGCTCCTCCCAGGCACAGTGCTGCCTCTACTTGCTCCCTGGGACTGCAAGACATGGAGGACGACTTCATGGCCTGGTCCACCGAGGAGGACTTTTCCTTGTCTTCGGCCATTTCTGCCATCTTGAAAAATCTGGACGCTGCTCTTGACAGTGGCTACGGTCCTTCTGTTCCTCAGCGCACTCCATTAGCTTCTGTTGAGAACCTCACAGGAGAGGGAAAGTTCAAGCAGAGCTTCAGCTTCAACCACCAAATGGAAAGCTGCAGAACGATTGATGTAGAAACATCAAGCAGTGTGTCTGGTGGCCTCCAGGACGCCACCATAGATGACCTGCTGTTGGACATTGACACGTCAGTGTTTGGCACAGATGTGAACAGTTTTGGTCCACATACCTTCTCCTTTCCTGCAGATGAGCTTGTGAGATATCTGCCGTCTCTGTCCAGTTCCTCATCTGTGCCATCCTCTTCCTCAGGCTTGAGGGAAATACACGAGCTGGAGCAAATTATGGACATACTCATACGATCCTAACTTGGTAAAGGCAGTTAAAACAGTTCTGTTGTTTGTCAACCTGAGCAGAAACATGCGTTTAAGAGCGATATGAAAAGCCATTGGGTTTGAAAAGTTCTAGAGACGATATTTGGAGGACAGAACACTAAATCTTGTCAGAGGATGTTATAACGTTCTGAAGAATTTAATTGTCTGTAACATGGTGTTTACAGTGTTCGTTCACTACCTCACATAACTGATTTGCAGATTTATTGCTACAGCTCAATCAGTGTTTTTCTTTGGTGCTTTAATTTATGCCAGATTAAGAGATGGCATAAATGTACTGCAAAAATCCTCTTAGACCTAGTCAGTATGTCTGATATTTTAAGTATCACTTTCCTAAAAGAAACAAATTTGTCTTAAAATGAGCAGAACTATTTGCAGTATTTGTAAATAATAATCTATATAATTTACTGAAATTAGCTAAATAATCTGTAACAAGACAACAATTTCACTAGGTAGAGTTACAGTAAATGAGTACAAATGTCCAGAACCAGATGCTCTTTAGACCAGTGTCATAATGAAAAGGAGATATATTGACTTATGGTTGCATTGTTTTTTGCAGTTTACTTGTTAATGTTCAATGCAGAGGTCTCTGTTCAGATCTGTACGGTTCTGAACGGTTCTGAGAGTTGTATAAAACACTGCATTTTTCTAAAGTCATGTTTTTTGCCTCATTAGATAAAAGTACAAGTTGTTTCATTTACTGTAAATCGTTTGTATTTTGGTTGACTGCGTAAGGCGTTTACTGTGATATTCTTAAATTCCCTAAATGTTAAGGAAATGCACTTTGTATGAATTCAGGCCTCCACGTCTGTTTAAAGGCCTGTATTTAAGTATTTGGTGGTTCCACCATAAGGTGGCCTGGTGGACTGTTCCTGTCGATCAGTTTCTGTTGTAGTTGTTGTGCAACCTAAACACAGAGTGCTAAACTGTAAAACCAGATGTTTTATAGACCTACTTTGTCTTAAAGCAAACGGAGTGTAACTAAGTCTAGTAAAACTAAAACACAGTCATTGTGAATATAAAGAAATGTGAAGTTTTTGTATTGGGCATCAGCTCCATGCTAGGTAAGGGTCTGTCTAAGACAGATGAAGCATTATAGATTAGTTCTACTGTTCCAGAAGGGGAAATGTTGACGCCTATGCAAATATTAATGTTACTTTACACTTTTCTAATAAACACTATCTTATTCAAATCTGAGGCTCACTTATTTTAAGCATAATTAAGAGCAGTACCAATAACAAGCTACAGGCATATTCCCCTAAAGGTCAAGGACAAAGTGGGTTTGGTGTAAGACGCTCTATTCTACTGCTATTTTTACCCAGTCTGAATAGTACACAGTGTTGGTGAATGAAACCGGACATCATCAAGTCTACACCCAAACATTTCAGTTTACAAATCTGACAGTAGGATTGAGAATTTGTACAAAAGACTGAACAACTTTATTTTCTGTGCACAAACAGTTTCTTCATTGCTTTGTTTGCTCTGTGGCCCTTTTTGTTCCCTACCATTCTAATCTAATACAGTTACAACAGTGAAGCATCACAAATTAAATCTTACATCAATATAGTTAAAGAAACAGTTCAGGAGGATGAGGGAGGGGGAGAAAAAAAACAAAAACAAAACAAAACAAAAAAAAAACACCAGACTCAATCAAGAACCCACACACACCACAAACTAACATGATTGACAACTGGTCCCAGATTCAATCAGCCAAGACCGCATCACTCCGCTCCAGTTTGAAAGTGGAGTAGCACAACACTGCGCTAAGGAGAAAGTGGTTCTGGTTCCTCCACCGTTGAGCTCTGTGGAGAAATTCATGTTTGTGTTTACAGACTAAAGGAAATCAAATCTTGTTCTAAACATCCATTTTTTCAAACCAATGAAGATCTGGAGAATTTGAGAAGCATGGTTTTTGGGGGAGTTGAGTAAATTTAGTGTTGGTTAGCAACATTAGCCTAACAAACTAAAGATGCATGTGTCTGATAAATCGGCCTTCTTTGCAAACTGATCTTACAGCATTGCACTTCACCCTCCAAATACAGGTGGGCAATATGACCATTTTTTCGCTGCTATAATAAACAATATGGTTTTCTGAGTAATTTGGTTAGTACTTAAAAAACGACTGACCAACTTTATATTGCATTGTGTTTAGCATATCACATCACTCGCTGTCCAGCATTACTACTACACACAGGAATATGGTCAAAAGTATTTTAGACATGCAGTTCATTACTACTGCGGCTGAGAAACAGAAACACTGGAGACCAAACTCAATCACCAGCATGCTCCTCAAAACCGTGATGGTACAGATCCTTTTAACTGCTTAGAGTGAGCTCACAGCTCTCAGACAAAGTCCTCAAGGACTCAGACACCAAAGTTTGCCCCAGTAAACCACTAACAAATATGGGGGCAGAGCCAGAAAATAAAGTAAACATAACACTGCAAAAAAAAAAATAATAATTTGGGGCCAAACAAAATCATCGCAAGTTTAATCTAAATGTATAATAATCCTCAATTATTTTATCTACTGGTAGTTTTTTTCCCCCCCCTGTAATTTCAAGAAATAATACTTAAAATGAGAAGAAATTAATCTCCCAGTGGAATACAACATTCAGTGACTTTAAACATGTACAAATACATAGACATCCAAGTCACAACCCCCTCGGAAGGAGTAGTATTACATATTTAGACTAGAATTAAGCTGTTGATAGGACTATCATTATTGGGATCAATGACCTCACAGTGTGAAGCCACGTTTCTGAGCGTATGGTGGATATGGCCCAAACACTCAATACAGACAACTGTCAAACTGTAAAGCGTTTGATAGTCTAGTTTAATTCAGCATCACTTGTTCAGTTCTGTCCGATCCAGCTCATCAGATCTTGCTTATGAACACAAGATATGCAAAAAAAAAAAAAAACATTAGTTCCAAGAATGAGCAGCCAGGTAGGAGTGAAATGTTTTATATTGTTTGACTTCTAAACTGTTGCATAGTTTAAGGCACCAAAAAAAGGTCTAGGTCTTAGAAACCGAAGTTCAGCCCAAACACCAACAGATGGCGCCAAAGGAGAAAAAAAACAAACCCAGAAGAGACAACTTTGGTACATGAAAGAGTCCTACAATTACTCCTCGACATCAATACTGCATGAGCGCGCCCAAGACAGGTAAGCACCACCACCACCACACAGTGTGGTGCAGTCCGCATACAGACACTCAAACTGTTCACTGGTCAGTGATGTGTAGTGCATTAGTGCATTGGGGAGACGTTTATCTGCTGATGGAGTTGTAGGAGACATGAGAGGCAGGATCCAGGGGCTTGCTGGCGGCCGTTTCCTCTTCCCGTGGGGAAGTCTCATTCACAGCTTCCACTATGGGCTCCTTATCCTCATCACCGTCATCATCACAGTTTGGCAGGTGGAAGAAGGCAGTCCAGCCCTGAACGTCTGCCAGCTTGTGGAATGTACGCAGAACCAAGTACATCACCATCAGGCCCACAAACAGGTACACTGAGAGAGGAACAGAAAGAGAGGGGGTTAATAAACAACCACCGCAAAGAACAACCACAACCTCAACTTAAAGCTAAAAAAGTGAACTTGGTAGTCTCAATGCTTAGGTCTTGCCTGAGCAGGAAATTACAGCCTTTAACTACGACGGCTACTACGACTACCCCCTTTTCCTGAATGAGCACTTCTTTTTAAAATTGAGGTATAAACATAACCCATACCATTTTAAGTAGGTTCATTCCTGCAGTTCAATCCAATCTAATAATGTAATCTAACCTGGCTGGCCTGGTCTGCAAAATGTCAATTTATACATTTATTTAATTTATAAAATAAAATAAAAGGAGGAGGCAAATGTCTATGAGACTAATTTACACTATATGACCCAAATCAACTTGTTAAACATTCCATGGGCATTAACATTGAGCTGCTGCACGAACGGACAGTGGAATATGTGGCGTTCGGTGAAAGTGCCATCGTTCAAAGTCATTGAGCCCTTCAGTAAGACCCATTCTTCAGCCAAGGATTGTATACACCGATGTTCAGCCCAAACACATCTAGCTGCTGATTGGACAACACCACTGACATAGCTATTAATGAAAGGGGAGGGAACAAAAAAAAACCAAAAAAAAAAAACCCCATCCCGTTCAATCCCAAAAACGTTGTGTGCTGTTTTGCCGTAGTTTCCGGGTTGAATGTGCCTCTGGTACTGATGGGTGTGACGGAAACACCTGAACTGAATTAAGGGGTGTTCACATTTTTGGCCATATAGTGAATCAACATAATATGCAGTTGTCTCTACAGGCTGGTGTAGAGACAACAAACAAAAAAAAGAAGAAAAAAAAAGAAAAAAAAAAAGAAAGGAACTTCTCACTTGTACACACTCACACACTCACACACTCACACACTCACAGGAAGTGGTTCATCATTGTGTTTATTCACAGTATGCAGAATCAGATGATAACATCCTGCATAGTTGATATTGGCTCCTTGGCCCCGCTTTGCTGTTGCGTATAAATGTATGTGTTTAGCGGGGAGCATGGCTCAACCAAATACACAGCATGCTGTAAGCGAGTGCTGAGGTTAGGCTGTGGTTAGGCTTGGTGCTGCTGTTTTATAAAAGATGGGTCGTTTTCTCAGAAGTTAAAAGAGTTAAAAGAGCTTCACATAGAAGAGTCTGAACGTCACTCTGGAAGTGGCTGAATTTTTAGCAGTATTTCTTGTGACTGTACTTGAGGAGTGAAACGAGTATTCATGTATTTCACTACATTCAGCACTGTGCAAGCATTTGCTTTTTTCCACAGAAGCTCTTTATCTGGGCAATAAGTGTTTATTTACTCAGTAAAATGGATATTAAAATAACACAAACATTCATACAGAAAGTATGAAGGTTTTACATCACTGCTCATTTAACCATCTCCGAAGCGCTCCTTAGAGTCTAGTATTATTTACGGCCATCATCCAACACCTGCTTTAGTAAATCAGTGCTTAATGTTAAAATCAGATGAGCTGGTTGTGGAATTGAACCCATCCACATGCTGGCTAGAGACGTTCCCAGCAGAAAACAAAGCTTTGTTCTACGGACTAGCCCACAAGATCAAGAGATTTCTTCATGTACTTCATGTAGATGCCTGTAGGCCATGAAATTCTCACATCTAGAAGATGCTATTCCATAACTTGAGTTTAGGCATTCCCAGTTCCCCCACTATCTAAAACGCCCTCAATCATATGATGCTACCAGTGCTGGGAGGATGACAGCTAGCATGGTCTTCCTCCAAGACACAGGAAAAGGCTTCACCACATCTACTCAAACTGCTGCCAATACAACACCACTCAAGCTCAACACGCTTGGTCTGCACTGTGTGACAGTAGGGAGGGAGGACTGTCCTACACATCCAGAGAAAAAGAGGAGGAGATTAATGCACTCTGGGACCCCAGATAACTGACAGATAGCTGTGGCATCACCAAGCATCGAAGGAATTTCATGGATAATATGAAACTGACCCTCTAGAACAGCTTCTGGAAAGGCTTTCTACAAGATGCTGAAGTGTATGACCCTGCGATTTGCAGCCACACATACTTTCTATTCAGCAGCAGTCACATGACAGACATGACCAGCACGTTTTGCAAACGCACTCATTTCTAATTCTCTTTAGAGCAGAATATTACTGCCCCGCTCAGACCGACATGAGCCAGCCTAAAAATCACAAATGACGAAGCAGCTCCTCAGAGCTCCCCACACCCGAATACTGACCACACAGGTGTCACATAATGCGGTTTCTCTCAAAAACTTATAAAAGCATATAAAAGAAACAGCAATCCATAAGTAGGGGGCACACAATGCAGTCAAATATCTACACCAACGAGCCCAAATGTATCTAGACGTACATAACAGGAAACTAAACACTACAGCATCAATGAGGGGCTAACTGTATTACACTAGATTTTTCAATATCCCAGCCATTTACCTCAGTCAACACAGCTTATATAGGCAAAATGAATAGGTTGACACCTATGATTTTCCAACAAGCCCAATGACTCCATTCCATAAAGACATATATTGTCCTAATGCACAGTTATCAGGCGTTCGTAGTTCTCTAGACATCTTTGAGGGGGGAAAAAAATCCTACTTCTATTAGCTTTACATTTTTAAAGTTATTGTAAAAAGTGATTAAGTATTATAAAGAAACACCAGCACACTTGTTTAGCAACTGAAAAATAGATGGAGTTCATTTTGTGGCAATGAATATTACATTTTGAGGGGAGAATGGTGCTCTAAACACAGCTAATGAATTTGAATGCACTTGCCAGCACTCTGCTTTCATTCAAAACCTTCAACAATGTCATTTCCTTTCAAGACTCGTACGTGCAAAACACCCAGGTTCCATTCAAAACTTGAAAACTTCCAATCGGGCCCTCCTACATGCCCACAAACCATTTACTCTCAGTTCCTCAGACCTCTCAACTCTCAGACCTGTTCAGTGTAAACTGTTGAATGCAGCATGACTGCACCCCAGTGGCTCCATTAGCCTGTTTTGTTAGCTTAGCTAGGCTGTTTGCCAGTTTCACCCAGAGCATCAACAAAAGCATTCCTCAGAGTGCAAGCTTTTCACTTCAAACAGTAAATAATTAGATCTGCGCCGCTAAGCCGTCTCATATGAGAACCAGTACTTACATAACTAAACCAGCAGCAGAGCCAATCTGCACAAACCCAACAGTGTTAAGCAGAAGGTCAAGTAAAATGCATGTGTATGAGTTACTCTGTACTAACGTACCCAAAAAATTTAAATAAAATGGACATCTTACAACAGCGTTTACAATAAATGGGTGGGCTTCCTGAACCTTAGACATACAATACACTATACAGACAAAGGCATTAAGACTTCTGCTCATTCATATTCTCATTTTTTTCAAGTAACTGTCTACTGTCCAGCATTGTAATCAGTAACAAGTGCATTTGTAAGGGATAACCACCCCACCTCATCCCAAAATTATTGAACAGAACGCAATCATTCCAGAGAACACCGTTCCCCTGCCTAATGCTGGGGGGCTTTATATCCCCATCCTATATCCTCGCCTAGAATCAGGCTCCATTATATTGCCATTATATTATATTTTGTGACATCCGGTAACAGACGCCCAAGCTGGCTACGATCGCCCACACTGAGTGATTGGGCAGAGGGAGGAGCATGCTACCCAGAAAGAGAGCGAGCGTGAGAGAAGTTATGCTCTCTGGGACTCCCAGTCACTGACATATGGCTGTGGAATTACCAGGGACTGAACTGCCAATCTCCAAAAGGATGTCGCCACAGCTTTTTAATTAAAATTTTAAGACACATTTTCCATATTTTTTTTGGGAGTGGTTTAGATGGTAAGAACTTCAATGGTTTAGTTGAAGGACTTCAGAGAGTCTCAGTAAATGCGTTGTTCTGAATTTTAAATGTGTTCAGGCTTGCAAGCAAATCTCATACTGCATGTTCATTTTGGCTCAGGTCAAAGTGTACATTAGCTCTGAACAAGAAAGAAAATTAATCTCCACTTCAGCCATGTCTCTTAATAAGTAAAACACAAACATTGACTGCCTGACTATACATATTAGACCCCTGGGCCCCCCTTCCCCAGACCCTACATTGAGAATAATGGTTCTACACATCTGACCAGCAGTAAGCTACACATTTCTACTGGTTCTGTGAATGAATTCAGAGCAGAAAACACTGTCCATCTTAAATTACAAGACTACGCCACTTGGCGCCACACTTCATTCACAAAACCGGATTTGTCTATATGCGTTTACTTCATTATGAATCAATGCAATGGAGTTAACCAAAAATAAATAAATAAATAAATAAATAAATAAATAAATAAATAAAAGGGACTTCCTTCTACAAGGTTGTTCAAAACCATATGACCGAGCTAAAGAAACATACTTCAGGTGTTTACTATTGATGGAAAGGACTACTGATGGTCTGCCCAACCAGATAACTCACACCATGTGCATGTTTCACTTTCATGCATACTCAGATCAGGTACTTATCAGAGGGCTGATCTCAAATAGTTCCTCTTTTTATAGAGTCTCGGTTCCTGATGGTACAGGGAGTTTCTCCTGACGCTAGTCAGGTTTCCACCAGACAGTGGAATTCAAGTTATCAAATTAAATTAGAGTGAAAAACTAAGTTCCCTTCAGCTGTGTAGAAGAGAGCAGTCTCTTCATCATGCTGGTAAAAATAGAAAGCAGAACTGCGGAGGAGGTTGACCGAAAGCTGAGCAGCTTGTGGAGTTCATTTTCATGCCTGTATTTTACAGTGTAAGAGCTCAGAGACCAAACACACTGACTAACAACGGTAAAGAAACATCTAAAAAACAGCTACAGCTCCTTCGGTCAGTTTACCCACTAGAACAGCCCTCTGCTTTTTCTCAGTCAGAAGATAAAGTTAGATCAGCAAGTCATTTCCTCCTCAGTCCACTGGGACCTGCTGCGGTCATATTTCAGAGCTACAGCTGGACACCAGAATGGAAAGTTTTATTTGCATTTTCAGTATTTCTTAATTTGCAAATGAATTCCCACTGAATTTTCCATCGTAAATGTGTCATCCAAACTACAAATCATGACTGAGTCTGAAAACATGTTTGGTATCAGAGGTGTGCTTCTTCACTTTACAACAGGAGATGCGTGGCCAACACGGATACTTGAACAGTCACCGATCTCATCTCCCTAAACAAACACTGTTGCTTCAAACATCTGATGACAAGCTACACAAGCAAGTTTGTTCATAAACCAGACTGGATAGACCTTATTTAAACATTTTATCTAAAACTGGAACCACATCCTCGTAATGTTCTGCTTTGTAGTGCTAATCCACTTAGCCTGGAGCGCAGTGCACGGAATGACCCTGTGCCAATTTCTCCACTGTTTCAGCTCTGGGGAGAAGTTTATGTTTGTGTTTTTAGACTAAAGTTAAAAAGATGAGAGAAATTTTTTGGGGCGTGTTTACAGAGATTAAACTAAAGAAGCACATTATAAGAACATGTTCTCAGAAGTGAACTCAAAAGAAATGAAAAGTTCAATATAACACTAGCTCTAGGGATAGATGGAAGATAGATGGAAATGTTCGATGCTCATTCCACTTATTGGTCATAAATGATCAGCAATAACAAGTGATTGCATTTGGGTGTACCAAGGGCCTTAGTGTGAAAGAAATAAAATCTGCAGGTGTATCAAAGCATACGATCATACAGGTCTACCAGCAGGGGCAAATATCCCAGTCTACAGGAAATTCTTTTCAGAACTGTGTCAAGATCAATGGACAGGAACCGCCAGTGTGTTTCACGGCGAACACTCCACAGGGAACTGCACATCATGACCATATGGAGCAAAGTGGCACACAAGAGGCCTTTGCTCACTACTGCTCAAGAATGCTGAGAATTTCTGGGTAGACTGGGATTGTTGCCATTTTTGCTGGTAGACCTGTTTGACCATCCACTTCAATACACCTGTAGATTCAGCTACTTCCTTTAGGCTATGGCTTTTGGCACACCTAAATGCAATCACTCCTTACTGCAAATATTTTACATCTGCTTTATGACCCACACATCAAATGGGACACTCACTGCACTGTACCACCTCTTCTCAATCTAGGAATTCAGTCCTAGATTGAGTACAGTCCATCTTACCCATAACGGAGAGTTTGTAGAGTGGTCTCAATTTCTGGTCAGGCTGCTCCCCAGGTACAAAGTCCCCTAGTCCAATGGTGCAGAGAGAGATGAAGCAGAAGTAGAACGCCTCCAGGAACGACCACGAATCCTCTATAGTGCTGAAAATGGCTGCAGGCAACACAAAGAAGGCCAGCACCACCACAGTGAGCAGAACGATGAAGTGTCCGGTGGCAGCCGTGTGGGCCTGCCAGCCTGACCGCTGCTGCCACAGCGCGATTGGCTTGTAGGTCAGCGGCCGCATTAGTCGCTGCACACACGCTGTTAGCACCAGCATGGTGAAGGGCACGCCGAACAGAGCGTAGACAATGGAGAAGGCTTTTCCTACATCTGACAGAGGGGTTGTGTGGCCGTAACCTGAGAAGAGGGAGAGGAAGCAGAGAATTAAAGTGAGTTTGGCTACCCACACCATACCCCAACTACCCACACCATACCCCAAATACAGCCAACCAAGACATGCTAGAAAGAACTTAAATCAAGTCTATAAGAGATTACTAAACCCCTCCTAATGCTTCGGGGGGAGTGTGCGGCGATTTAGACATAGGGTAGCCAGCCTCCTCAAATAGATATAAGGAACATAGGGTTTGGGGGGGTGGAGTGGGGTGAGAAAAAGGCATTCTGCTAAATCTTGCCTGCTTTACCCAAAAAGAGCCATACATCAAGGGCCATTAATCAGACTATCCACGATACACAAAACTGAGCCTGCCAAGAAGGCATCAGCTGTGTTTACAAACACAATGCATAGAAATGCAATAGAAGTACAGATTAGACCACAGTGTCTGCTCCAATGTCAATAAAAGCTCAGAAAGCAGAACCTCTTGGCCCAGAAGCCTAAAGCAAAAATAGGGAAACCATTACTTTAGAGTCTTTTCTGCATTGGTTAACACAGCATTCCTCACCCAAAGACTTTTCCCAGTTAAGGAACGGCCTCTTAATGTCTAGAGTGTTTAATTTTGGTCCGATAAATAATGTGCAAAACATTAGAAAGGCATCAAATGTCTATTATAAGAATGGACAAATTATTTCTCAGTTACAATATTCAGAGGAGATCAAATGTACCCCATTTTTAACTAAATTATCTTACATTTGCAATGCACTTCGCTGTACAAGACAATCAGTTTGTAGGTTTTACATAGGCTAAAACAAGGAAAACGAGAATGTCATTTTGTTAGCTGGGTTCCTGTGAAAGTCTCAAATGGGGAATTGACCAAATACAGTAGCCAAATTAGAACTGAAAACATAGACTGATGCAAAATAGGCAAATTAAATTAACCCAGTTTTCCCTCTTACTTCAAATGTAGTTCATCCAGCAAGAAAAGTTAATGTTTGAATTTCTGATGCTACAAGGGTAATCTGTAATAGGCTTATTATGTGGATTCTGATTTCATATGGTTATCTATGTGAATGGACCGATATAAAAGCACCGACAACATTCATTCAAACTTCTATTGTTTTTAACCATGCAAACATTTTTTTGCAGGCAATGGCTGACCGTTGCTGGGTAAAAGCTCAAACCAATGATGGTTTTTGTTTTTTTGGAGAAAAATACAGCTTCAGGCAGGCAAAACATCTGGAAAAGTTCAATTTCTTACAGAGAAGGTTGTGTTAAAAGTTAAGAGCTATCTGAACAGGTTGTATAAAAGTAAAGCTTTATGTAGTCCAGCAGTTCCAGTGTGACCTCCAGGGAGGCTCATACAGGAAAACAAAGCTGAGGCTGTGTCCTATTTTAAAACTTACATTGCCAAAAGCAACCCCAAGACTTGTATTTTGAAGAAGAAAATAAAGAGATAAAAGGAAAATAAATTGTGGACTGTTATAGAGATATAAGAGTTATAATGCTAAGGTTGCTAATCCTAAGGTTGCTTTACCCTAAAGCTCTGCTTTACAGACTGAACATTAACTGCCTATGCAAATATGTTTAAAGGGCCCATATGAGGGCTAGGTTACGTCACTGAAACGCATTCTTGATTGAAATCAGAGGCACATCAGTTCCCCCGCCTCGCAGCAGAATAAGCAAAATAAGATGCAATGTGTGCATTTTGGTTGGCTTTCTTTATAAGAAATAACGTGTGTTAAGATGGTGGGATTTAAAGAATCACTTGCCAAGCCTGGGTATCGAACCCACAACCCTGTAATCAGCCACCACTGCCCCATTTTTGATATGATATATAGAACTTCACAATGAAGTTAAAAGAATTCTCATTTCAGGCCCAATACTGGGAATCTGAACAGAGGTCATTAATCATCAAGTCTTAACGGCACTGTAACTGTAACCATGTGTGTTCCAGATATGGGCCTGCTAAATTTAAAAGATTTATTGTACTCAAACTAAGCCTGTTTCTAACATTGCATAACATTAGTTTTTCCTATATGAACCGAATTAGTATGGATAGAGCTCAGAAGAGTCTAGAAATCCAAATCTCAAAACGTTAAAGGTTCTTTAGTCAAGTTAAACCAAGAGCCAGAGCTCCAAACTAAAACAGTTGGAGTTACACATCCAGCTTTTCAGCTGCTTTACCACAGAGAGCAAATACAGAACCAGCAGTTTTCGTAACAGATAAGGTGGACAAGAACTGAAGGAACCCATATCCCACATTGTTCTTCGATTTTATCAGTTGTAGTTTATCAAATGTAAAACAATGGTGTTTCAGTCTGGGGGGTGTGCCGTGATGTTAGTCTGACTGGCTGGTTGGTTCACTTTAGCACAGTCAGTTCAGCATGCCTATATAAAGTCTATAAAAGCCAACCATCCTGCTGCTACCAGAGTCAACAAACAATAAAGAACTTCAACCAAGGAAATCATTCTACACTTTACAGCTCTAGAGGACAGGGGAGGGGGTACTTATGTTCACATTATAACAGGTTTCATTATAGACAGTGTAACTAGTCCAGTTTAAATGCATGTAGTGCAGTCAATTCTGAATAAAAATCACTTTACAAAGTATGCCATAGCATTAAAATCAGACTTAGAATCTGACGTTATTAGAGCATTGTCCAGTCTCTGACTATGTAGTTGAGCACCACGTTGGGGTTGTGGGTTCAATACCCAGATCAACTAAGCTGCCACTGTTGGGCCCTCAAACAAGGTTCTTAAACCTCTCTGCACTTGTGTCCAATACCCAATGTTTGCTGTAGCACATGGAGCAAATAATGACCCATCAGATAAAGACTGAACAGAACTCCCTGCATTGGAACCCAGTGTCCAAGTTATCATAGAAAACTAGCTTATCACTTCAGACACAAACAATCCCAGGTTAATTGCTGTTGCTTCTATTGTTTTAGCAATTTAAACTTTTTTTTCCATATATACAATGTTCAGCAGACATTCATGTTTCTCCACTCTTAACCCACCCTACCAAACTCATTGAACTACAGCTACCGTTAAAGTAAACACATTAGAGCCTCCAAATCTGCAACACAGAGAGAGTCTGAAAGCAAGAGTGCAGCACAGTGGTCTAATGCAGTACATTCTGAATAATAGACCCTTTATGGGGTTCAAATCCAAGTGCCAGAGCAGGAGAATAACAAGACATGTGAGTGCAGATGGAATCAGCAGGGGGAAACAAGTCTAATATTACAAATTATGAATGGTTTTCCCTGATTTTGGAGTGCACACATCAGAGCAGGGAAGCTAAGAGTTAATGATTAAACAGAGATATGATAATGTGTAACAGAAGAAGTGTGTAAACCTGTACTCAAGTAAAAATAATGCTACTTTCATTTAACAATTAGCTACAACAAACTCAATACCAGCACCAGCAATGACAGCAGTAGCTCGAAAACGACACCGCCAGAAAAGAAAAGGGTTCTATAAAGCACTGAAGAGAGGCATTCTCTCATCGTAGTGGAACTCATGGGATATATAGAGGGGTTATCAAAAAAGGTTCTTTAAACAATCACATACGAAAGGCCTTCACCAATCCAGTTTTTTAGTAAAAGCAATAATTCTGTATAAAATTCTATATAAACAATCCAAAGAACCATCTGAATACTTTGGATAAAGGGATCTTAAGAGTGGAGGAAATCCTTCTGAACAGAACTATTTAAATAATTCTATAGACTTTTAAATGGTTCTACAAAGCACCACTGCCTTTACAAAAGAACCATTTAAGAGTGTAATGAACATTTAAAGGGTTCATGGTTCTATACCTACAATGAGCCCCCCAAAGAACCCATTTTAAGGGTGCACTTAAGTACTCCTAGACATGCAACAGGACTTCTTAGCAGAACCACACACACACACACACACACACACACACACACACACACACACACACACACACACACACACACACACACACAGGGTTTACAGTCCACAGTGTACTTAAATGTGAGTGACCTACAGAGCTGCCATGGAACTTTTTGGAGCATCAAGCATCTCAGCATACAAAAGGGGGTTCTGTAGTAAAAGCAATAGTTCTCTAAATCTCAAACAAGGCAGCGTGAAGTTCTTGGACAGGCATAAACATTTTTAAATGTACTGCAACTTTTACTAAAGAACCTTTCTTAGTGTGTAGCAGACATCCATTTAGAGAGTGAGCGTTCACAGTTCTCTACAGACCACATACCTTTATTAAATAAATTAAAACTGGTTCTACATAACTTGGAACCAGGACAGCTTATAACATTTGAATGCATTGCCTGGTTAAAGGGTTCTTCAGACTGGGGAAACATTTTGAACAGAACCCTTTAAAATGATTCTTCATGCTTTAAAAAGTCCTAATTACAATCACATAACCGTTATTCAGAACTATACAGAACCCTGTATAGGAGTGTAGAGCTGCGCTGTGAAACTATGTGGACTTTTTTTTGGTGTCAAATACATTAAAAGACTCTTTTTGCTCCAAAACTCTTTAAAAATCGCCCTTAAATCGTACTTTGGTAGAGGTTTGTGGGCGAATCGAGAACATCTGGGCCTAAACCAGTGAGTAAACTCCCAGCAACAAGTTCCAAACCAGTACACTCACCCACGGTCGTGACCAGAGTGTTGGCGAAGAACAGGGACGAGGCCAGGTCCCAGTTGGAGCTGACCGAGGCGTTCCTGAGCGCAGAAACTCCGTATTTGTTGGCCTTCAACACTTTCTCCAGAAAGTCCTCCAGCGTGGAGGCGTTGATGCAGCTGAGCTGCAGGATCTGAGCTTTGAGAGAGCTCAGCTCGGAGTGAAGGTTCTCCTCCACGGGCCGCTCGATGGCGGAGAACACCAGCGCTCCCAGCAGCAGGTAAACCACGTAGGCTAGAACCAAGCCCCCCAGGAGCAAGAAGGACCTAAGGAAGGGGGACATTGTGGGCTGAGGGACGCGGGTCAGCCGGGCCACGTCTGCAGCAGAAACCGCTGAAGTTTAGCTGCCTCTCCTTTAAAGGCTGAGTTGCAATACGTGAACTCCTCCCTCCTGCTAAACGCTCTGCCTCCCCATCCTGAAACTGGAGAACCTCCTCTCAGTAGAACCTCTACTGCCTTCCTGCTCGTTTACCGCTCGGTTTATATTTGAGTGTTTTGTAGTATTTCCCTGCTGTTAAATATTTACTCTAGCCATAAGTATAGACCTGCATGGCTGCTGTTTACGTCTGATCACTGTACAGGAAGTTGAGCCTTCAGTTAAAATAAAAACAAGTCCTATCCTGTGCCTTGCAGAATCATGTTCACCTCCAGGAACGGAGGAATCTCTGTCCTGCACATTTCCTGCTATTCTGCAGCCACTGACGTGCTTGCTGTCTAAATATTTTTGATAACATATAGCGCCATACACTCACTGGCCACTTTATTAGAAACACCTAACTTGTGCTTCCACTCACTGGCCACTTTATCAGAAACACCTAACTTGTGCTTCCACTCACTGGCCACTTTATCAGAAACACCTACCTTGTGCTTCCACTCACTGGCCACTTTATCAGAAACACCTACCTTGTGCTTCCACTCACTGGCCACTTTATTAGAAACACCTACCTTTTATTTCCACTCACTGGCCACTTTATCAGAAACACCTACCTTTTATTTCCACTCACTGGCCACTTTATCAGAAACACCTACCTTTTACTTCCACTCACTGGCCACTTTATCAGAAACACCTAACTTGTGCTTCCACTCACTGGCCACTTTATCAGAAACACCTAACTTGTGCTTCCACTCACTGGCCACTTTATCAGAAACACCTAACTTGTGCTTCCACTCACTGGCCACTTTATTAGAAACACCTACCTTGTGCTTCCACTCACTGGCCACTTTATCAGAAACACCTACCTTTTATTTCCACTCACTGGCCACTTTATTAGAAACACCTAACTTGTGCTTCCACTCACTGGCCACTTTATCAGAAACACCTAACTTGTGCTTCCACTCACTGGCCACTTTATTAGAAACACCTACCTTGTGCTTCCACTCACTGGCCACTTTATCAGAAACACCTACCTTTTATTTCCACTCACTGGCCACTTTATTAGAAACACCTACCTTGTGCTTCCACTCACTGGCCACTTTATTAGAAACACCTACCTTGCGCTTCCACTTACTGGCCACTTTATTAGAAACACCTACCTTGTGCTTCCACTTATTGGCCACTTTATTAGAAACCCCCTACCTTGTGCTTCCACTCACTGGCCACTTTATTAGACACACCTACTTTGTGCTTCCACTCACTGGCCACTTTATTAGAAACACCTACCTTGCGCTTCCACTTACTGGCCACTTTATTAGAAACACCTACCTTGTGCTTCCACTTATTGGCCACTTTATTAGAAACCCCCTACCTTGTGCTTCCACTCACTGGCCACTTTATTAGACACACCTAACTTGTGCTTCCACTCACTGGCTACTTTATTAGACACACCTACCTTGTGCTTCCACTCACTGGCCACTTTATTAGACACACCTACCTTGTGCTTCCACTCACTGGCCACTTTATTAGAAACACATACCTTGTTTTGCCACTCACTGACCACTTTGATTGAAACACCTACCTTGTGCTTCCAACTACTGGCCACTTTATTAGAAATATTTGTGACATCACAACAACAACAGGTTTTAAAATGGGCTGCAGTTTAGTTTCCATAAATGGACTGGAAAGTAGGGATGGGCGACATGGTAAAAATGTTATATCAAGGCATGTACAGACATTTTCAAGATACACAATATTTGTTGCAATATTTGTCATGTGGACAAAATTCATCAGTAGTCTATTGTCATATTGCCCACCATTACTGGAAAGCATGTAGGGGCAGTGGTGGCTCAGTGGTTAGAGCGCCGGGATATCGATAACAGGGTTGTGGGTTCGATTCCCGGGCTCGGCAAGCTGCCACTGTTGGGCCCTTGAGCAAGGCCCTTTACCCTCTCTGCTCCCCGGGCGCTGGAGTTGGCTGCCCACCGCTCTGGGTGTGTGTGTGTGTGTACTCACTGCCCCTAACACGTGTGTGTGTGTGTGAGTGTGTTCACTACCAGATGGGTTAAATGCGGAGGACACATTTCGCTGTACAGTCCACACTGTACAGTGACGAATACGTGCACCTTTACCTTTATCCTTTATACCAATGCAACCACCTAACATCACCCTAGCCTAGCACTTTGTTGCTTAACATCAAACAACAAATTGGAATACCACAGCAACCAGCCAGCAACCCCCTGGAATATCATAGCAACATTCTAGGAACCACTTGATATCTCAAAGCAATTACCTAACAATGCCCTAGCAACCCCTTGGCATACCATAGCAACCACCCAGCAACCCAATAGCTATAAGCTTTGATTGTATAATAACTGTGTGGCAAACAAAGGCAACCTGCTTCTTCTGGCTCATGTCAAGGTTTATATTGGCTCAGAAAAAATGTGAACCCCTAACTGTCCATCATACAAACATGCCTTTAACCCTTTCATAAGTAAGTTCTGGCTACAGTAATGGTCCATACAGACTGAGTTCCTTTACTGTACCATCTGGACCATTTAAGAATGAATGGAAAATTCCTGAATTTTAGGGATGCACTGTCTGCTGTGGGAAGACTAATTAGTAGGCAGTAGGCAGGTAGGTTTCGATGAATCAGTAGCATTAAAGCTGATTTTTGCTTCCTGTTCAAGGCTGAGTATCCAGCAGCATTAGGGATCACTCAGTGTTTCCATGGCAACAAAACATACAGTCTCCACATGAGCTCCAGTTGTTTTCTCTTCTTTTTGCAAAATGTCCACAAACAAGTCACATGCTGCTCTGAAGGAGGCCTAACTGCAGGCCCTCTTCATTTCCATCTCTTCATTAGCTCTAGAGAAAACAGTCAGAGGGCCACACAAGGACAGTACAGCAGCAGCTGGGAGGGAAGAAAGCAGTGTTGTCTGGTTCAAACCACAGCAGAGATATGACTAAGCAACTTTTACGGTTAAATAATCCCCCACTAAACATGCTGGTGTTTATCAGTGTGAGCCTAGATAGTTATTTCTGTCCCAGACGACTCTTTTGAACCTCCTAGGACACACCAGAGAACAACCATGAGACAGTTTTGCAGCGTGTGTGTGTTTATTAGGAAGCGCCTGTCGAGGGCAGAGGTCAGCCACGGTTAATTTAGTTGCGGCCTCTTCCACCTCACTGTGAAAAAACAACCGCTTATGTGAGCGCAAGAGTGTGACGACTTTCAGACACAAAACTCAAACTCATTGGTTCTTTTTTTTATTATATCAATCAAACATGTTGACAGGAGTGTTTGAAAACGTGAACACTGATGTTAAAACTGAGAAAATACGAGTCTTTATTCTTCAGGATTTCACATTTGGTAAAAATGCCACACTACAGTTTAAATATTCAGGGTTTAAAGCACATGAAACAGAGACATGGGGAGAATAGAGGCTTCCTCTTCAAGTGACTGCTAATGGCCATTTTATCAGAAACGGTGTTCATGTCAAGACAAGTGTACAATGTTTCCGATATTGTGGCCACATGTTATGACTCATTTCACCAAGGCTTCTGCTCAGATGCAAGCCGTCACACACTAAACAACAAACACTGATTCTGAAAGGTCAAAGGAATGCAACCATAATGGGATTAATGTGAGCCGGAACAGTGAGGCATGGATGATATTGCATTTTCAACACTCAATCATCTTAAAGGAACACAAATAAAAGCCTAATTCCACATTGCAGCACTGGGATGAGCAATGCTTTCTCCTGCACGTTACTTTCAAGTCCAATCAAGCGGTTTTGGCACAGGGACTGATTGTGCAATCCATTTTTAATCAATAAAAAACACTGTTATTTTAATCCTTGTTGTGGTTTGATCCTTCTATGATTTAAAGGAGTACTCCACTGTGTTTCAGCCTAACCGATTTGTTGCCATCCATGTCATACAGTCGATTACCACAGACCACAATTTCAACATGTTCAATTGTGCTTAAAAAGGAACCACAATATGAAAATGAAATGCACAGCATATTTACAATAATATGGACCAGGCTTGTTGTGAATATATGTAAATATAGGGGAGAAACTTACTAATGTGCTGTTTCTTTACAGTGGTGGTGAAGGGAACCAGGCGTCTCCATGACTACAACAGAAATATTGCCATTTTATGTACTATCCAAACCCACCAGTGAAACTACAGGTGGTTTGGTAAAATAGTGGCAAATATGAGGATAACATTTTTTTTAAAAACATTTTTATGATATGCAATTTTACAACCCCTTTTAGACCCCAAATCTTCTCTAAACTCGGGTAAAACAATGCGTCAGGCATCAGGCAGTGTATTCATAACAATTCATATGATGTATTAACTTTCTGTAAGGGAGCTTTTACAGGTTCAGATGTTTGATCACATTTCGTGTTACAATGGGTATGCAGGAAGCAAAACACCAAGATGTCCCATGCAGGAATTGGGGATTCTAGGAAACTATTTAGCAACAAATCACCTGAAGGACACACTGTCCTTCTTCTACTTATTGTACTGTATTTACATGACTGAACTTATTAGCAGTGGAGTAACCACTGGTAGTGCAGGTGGGTCAGCTAGCATCTCTTCAATTACAAGTGTGTTTTGAGCCAACAGGTTTTCTGTTCTTTTCTAAGTTCAGAAAGAAACACACAAAAGAAACACTGTCTGTGATGACCAACCATATACCAACAATGCAGCAGATAGAGATCAGGAGAAACATTACTGGAGTACTCCTTTAAATGCCTAATCAGCTCTGGGGGCAAAAACACTACAGATCAGTAATTGTCCCAGTAAACAGAATGAGAGTGCACAGACTTGTGGGAAAAATACAGCTGTCATGATTATCTTCTCGCCCTTCTCCAGTTCTAGGGTAGGGTAGCAAAGATCCATGATTTGGCTAGTCACAGACGCTAGGCCATGATGTTCCTGTTGATGTCGTAAGACAACCTTCTTTTAGCATTAGCCGCAAGCTGCTGGTTGGATGTTGGCAAGTTGGGGGAAAACCTGGCGGTTGCCTGCTTACGGCTGGACACACGCTCCTAAGGACGACAATAACAATAATAACAATAACACATCTATGAAATTAGTTGAAACTAGTAAAAAATATATACGTTTTTTTATTCTATAAAAATATATATATATATATATTCGATAGCTATATGTTGGGCGGCATGATGGCTTTGTGGTTAGCATATAATTCCCTTACGCAGTTCAAACCCATATAGATCAGGTGAATTGGTTACTCTAAAATTGCCCTGATGTGTGTGTGTGTGTATAAATTAGTTTATATAAATAAAAAGGTATGTGTAATAATAATAATAATAATAATAATAATACACAATATTGTTGCTATCTGCTGTTAATTACAGTGCTTACAAAAAAAACTGGCTTCTTCTTTTTATTATTTTTCTGGGATTAATAACTAAAAATTGTTAACACAGAAACATTTAAACTCTGTTGCGCAGATCTTGTAAATGGCATGATGGCTAATTTCTACATGTCATACTTTTTAAAATATCCGTCCATCCATCTATGTCTGTCTAACTGTTTGTCTATCTATGTCTGTCTGTCTGTCTGTCTTGGAAAAGCCAAGCCTTACTGTTCCTTGTATTGTTATTATTATTATTATTATTATTATCATCATTATTATATATAACCCTTTCTACATCAATATGCAGCTGAAAGTGTTTTACAAACTAAGAAGGAATTAAAAAACAAGTCTAAGAATATAGCAGAAAAAAATGGAAAAAAGGAAAAAGGAATAAAAAAATTAATAATCTGCAAATATATGCAAATAAATCTAAATATGTTGTTTTAGTTGAAAACTACTACTGAATTTGTCAACACACTAACTATTGATTATTTGGGTGTAAATATATGTAAATATGTCAAATTTACAGAATACAATTAAACACAACAGGTGTAAATACGAACTGAGTGTAGTGCAGCAATGTACTCGCGTCACCTTTGCTCCCTCAAAAGTAAACACGAAGTGCACTTACAGAGATAACTGCACCCAAGTGCAGTGACTGGAGGAGGAGCTTGCGGCTCAGAGACTCCGCCCGCTTATATTTCACATCAATCATCCGGTCCAAGTCCTGAAGGCCATCCAATAGACTCTGGTTCCTT
This sequence comes from Salminus brasiliensis, assembly GCF_030463535.1. Lineage (NCBI taxonomy): Eukaryota > Metazoa > Chordata > Actinopteri > Characiformes > Bryconidae > Salminus > Salminus brasiliensis. The sequence continues at coordinate 20,568,280 of NC_132890.1, read as the reverse complement.
TAGGCAAAACATAGAGATTAACACTCGCTGCCATTCAGTGACGGAGGATAATCTGAGATGTCTGGTTATCAGTGTGAGACTGACGGACAAAGCGCTGCTTCATTGCTAAACCAACACTGAGTAAAGGGTGAAAAAGAAAATTTAACTCAGCTGCTCTGTGGTTCCCTTCAGTATAGTACAGCCATTGTGATCACACTCTTTCACACACACACACACACACACACACACACACACACACACACACACACACACACACACACACACACACACACACACAGTCACAATCACCTGATGCAATACTGCAAGCTTATACATGGCCACAAGAGGGCAATATCAGATAATCTTACTGATAAGATGAGGAGTAACTGGAACCTGAAGTTGAAAAGGAATAAAACCAGATGTCCAGAAGAAGATCCCCTATAAAACATACTGTTCACATTCTCACCTAAGTGTGAACACTGCTGGAGTTCAAAACACTGCCTGTTAATTTTTAAATACATATTTTATAATTCAATTCAGTTTAACAAACCTAAATATTTACATGCATGTAGGATGTAAACACTGTTATAGTGTAAAAATATACAGTCTATATATATAGCTTCCACCCATTAAGCCCCACCCATTCAGCCTACAGCAGTTTAGTATAGTATTAGGTACCGTAACAAACACCGTCTGTTTAATTCTAAGGTTGTGTAAAAAGCAATTATGGTCTAGCCTGTCTACAAAATCACACCAGTATCACATGTTAAAATATGGACCCTTTAATTAATCACTTGCATCTATCCAGTACTGCACATTTTAAATTAAGTAGATATTTTTATTTATTTGATTTACATGAAGTGTTCTGTTGTCTGTCCTTGAGTGAACTAGTTATCAAATTATTCTGCTTCTGAAACAATAAACAATGCTGTTCTCAAAATAGTTCTTTGCTTCAGATCCACCAGCCTTTCTTCTCTCAGTAACTACAGACTTCATACGTCAAAGTCTTAAAAAACAGTCCAATCCCAGATAAAAACAGCAGCAGCAGCATCTTTAAGCCTAAACTATGTTTATATGTCAGTCATGATTCTAGGTAACAGGGAGACCTATAGTGTCAGAAACCACAAAAGCAAGTATATTAAAGATGAGTGAACACCTCTTCATGGTTTGAGGAGAGTGTGTGATGATTTAGGCCTACAGTCAGCTCCATGCATATTGTTGGGGTACAAGCCTTCATTATTTGGTAGCTACATTAGCCTCATAGCTCCAGTGTAAAAATATAGAAGCATCAATTTTCGCTTTATGCTCCAATTAAGGTAAGATAAAGATGGTAGGGGAACTTACTGGGGTGGTGCAGCTCGGCTGTTTTCAGCAGGTCTTTGCAGAAGCTCTTTCAGCGTTGGAACACAATCAGTATCTCCACTGGAGGAGTCAACAAAGGGGAATGCCTCTAAAAACACACTGGACTGCACACACACACACACACACACACACACACACACACACACACACACACACAGTTAATATACACTTTGTCCAATTGTTTTTGGACACAATTTCTAATGAATACATTCAGCTACTTTAGCACCTATTGCTGACACAGATGTGCAAATTCACACACACCACTTGTCTCGTCCCTGTAGATGTCTAATGCTATAGGGGTATAAAGCACCCCCCCAGCATTATGATGTGGAGCAGTGGAACTGTGTTCTCTGGAATGCTTGTGCTCTATCAACGAGCTGGGGAGTTGGGGAGGAGGTGGAGTGGTGACTATCCAACATTCTGACCTCACTAATGCTTTTGTCACTAAATACAATCAAATCCACACAGCTATGCTCCAAAATCCAAGCAGTACATTTTTTAATACTCTTGATTTCAGAAGAAACAGTGAATGAACAGTGAGGTGTCTCGATACTTTTGTCCAAATAGCGTATATGATATAATGATGCAGTACTACAGTATAGTCCTAAAGTAAATCAGAAACAATGTTCACCCCATATGAATAAATAAACAAGAGCTTATCATCGTCATCATTAAACAAACTAGTGTCTGACACAATCCTAAAGTAAAGCAGGACATTTTACAGTCTGAACGAGGCTAGATTAACCCGTTTGTGCTGTCAGTCTTGAGTTACTAACATGGCTAATCCAAAAGAAATGCACAAATATAACATTAGTCTTGGAAAACAGCAAACCAGGGGCAGGATTTACAAACATTTAGAGAAAAGATGTGCTTTTGTTCTTATCTTTATACTTAGGACAAAACTTAACATTAACAGTTATTCTTCAATATCTGCATTTCGTATTCGTATACGAAATGCAGATTCTTCGTATCTGCATTTTGGCTACTCCAGGCTGGAATGTTGCCAACTATAATATGCAACTTTGGTAAAGCAGGCAGAATAAAAAAGTTCACGAAAACTGCATAATGCTGCACAACAAACCCTGTTGCATCACTCTAACACATCAGTCCACATGCTTCTCTCTCTTTCAGTGATGGTTCTGTATTGCTCAGCTTGTGCAGAAATCTGTGTAAAAATCATGCTTTTTATTGGTGGCTTGTTTTTAAGAAGAAATGTCTTCTTCCCAAGAATGAGTCCAAATAAGAAGTTTCTTCTTAAAACCCACATACACACATGGACAAAATTGTTGGTACCCCTCGGTTAATGAAAAGAAACCCACAATGGTCACAGAAATAGCTTGAACCTGACAAAAGTAATAATAAATAAAAATGCTATGAAAATTCACCAATGAAAGTCAGACATTGCTTTTCAATCATGCCTCAACAGAATTATTTTTTAAAATAGAAACAGGCCTGGACAGTAATGATGGTACCCTTAACTTAATATTTTGTTTCACAACCTTTTGAGGCAATCACTGCAATCAAACGATTCCTTTAACTGTCAACGAGACTTCTGCACCTTTCAGCAGGTATTTTGGCCCACTCCCCATGAGCAAACTGCTCCAGTTGTCTCAGGTTTGAAGGGTGCCTTTTCCAGACGGCATGTTTCAGCTCCTTCCAAAGATGCTCAATAGAATTTAGGTCAGGGCTCATAGAAGGCCACTTCAGACTAGTCCAAAGTTTTCCTCCATTCTTGGTATTTTTAGCTGTGTGTTTTGGGTCATTATCCTGTTGCAAGACCCATGACCTGCGACTGAGACCAAGCTTTCTGACACTGGGCAGCACATTTCTCTCTAGAATCCCTTGATAGTCTTAAGATTTCATTGTACCCTGCACAGATTCAAGACACCCTGTGCCAGATGGAGCACAGCAGCCCCAGAACATAACAGAGCCTCCTCCATGTTTCACAGTAGGGACAGTGTTCTTTTCTTGATATGCTTCATTTTTCTGTATGTGAACATAGAGCTGATGTGCCTTGGCAAAAGTTTTTGTCTCATCTGTCCATATGACATTCTCCCAGAAGCTTTGGGTCAACATATAGTTTGGCAAATTCCAGTCTGGATTTGTTTTCAACAATGGTGTCCTCCTTTGTCGTCTCCCATGAAGTCCACTTTGGCTCAAACAATGATGGATAGTGCAATTTGACAATGATGTTCCTTGAGCTTGAAGTTCACCTTTATTCTCTTTAAAAGTTTTTCTGGGCTCTTTTGTCACACCATGTCACCAAACAGCACAGTGACCAGTTTATGAGTTAATTTTTTAAAATAGTTCTGTTGAAGCATGGTTCCAAATCAATGAAATTCATAGAATTTTTATTTATTATTACTTTTGTCAGAAGTTATTTCTGTGACCATTGTGGGTTTTTCTTTCATTAATCGAGGGGGACCAACAATTTTGTCCATATGTGCACACTATATTGCCAAAAGTATTTGCTCACCCATCTAAATAATTTAATTCAGGTGTTCCATGGACACAGACTGCTTCTACAAACATTTGTGAAAGAATGGGTCGCTCTCAGGAGCTTAGTAAATTCCAGTGTGGTACCATGATAGGATGCCACCTGTGCAACAAGTCCAGTTGTGACTTGCTACTAAATATTCCTCACTACTAAATATTCCACAGTCAACTGTTCTTGTCTCACTGCGTTTGCGTGTGGTATGGGGTAGTTTTTCAGGAGTTGGGTTTGGCCCCTTAGCTCCAGTGAAAGGAACTCTTAATGCTTCAGCACACCAAGAGATTTTGTTCAATTTCATGTCCCCAACTTTGTGGGGACAGTTTGGGGATGACCTCTTCCTGTTCCAACATGACTGTTCCATGACTGGACAAAGCAAGGTCCATAATTTTGTCTAGGTAAATGTAATTAGGCTTTAATATGGTGCAATTCTAAAACACTAACAAAAAATACATGATCATTTGTTCACCCACCCTCATTATAAGCAAATCTCCGCCTTCTCAGCATTTGATTAATGCACGTTAGGAAGTGAGTAAGAAGCGCATGGCTTAGTGCAGGCGGGGTAGAAAACAGCCAAACTGAGGCTTTTTCGTTTTGCACATTGCTGCGGAGATCAGTGAAAGTGGCAATATTTAAAAGGTCGCCCCCTCACCGCTACATAATAAACATAAAAAATCCTCTCTAGAGCTAGTTTGTGGCACAGCGGCATCCGTGTTTTTAGTCATACCACATTATGCAGAGAAGACAGCGTGAGGTGTGTGTTCTCTGCTGCAGTCGAGCTCCACCATTGGCCGCCAGACGCTATCTCTGACTCTGGCCCTCTGCTGTCATCCTCCTGCTTAAAGGCGGCCCACGTGTCATCTGATTGGTGGACAGACTGAACTTCGGTCCAATCATACGTCCAGGACATGGGCTTATTTGCATCAGTGGAGTTTCTATATCCTGTTGGGGTGAACACAGAGTAGCGCAGGTTTTAAAATAAAATCATTTTAACTTTCTTAACTTTCCCTCACCCTTATACCAAATCAGTCAGCTGAGACGTGATCAGTGTCTAAAGATTACAAAGCTAATGTAGCTAACAAGCAATAGAAGCTTAAGCACATCAATTCGCATTGCAAAAACTGTTATCTTGAACATGGACTAAAGTATGTTTATATTACAAACAGTAGAAGCAGCCTAAAGCCTGTTCATGTTCTAGATAACAGTGAGTCATACAGTGTCAGAAACCATATATTTAAGTCTAGTAAAGATAACTAAACACCTCCACAAGCTTTGAGGACTACTGATCAACTAAGACAATATATTGCATTTACATCTTAAAATCATATTAGTTATCATTTCAACATTTTTCCAAATGCCAACAATTACATTCACCACAAGCTAAGACCTGTGGCTAACACTGGGCTCGGCTAACACTGTTCAGAAACCAAACAGAGGTTCTCTTTTTGGGCTCTAAGAGTTTATTTGGCCATATGGGCTATTAATGTTAATTACTGGTCTTAGTAAACAAGTATATGTTGTTATATAACAAGTATTAACCCCCCCCCCCACACACACACAGGCCACAACATCCTACCCACAGTGAATGCCTGTGTTTCCCCAGTGTCCTCTTTTTAAAAGCCTAAATAAAGTCACTCAACCAAACATGTCTTATCTGATCAAATTCATTTGGGTTAAGGGGAGGAAACTGCAAAGAACTTACATAAAGACCACAGGATTACTTAATCACTCAAGATCCATCTTCAACAAAACCTATTCACTCAGAACCATTAATACTCCTGTACGTGAGTATTTAATCAACTGTATTGTAATACTTTTGTAAACAGCTGTTGTCAGATATCGGTTATCCCATTGATCTGGTTTCCATCCTTATGAATAATGTATGAAAATGGGTCCTGCCAATGTCCTATTTTCATAAGTGATCTACTTTGATGACCTGATTTCAAAAATGTTAACAAAATAGTCTATTTTTGTTTACTACCTGCTCCTGCTACCTGCCTTACTGCTAATCCTGGATTAACACAACATGGAATTCAGCCGATTATGGGATCTGCACTTAAAGGGGCAATAAAACACAACACTGAGTGTTTGCACCCTGCTGACAAAACCAGTATAGACTAGCATGAATTACATTAGGTCTGGCTGCTTGACCTCTGCTCTTAGAGGGGTTCTCATTTGGAATATTGGTCCCTCTCAGTGGTTCCTCACTCTCTAAGGGAGTGAGTGATTCTTCCTAGTCTTTCTTCCTCTTGCTCTTTAAGGGGTTCTTCTTTTTAAATTTTGGTTCCTTCCAGTGGTTCTTCTTCATGCTTTCAGAAAAGTTCTTCCCCTGGGTCTTGGTTCCTCTCAGTAGTTGCTCACTCTCTTAAGGAAGTTCTCGGTTAAAGTCCTTTTTTTTTTTAGCTTCTTCCTAATGCGTTTAGGGTTGTTCTCATATTGAGTGTTGATTACTCTCAGTGGTTCTTCCTAATGCTCAATGTGTCATGGTCTCTGTCAGTGATGCTCATTAGAGACCATTTATAGACATTTGTGGAAAAACACTGAACTGAAGTGTGTTCAGTTCAATTTGTCAGCGTAGCGTTACTCTAATCTAGTTAGTTAAAAGTAATTCCCCAAATTGTTGCAGTGATTATGTGATTGTGATTAACTGTCTCTCAGTTAAAAACTGTAGCCCTAAGAGTGCCAGTTCAATCACTGGATCAGCCTGACCTCCACAGCTTCATACACTTCCTGGACCACAGGGACCTGACCTGCATCAGCAGTGCTTGTGAGATCCTAAAGCTTCCAGTGAAAACACAGAGAACACAACTAGGCTGCATTATGACAAGCGTATAAATACATATAATAAATCTGAAAAAATGACGGATGGGCAACTGTATTATCTGTGAAACATAAAATAACATGCTTTTAATAATTTACTCATTAATAATCAAACACATTTACTTCAAAAACAATAAAAAAAATGTTACTCCAGGCTCACAATACGGGTTATCTGAGGACATGTTACTATGGAGATAAAAAGGCAAGACTCCATCATGTCATCTGCGTTATCCTCAGCCTCTTTAGCACTGCACCTAGCCTGAAGCTAACAGGCTGTTTTAGAGGGGGGGTGGGGGTGAAAAAGTAGAGAGAGAGAGAAAAGGAGAGACAAAGAAATGGAAAAAGAGAGAGAGGGGTAGAAAAAGATAGAGACAGAAAGAGAGTAAGAGGTAGAGGGAGGTAGAGAGAACTGCAGTACCCAGAAGCCTTTTAAATAATGAACATCTTGACGAGAGTGTTAGACTGTGTGTGTTAGACCGTGTGTGTCAGACTGGTGAATCCAGGTCAGTTCAGACTGGCTGATTACTATTAGCCTTGGTAGGGGAGCACTTCTGTCTGCTCATGCAAACTCCAAATAGCTCAGTCTGGGGCAGGAATCATAGCCTCTACTGCACATACACTCTTCCCTTAGCCCCAGCTTAACAGCTTTTTATGGATAAACAGAAAAACATACTTTCCATCACCCTTCCACACGTTCCTTTGGGACGACTAGGTACATCAGGGATGTCAATCCTATCTGCTTATATGGAATGAACACCTCCAGCCACACTGTGCCTTTAGAATAGATTGGACACCCCTGATGTGTCAAATTTCCTGACAAAGCTAGCATAAAGCATCTAAGCACTATGGGAATATGGATCTTCAACACTCAAATACATGTTCATTAAAGGGTTTTCCTTGGTGGGAAGAGCAGGGTTGGCCTAAATAATGATTTGATTGCATAAACTGAGACTCGTAGGGCCCAGTGGTGGATTAAAAGGAAAATGTTTGTTCTTTGTTTTTTATCTCTGAGCTAGCACAGCCTCTAAAACTAGCAATGATGTTTAATTTTCTTCTAAACCCAAACCATTTAGATCCTAATATGCAACCCAACAAAACAAACATTTTGAAAAACAAGGTGTCCCCAAACTTTTGACAGGCGGCGCAGTATAAACAACACCCTACTCACCAACGCCATCATGTGTCCTAGAAGGCACTTGTTGGAACCTGTTGAAGTCTTCCGTCCATATCTCCTCCTGCCCGGCCTGCATGAAGACTCCAAACTCATCCTCCTCTTCCGCACCCACCTCTACAGGCCTTTCGTTCGTGGCCACTTTGCTCCTGTCCTGACCTCTCTTCTGCTCTGAGAGAAGCTGCGATTCAGCCTGAGGCCCTAAGCTCCTAAAGCCAGCCCCCACCTCCTCCTGCCTGCCTAGGGCTGGGGGGGCTGTTGCTATGGCTGTGGTGGAGTTGGAGGTGCTAGTGAAGGCTGGATTAGGCAGGCAGGCAATGGTAACAGCAACAGAGGCTTTGGGAGGATCTTGTGATGGAGATTTAGCAAACCACTGTTCCTCAAAACCACTGTTCACTTGCTGAGGAGGACAACACTCCTCCAGTGGTCCAACATGACCCTGACCAGGATCCTCTCTTGGACTTCTGGTGTTGGCAATGTCCATGACTTTAATTTCACACACCCCTGTGGGATAATGACCCTGACCATGGCTCTCCACTAGACTCTTGGTGGAGACCACATCCAAGACTTTCTCTTCATACTTCTCTATTTGATAAGAATGGACAGCCACTTCAGACTGACCATTCTCAATTTTTAAGTCTTTGTCCGACCCAGCCCTACTTTCCAATTTTGCAGGGTCAAGATCCTGACCACAATCCTCCACTGCATTCTTGATGATCACCAAGTCCAAGGCTTCATCTTCATCTTTTTGGACATCCTCAGAATAGATAGTCACCTCTTTTTGGTCCTTGTCCATACTGGCCTTGGATCTACTCTCCACTCTTTCACCAGGACCCTTTATAGGACTATTCGTGCTGGACATGTCCAAGGCATCCTCTTTCTCCTTAATCTTCTTATGCAAGACTACCTCAGGCTGGTCATTCTCATCTTTAACTGAGTCTTGGTCCATCCTTTGCATACTCACAGTACTGCAGTTCTCCACCAGACTCTTGGTGCTGGCCACATCTTTGTTTTCCTCCATATCAGAAATAGTGCGGCCATTCTCATTTTTTTTTGAGCTGTTGTCCACTCTGACCTTGGATTCACTCACAACATCGGGAAGGTCATGACCATGACTTGTATGTTCTTTTGGACTCTTGGTGTCAGCCATGACCAAGCCTTCCTCTTTATCCATTTCTTCTGAAAGAGCGAGGATCGCAGGTACCTCATTGCCACTTTTACGCAAGTCTTCATCTACTGTGATCTTGGACTGTTCCTCCTCAGTGTTGATCAACAGAGTGCCATCTGAGGGGGTTCTAGATGGATTAACTATGCTAGTCTCTTCATAGCTCTGGCTACTGTTCTCCTCTACCTCTGCAGCTCCATTTCTGCCAATGTTGACTTGCATAAGCTCCTCAGATTCTGGACTGAACTCCTTGGATTTTGGCACAGCGCTGCCCAAAGGTTCGCCCTCGGATTTTGCAATGTGGTTCAGGTTTATGTCTGCTACAGGGTAGCTCTTATGTTTAATACCAGCTGTGGCCCTATCCAGGCTGTCCTTGTGAGGTCTGGATCCACTGGAACTAGCTTCAGCAGAAGTGTCTGGTTCACACGTCTGGTGCAAGTGACTCTCATTAACATCATTCACAGCAGTGTTCTTGTTTACAGTTCCTGACTGTGTAGTGCTTGCTGCATGCTTGTGTTTTGCCTTCAGACACTGTGTGTTGGCACAGTCTGACGTTGCACTTGGAGCTTCTCTCTGTGCGTCAGTCTGTGAGGTGAAGGAGTCCCATTTAGACCCTGGACCCTGGTCTAGCTTTAAGGGCGAAACAATGTCTTTTCTCTCACTCGCTGAGCTTTTCTCAGTGGATTTCCCCATTTTACTTGATTTTCTCCACTTTCGGATGACCTGCGGTTTAACCTCACAAACTCCAGCGTCATCTTGACTTGCTCTTCGTCCTCGGCTCATCCCTTCTGCCGATTTTGGGTGCATCCGTTGTCCTGCAGCTCTAGGCCCAGGCACCCTGTTGCTTCCCACAGTGCAGAGGTAACTGCATCCCTCTGCTTTGAGGAAGAGGCACCGGGTCTGCGTCTGTCGTACTCCCTCTGAACCCTTCAGAGTGGCCACAGTCACCAGGGCACCAGGAGTACGAAATGAAGCTAGGTTCTCCTTTGTTTTCCTGCAATAGTGACACAAAAGGACTTCATTTCAAAGTGCTCTGAAAAGAAATAATAATAATAATAATAATAATACAGATTTTAAGTGATAATGACCATCCTCTGGGCCTGTCTGGCAGCTGATGGTTGTGGTTTTCTCCCACAGCTTTCCTCCTGCTTCTGGCACTAAAGCCCCCGCTGACGGCCCATGCCCTCAGGCCTTTGATCAAAGGGATAGCTCCGAACCCAATGGCTCCGAAACTGAGCGGGGCGCTGGTTCTCGAGCAGCCCTGCAGCAGCTCCCTGTGGGCCATGTCCAGGCACAGGTAGTTGTTGTTGTTGTTCTGCTGTAGCATTACGGTGGGGGCTGTGGGGGGATACAACTACACACTGCAGAGGAAAATCACACACACATACACACAAGTGAGCAAACACTCACAGTGACACAGGAACACACACTTGCCCAGCGTTGTGGTGCCCAGGGTTCAAGGAGGGTAAAGGGCTTTGCTCAAGGGCCCCAGCAGTGGCGGTTTACGAGTTTACCGGGTATATAACTCACAACCCTTTCATGAATGGCCTGATGCACCGATGCTCAAAACCCTCAGGTAAGAAACCCACACTCTCTCTATTATCTTAATGTTAAATTCTGACCTAAAGCATTTACTCAGGAGTAACCCCTTCTGCAAAGTTCCCACGAGAGAATGAAAATAATAAAAACTATTTTAAGTAAATACATTTTATTTCTAGCTATTTATGTAGTGATCTATCCATCCACCGATCCATTAATTCGTCTATCTGTCCATCTGTCTGACTATCTATCTGTCTATCAACTTATCCAACTAAACACCCACACATCCAACTGTTCATTCATCTATCCATCGGTCTGTATGTCTAAAAGGACTTTCAGTGGATCCTCTGTAAAAGTGAAAGCTATATGAAACCATGTGACTGCTTAAATATACAGTATATACAGTAGGAAAACACATTACAGAAGTCAGAACCTTAAAACTGTTCTATGCAGCACCAAAATAGTTCCACTGTCAAAGAACCCTTTATTGTGTAGCAGTACCACATAAAACCCTTTTTGATTACAGTGTATTATAGCACAGGTACCTTCTCATGTATATTTACTCTCCCAGCAAAAACAAGCATCGGTTGTAGGTTCTCCTTCTCCACATTTAAAGATAAAAGTAAAGGTGCATTTTACTATGTACAGCGAAATGTGTCCTCTGCATTTGACCCATCTGTGGTAGTCAACACACACACTAGTGAACTAGGGGCAGTGAGCACACAAAGAGCGGTGGGCAGTTAACTCCAGCGCCTAAGAAGTAGAGAGGGTGAAGGGTCTTGCTCAAGAGCCCAACAGTGGCAGCTTGCCGAGCCCAGGTATCAAACCCACAACCCTGTCATCAAGAGCCCGGCGCTCTAACCGCTGAGCCACCACTGCCCTGATCAAACCATCTAAAGAAGCATTTCAGTATCCAGATATCACAGTTCTATATAGAGCATTACTATGCAATGTGCAAAGAAACCCCACCTACAAAATCAAGCAATAGAGAAAGATAAAAATAGATTAAATAAAAACACAGGACAAAGAAAAAAGTGACAGTCCAGTTCTGAGGTAATCATATCATAAGGTAATCATTTCGGATACTCAGCATTAAGCTGCTCAATTCGGGTCGGTATCGGTCGATACTCAGTATTAATGTACTCAAATCAGATCGGTATTGGCCAATACCTAACATTAGCGTACTCAGACTGGATTGTTATTGGAGTGTTAAGGATCAGATCGATATAGGCCCTACGTGGATAGGATCGGGACACCCCTAATCAAACCCTGTATATGACAGATAAGGAGTGATGAAAGGTAGAAGGTGAAACTGCTTCAGGGTCTGATCCAGATGTTCTGCACTCAGCCAGCTGTTAGAGTTGGTGCTCTGTGATCACGTGACGATTGGTAACGATGCTGTATGATGACAAACACACACACACACACACACACACACACACACATACATACATACACACACACACACACACACACACACACACACACACACACACAGCTGCGCCAAATCCGCTCTCACACCAGCATACTGATTATTTGGTGCGATTATTTGATTATTTACACATCCTCGGTATTTGTGGCCTTTGATGTCTCACCTCACCGCCGCGAGCATCCCCGTCTCCTTCACGCGCAGCAGCTCCGTGTCACGAGCCTCTCCTCGCTCAGACGCAGCAGTGTGAGAGTGCTGCTCCGTCGCGCATGCGCGTTTCACCACCTTCTCCGCTCGCCATCGTGTAATCGAGCGCGTATCGATCACGCGTCTGATCGAAGTCCCCTAATCGACGCGTCCTCGAGCTGAACCACAGCGGCACGCGCTGCGGAGGATCAAAGCGCCACCCCACCGGAAACGACACGCAAAAGCCACCGCAATCCGCTGCGTGCGTGCGCTCAGCTGACCAATGACGGCGGTGCGTTCGCGCCCTCGCACGGTGTCATACCTACGCACGAGGAGGCGCCACGCACTCTCTCTCTCTCTCTCTCTCTCTCTCACACACACACTAGCACAGCAGCATTTACACACGTAGTCTACACGCTTAAAAATATATTTATTAAAGGCAGTGGTGGTTCTGTGTGGTTAGATGGTTCCTTGTAGATTGTTGTGCATCTTAAAAGGAGAACCCAAAGAACCATTTTCAGCCCTATAAAGCAAGGGTTCTCAAGCGCACTGCATCCGGAAGGCAAATTCCACTTTTTAGTATTTAGGAACTGTCGCAATTCTAGAAATATACAACAGCGTGACAACCTCATATCAACCACCTAGCAACCCCTTAGCAGCCACCTAGCAACCATGTGGGAATTGCCTGGTCTGCACAATCACTCTGTGTTTTCCTAAGGAGATGCACCTTTGTGGTGGATTAGAATACAACACTCCAAATTGTAGACAAATAGAACAGCATAGCAACCGCATAGCAACCACTTAGAAAACACCTTAGCAACCATCTGAAGCTGATACAAGCACTTTGCAATTTCTTTAATTTTCTTTTTAGTGTTTATAAATACATTCTGTTTCAAATTTGGGGAAAATGAACAGCATAACAACCATTTGGCAATATGCAATATGCGTGTTCTTCAGGAACTGTAATTTTGTAATTTAATGAATACAATCTAGCAGTTCAAATTTTTTGGCAAATGGAACAGCATTGCAACCCCACTGAAATTTTCCAGCAATGCCCTAGCAAACATCTAGTGTGTGTGTGTGTGTGTGTGTGTGTGTGTGTGTATATATGTATCTGTGTGTGATCGAAGGGCATTACATCATATCAACCCCGTAGGAACAACGTTTCTATAAAATGTCTATAGAATGAACATTTATAATATAACTTTATAATTATACAATTATAACGATTACAATGATGTTATATAATGTTTATATAATTTATCATAATGAGAAACAGCACAAATATCCTTACTCATATACCTACTCATTACTGACAGGTGAAGTGAATAATATTGATGATCTAGTTCCAGTGGCAACTAGTTCTTGGCAACAGGCCATGTGGGGTGTATGCATTGGTTAGTACCTACCAAATATACTTCAGTTAAGGACAACCAGTGAAGTGGCATCAGGGTCATGGGCAAGGTTGTTGAAAAGCTGGTCAGGCAAGAAAAAACATCCCCTATGTTACAAGTAAGGTGGTTGACCAGCTTAGCTCTTAACCAGCATTGTTTTTTCATTTGATGGACATGCTGGTCTATCAGCGCGACCAACTTGACCAAGCAAGTATAAGTATACTTTTATGCTCAGAACATGAACACCACATTTAAAAAGTGGTGTCCAAACTTTTGATTGAGACTGTATAAATAATAAATAAATAATATGTTAAATAATATGTTAAATGGTCTAATTCCAGTTTTTCTGTTTCTGCAAGTTTAAACAACAACCCATCAATTACAAATTAATTAATTAATAATGGTTATTGTGTCTGTCTGTCCATGTACTGTACTGTACTGTACTGTACGTATTTATGACCATGCCTTCAGCTTATGATTATTTGGGAAAAGACTTTAAGAGAGGGTGAAAACTTCAGGAGTTTTGGGCAGGAGTTGGAGTGGCTTCTGCTTTGTGGTAAGAAGCCAATCCCTTCTGTGATATGCTGAGTCAGGAATGATAGATGACAGGGTTAAAAGGGAAGTGACGGGGTGGTGGAGGGTTGTGCAAAAGCTAGAGATAAAATTTATAGGATGTTAGATTGGGAAGGAGGGGCTTCAGACATTCAATTTGTTTCATAGCTTCACTTGTATCAAAGTTCGGCTGTACAGAATTATAGTTCTGACTTCAATGACTTCAAAATATCCAGACAGGAATGAAAATCACAGAACAGCAAACTCAGAATACTTATCAAATGTTAATATTTTTTTTATTTCTTTTTTAATTTCATCCAAATAAGAAATTGCAGTTCAACAAAATCAGACATGCTCATCAGTACTACAAACCCTTAAAAACAACTATACAGTGATATACCAATTTCATCCTCAACTCAGGAGCTAATGAAAAATCAACCAGAGAATTTCACTCTCATTATATTTCAACACAGAAAAGTTGTAATTGTACAGCATCACATTAGAAAAGGCTGGTTTTATGATGTGTTTTCTTTCTTTTTAATTCTTGCATTTGTTTCCACTACAAATTTAATATAGCAATATATATATAATATATACAGGTTATGCAAATACGTATGAAACACTGTCTTTACTTTTCTACAGTAAAACAAAATTTTAAAAAAGTTTAGCGTCCTTAAAAAAATAAAACTCCACACCATTCTGAAAGGAGCCTCAAAAAAGCAAAGGTCCTCAAACTGCCTTAAGCAAGATCAAGCAAAATGCAACACTTCTCAAAATCAGGAGCATTCTTCAAACCCCACCCAGTTGTGTATGTATTTATATTATCTACAGCTGGAGTGATGGTGTGGTGTGAGAACAACTATATTTAGAACTGTACCAAACACTGTTTGAAGAATAATATGGAGTGGCGATATGAAAATAAAACTCTCATACTGTTGTATGTAGGTGCCGAAAACATTTATGAAGAGAAATAAATAAATAGGTTAAAGCTCAATAAAAACAACACAAACAGTGTTGAAAATCTGCCACATATAAAACATACATTAATCATCTCCCTCTAAATTCACTGACTCCAGTGTGTAGTCGAGCTGCTACTTTTAGATTCGGTTACCGTATATTTTGACATTTTCGTTACTACAGTAAGTGTCCCTTCCTTTGTTTTTGTGACCGTGTGCTCCGATGCAGATTCCTGGGTGGAGAATTCTATTTTCGGCATTCTCATGTAGAAACCTCCAGAAGCTTCTTCACCATAGGACCCGCTTCCCTTTGGAGAGCCCTCTGGTGTTATTGGCGCTGTACCAGTGGTTTGAGGGCTAAGAGTGACTTTGGGTACTTTGAACCAGCTAGACTCCTCTGTTTCCTCCACTTCTTGCCTGCTGGTTCTACCGTATCCTTCAGAGTCACTCTCTCTTTGGCCAGAAGTCTTCCCTGAGAGAAACCCAAATGAGACCTTGGGAATGGGGGACTCTGAACCTTCCCGTTCTTCTAACATTTCTGTCCTGGCTTTTGAAGACACCACAATGTTGCTCTCAGTCTCTTCCTCTGTCTTCACCGTTTTCTTCCTAAAGCCCGGAAATGATATCTTTCCTGATTTCACCTTTGCTCCTTTGTTGTCCTTGCCATCTCCTGATTTGTCCTTCTTGCCCAGTTTCACACCCATCTCCACTTCTCCCTCTTCACCCACCTCTTTTGAGTATGGTGAGGAAAACTCAACTTTGGGCAACTTCAGTTTTCCAAACATAGCTTTGTCATCTTTGTCACCATTAACACTAGGATCCGTCCCATCGTCTGAATCGTATGCTCCTGTTTTTATTGTGGAAAATTCAACTTTGGGCAACCTAAATTTGCCTGTCTTTGACCGTCCTTCCATTTCATCGTCCTCCTCATCACCGCTCATAGATGTTCCCTTATGTTTTGATTGTGACTTTCCAAAACTTGGCTTCAATTTAAGCTTTGACCCTTTGGCTTTCCCATCGCCTGCCTCTGCACTTGCTTCACCAGTTAAATCAGAAGATCCCTCTGCTTGGGGATTAACCAAAACAAACACTGCTTTCTTTACTTTTGGCATAGGAGGGCTCTCATATTCCACTTCAGGTCCTGTGATGATTGAATAGCCTTTTCCCTTCTGTGATTTAATGTTGAGTTTGGCTTCAGGTGAGCCTAAAGATGGGAGAGCCACACCAAACTTTGGTATTTTGACTGTGGTACTACACTTTGTTTTCTCTCCATCATCGCCAGTGTCGTCTTGGGCAGTCCCAATATCGAAATCCAATTCAGGAAGTTTTGGTGCTTTTATGTCAATATTGGGCAATGAGAGCCCATAACCTGAACCAGTATCTTCAACAGTGGGTTCTGCAGATGCTGATTTTCTTTGGCCTTTGCTCTTTATGGTAGGACCAGAGATCTCTACTTCAGGTAGCTTGATTTTAGGCAGTCCTCCACCAATCCCTGCATCCACTTTTTCTGACTTACCCATATCTGTCTCCAGTCCTGAAGACTTAACTTTTGGCATTCCAATGTTAAACTTTGTGCCTTTCACTTTTGGCCCCTTAACTTTCCCCTTAACTGGAGACGGGCTGAGATCAGCATCTGGCCGCTCAATCATTTTTCTTTCATTTTCTCCTTCTTTTAAAAACCCCATATCTAATTCCAGGTGCCCTTTTGGGCCCTCTATGTCTATTGTTGGCATTTTCATTTTAAATGTACCCTCACCTTCCACTTTGGCTTGGCCAGTGCTGATATTACTAGTGGGACCTGATGCATTTGCATCCCCAGACATTCTTTTGGACACTGAGATGTCTACTTTTGGCAATTTAATGTCTGGCATCTTGAACTTTGCATCTCCCGTGGTCTCTATGTCTAAAGCACCTAGGTCTCCATTATTGCTATGAGGCAATGAAATGTCCACTGATGGAACTGTAATTTTTGGCATCCTGAATTTCCCATCTTTCCCCCCAAGCTCCATTTCGGGGGTTTCAATGTCTGCTGTTTTTCCTTTTGGTAGTGATATATCTAAATGTGGCATTCTTAATTTTCCTCCTTTCTCAGCTTCTAATTCTGGACCACAAATGTCAGATTTTTTCCCTTTGGGCAATGATATATCCAGTGTTGGCATGGTAATATTTGGCAACTTGAATTTTCCATCCTTTCCTTCTATTTCCAAATCTGGAGTATTCATTTCTACATTACCGTGAGGTAGTGAAATATCTATTTTGGGCATTTTAACATCAGGTACCTTGAATTTCCCATCTTTTCCTTTCATTTCCAGTTCTGAAGCACCTATATCTCCTGTTTTTACATGGGGGAGTGATATGTCTACTGTTGGTATTGTCATTTTTGGAAGCTTGCTACCATGGGTTTCAGTTTCCAGTTTTGGAATATCAATGTCTCCACCTTTACCATGAGGTATTGAAATATCTATTTTAGGAATTTTTACATCAGGTTGCTTAAATTTGCCTGACCTTCCTTCCATTTCTATTTCGGGAGATTCTACTCGCCCAGTTATTTTTTGGGGTAATGAAATATCTACCTCTGGCATCCTGATACCTGGCATCTTGAATTTTCGAGCTTCTCGCTCTCGAACATCAACTTCTCCTGATTTGCCTTGGGGTATTGATATGTCAACAGTTGGCAATGTAATTTTTGGCATGCTGAATTTTCCCTCTCCTTCAACCTCTGGCACTTCAATGTTTCCTGTTCTTCCTTTAGGTAGAGAAAAATCTACTTGTGGCATTTTAATATTTGGCATTTTGAATGTACCTCCTTCAACTTCCAGCTGTGGTGTATCCATGTCTCCTGTTTTAACCTTAGGAATAGATATGTCAACTTTTGGCATCTTTAATGTTCCACCCTTTCCGTCAGCATCCAATTCTGGTGGACTGAAGTGTCCTGTACGCCCATGGGGCAATGAAATGTCCACTGTTGGCATTGTGATTTTAGGCATTGTGAACTTTCCACCTTTGGCTTCAGCTTCATATTTGGCATCTGTTGTCTTCCCCTGGGGTAGCGATATATCTAATTTTGGCATTTTAATGTCTGGCATCTTTAAGTTTCCACTTCCTCCAACATCCAGGTCTGGAACACTCATTTCAGCTGTTTTGCCTTTGGGCATTGATATGTCTACAGTTGGCATTGTGATTTTTGGCATTTTCAATTTCCAATCTGGTTCTTCAATGTCCAAATCTGGAGCATCTATCTTTACTTCTCCATGGGGTATTGAAAGATCTACTTTAGGTATTTTAACATCAGGCATCTTGAATTTTCCACTTTTTTCTTTTACATTCAGATCTAATGCATCCACATCTCCTGTTCTGCCTTTGGGCAGTGAAATGTCCACTTTTGGCAGAGTAATGTTTGGCATGTTGAATTTGCCACCTTTACTTTCTGTGTCCACATCTGGTGTGTCAATGCCTGTTGTGCCTTTGGACAGTGATATGTCTACCGTAGGCACTGAAACCTTTGGCATCTTGAATTTTCTATCTTGT
Source organism: Salminus brasiliensis (assembly GCF_030463535.1). Taxonomy (NCBI): domain Eukaryota; kingdom Metazoa; phylum Chordata; class Actinopteri; order Characiformes; family Bryconidae; genus Salminus; species Salminus brasiliensis. The sequence continues at coordinate 20,549,708 of NC_132890.1, read as the reverse complement.
CCTTCAGTTTCAAGATCTGGTGTTTCTATGTCTACCTTGCCATGGGGTAGAGAAATATCTATTTTAGGCATTTTAACATCAGGTATCTTGAATTTTCCACCTTTTCCCGCCTCCAGTTCCAGTTCTGAAGAAGACACGCCTCCAGTTTTTCCATGGGGCAGTGATATGTCCACTGTTGGCATTGTAAGTTTTGGCATCTTGAACTTGCCACCTTTGCCTTCTACCTCCAGTTCTGGTTTGTTTTTGCCCCCTTTGGGAAATGCTATGTCTACTTTTGGCATTTTTATATGTGGCATCTTTGGTTTATCAATTTCAATGTTGATATCTGAAGAACTGGATTCAGTTGATGCATTATGTTTCACTTTTGGTAAGGCAACATCCAAGTCAACTTTTGGTACTGATATATCAATTGTTGGCATCTTTGGAATTTTTAAACTACCTTCATAACCTTTGATATCTGCCTCAGACACATCAACCTCTGATTTTGGTAATAATGCCTCACGCTCTGGAATATTTGCTGCTGGTAGGGATATTTCAACCGATGGCATTTTGACCTTTCCTTTCGTGTCCAATGATGGAGCCTTAAAATCCCCAGCTTTCCTGTCTCCTCCCACATCAAGTGAAGCATCAATATCCACTTCTGGAAGCTTTACCTTGGGCATCTTAAATTTGGGGAGTTTGAGTTTGTATTTAGCTTTGTCCTCAGGGCCTTCCACTTTGATTTCTGGTTTTGAAATGTCTCCTTGATCCACTTTCGTCTTCATTTCAATCTCTGGACCTCTTATACCTGAATCCTTTTTGGACATACCAAATGATGGCATCTTGATTTTGGGCTTCTTTACTTTACCTTTTATTTTTCCATCAGTATCTATCTCTACAGATGGGAATTGTCCTTCTACATCCAGATCAGGAGATAAGTTAGGACTGTCTACCTCTCCACTTTTAAATTTTCCACCAAATTTAGGAAGTGAGATTTTTGGCATTCTTAGAGTCACATCTGGGACTTCAAAACTTGCCCCAGATGATGGTCTACTGCCTTCAGCCGTGAGAAGCTGAACATCTTCCCTATCACTGCCCTTTGCTTTTGGAAGACCAAAGTCAACTCTAGGTGCTGATATGTCAACAGTGGGTAGCTTCACAGTTGGAAGTTTTATGTTTCCACCTGTGCCTCCACCAATACTGGCATCAGGCCCTTCAAGTTTCATATCACCTTCAGCTGATTTAATTTTTGGTAGAGAAATATCAATGGATGGCATATGTACCTCACCACCCTCCGGTAATTTAATCTTAGGCAAGGAAATGTCCAATTTTGGCATGTCAAACATTCCACCTTTCTCAACTTTGCCCTCGGTTTTTATGTCTCCTTCAGCTTTTCCTTTTGGGAGTAAAATATCAACAGATGGAAAACTGAATTTACCACCTTTAACATCAGGACCTTCAATGTTCATTTCACTGTCAGGTGACTTCATTTTAGGCAAGGAAATGTCAATCTGTGGCATTTTAAACTTGCTGCCCTTGATCTCTGGACCATCCACGTTGATTTCACCTTCAGGTAATTTCATTTTTGGTAAGGAGATATCAAGTTTTGGCATTTCAATCTTTCCTCCTTTCCCAGAATGTCCTTCAATGCCAATTTCTCCTTCAGCCTTTCCTTTTGGTAGTGATATGTCAACAGACGGCAAGCTGAATTTTCCAGTTTTGACATCTGGACCTTCAACACCATTCTCTGGTGTCTTAATTGTTGGTAAGGAAATATCAACTTCAGGAGCCTTCACTTTAGGCAGAGAAATGTCAAATTTGGGCATTTTGAACTTTCCCCCTTTCTTAGAATGTCCAGCATCAAGATCTCCCTCCACTTTTCCTTGAGGCAGAGAAAGCTCAACAGATGGAAGACTGATATGTCCACCTTTAGGCCCTTCAACATTTAGATCTAGCTCTGGGGATTTCATTTTTGGAAGGGAAATATCGACTTGAGGCATATGAAACTTCCCACCTTTACCAGCATCACCTTCAATATGAGCATCTCTTTTTGCTTTTCCTTTAGGCAATGAGATGTCAATATCTGGCATGTGAAACTTCCCACCTTTCACCTCAGGTCCTTCAACACTGATGTCCCCTCCAGTTGATTTCATCTGTGGTAATGAAATGTCAAATTTAGGCACTGAAAACTTGCCACCCTTCATCTCTGGACCTTCCACATTGATTTCACCTTCAGGTAATTTCATTTTTGGTAAGGAAATGTCAAGTTTTGGCATTTCAAACTTTCCTCCTTTCCCAGAATGTCCTTCAATGCCAATTTCTCCTTCAGCCTTTCCTTTTGGTAGTGATATGTCAACAGATGGCAAGCTGAATTTTCCACTTTTGACATCAGGGCCTTCAACACCACCCTCTGGTAACTTCATTTTTGGGATGGAAATATCAATGTCAGGAGCCTTCACTTTAGGTAAAGATAAGTCAAATTTGGGCAAATCAAACTTTCCTCCTTTCCCAGAATGTCCAGCATCAAGATCTCCCTCCACTTTTCCTTGAGGCAGAGAAAGCTCAACAGATGGAAGACTGATATGTCCACCTTTAGGACCCTCAACATTTAAATCTAGCTCTGGGGATTTCATTTTTGGAAGGGAAATATCAACTTGAGGCATATGAAACTTCCCACCTTTACCAGCATCACCTTCAAGATGAGCATCTCTTTTTGCTTTTCCTTTAGGCAATGAGATGTCAATATCTGGCATGTGAAACTTCCCACCTTTCACCTCAGGTCCTTCAACACTGATGTCCCCTCCAGTTGATTTCATCTGTGGTAGTGAAATGTCAAATTTAGGCACTGAAAACTTGCCACCCTTCATCTCTGGACCTTCCACATTGATTTCACCTTCAGGTAATTTCATTTTTGGTAAGGAAATGTCAAGTTTTGGCATTTCAAACTTCCCTCTTTTCCCTGAATGTCCTTCAATGCCAATTTCTCCTTCAGCCTTTCCTTTTGGTAGTGATATGTCAACAGATGGCAAGCTGAATTTTCCACTTTTGACATCAGGGCCTTCAACACCACCCTCTGGTAACTTCATTTTTGGGATGGAAATATCAATGTCAGGAGCCTTCACTTTAGGTAAAGATAAGTCAAATTTGGGCAAATCAAACTTTCCTCCTTTCCCAGAATGTCCAGCATCAAGATCTCCCTCCACTTTCCCTTGAGGCAGAGAAAGCTCAACAGATGGAAGACTGATATGTCCACCTTTAGGACCCTCAACATTTAGATCTAGCTCTGGGGATTTCATTTTTGGAAGGGAAATATCAACTTGAGGCATATGGAACTTCCCACCTTTACCAGCACCACCTTTAAATTCAGCACCCCCTTTTGCTTTTCCTTTAGGCAATGAGATGTCAATGTCTGGCATGTGAAACTTCCCACCTTTGATATTGGGGCCTTGAACACTGATGTCCCCTCCTTGATGACTGACATCACCCTCCAATTTATGTTTTGGTACAGAAATATCAATAGAGGGCATGTGAAACTTGCCACCCTCGATCTCAGGACCTTCCACATTGAGTTCACCTTCAGGTAATTTCATTTTTGGTAAGGAAATATCAAGTTTTGGTATTTCAAACTTTCCTCCTTTCCCAGAATGTCCTTCAATGCCAATTTCTCCTTCAGCCTTTCCTTTTGGTAGTGATATGTCAACAGATGGCAAGCTGAATTTTCCACTTTTGACATCTGGACCTTCAACACCACCCTCTGGTAACTTCATTTTGGGCATGGAAATATCAACTTCAGGAGCCTTCACTTTAGGCAGAGAAATGTCAAATTTGGGCATTTTGAACTTCCCCCCTTTCTCAGAATGTCCAGCATCAAGATCTCCCTCCACTTTTCCTTGAGGCAGAGAAAGCTCAACAGATGGAAGACTGATATGTCCACCTTTAGGCCCTTCAACATTTAGATCTAGCTCCGAGGATTTCATTTTTGGTAGCGAAATATCAACTTGAGGCATATGAAACTTCCCACCTTTACCAGCATCACCTTCAATATGAGCATCTCCTTTTGCCTTTCCTTTGGGCAATGAGATGTCAATATCTGGCATGTGAAACTTCCCACCTTTCACCTCAGGCCCTTCAACACTGATGTCCCCTCCAGTTGATTTCATCTGTGGTAGTGAAATGTCAAATTTGGGCATTGAAAACTTGCCACCTTTGATCTCAGGACCTTCCACATTGAGTTCACCTTCAGGTAATTTCATTTTTGGTAAGGAAATGTCAAGTTTTGGCATTTCAAACTTCCCTCCTTTCCCTGAATGTCCTTCAATGCCAATTTCTCCTTCAGCCTTTCCTTTTGGTAGTGATATGTCAACAGATGGCAAGCTGAATTTTCCACTTTTGACTTCAGGGCCTTCAACACCACCCTCTGGTAACTTCATTTTGGGCATGGAAATATCAACTTCAGGAGCCTTCACTTTAGGCAGAGAAATGTCAAATTTGGGCATTTTGAACTTTCCCCCTTTCTTAGAATGTCCAGCATCAAGATCTCCCTCCACTTTTCCTTGAGGCAGAGAAAGCTCAACAGATGGAAGACTGATATGTCCACCTTTAGGCCCTTCAACATTTAGATCTAGCTCCGAGGATTTCATTTTTGGTAGCGAAATATCAACTTGAGGCATATGAAACTTCCCACCTTTACCAGCATCACCTTCAATATGAGCATCTCCTTTTGCCTTTCCTTTGGGCAATGAGATGTCAATATCTGGCATGTGAAACTTCCCACCTTTCACCTCAGGCCCTTCCACACTGATGTCCCCTCCAGTTGATTTCATCTGTGGTAAAGAAATGTCCAATTTGGGCATTGAAAACTTGCCACCTTTGATCTCTGGACCTTCCACATTAAGTTCACTTTCAGGTAATTTCATTTTTGGTAAGGAAATGTCAAGTTTTGGCATTTCAAACTTTCCTCCTTTCCCTGAATGTCCTTCAATGCCAATTTCTCCTTCAGCCTTTTCTTTTGGTAGTGATATGTCAACAGACGGCAAGCTGAATTTTCCACTTTTGACTTCAGGGCCTTCAACATCACCCTCTGGTAACTTCATTTTGGGCATGGATATATCAACTTCAGGAGCCTTAACTTTAGGTAAAGATAAGTCAAATTTGGGCATTTTAAACTTTCCTCCTTTCCCAGAATGTCCAGCATCAAGATCTCCCTTCACGTTTCCTTCAGGCAGAGAAAGCTCAACAGATGGAAGACTGATATATCCACCTTTTGGACCCTCAACATTTAGATCTACCTCTGGAGATTTCAGTTTTGGAAGGGAAATATCAACTTGAGGCATATGAAACTTTCCACCTTTACCAGCACCACCTTTAAATTCAGCACCCCCTTTTGCTTTTCCTTTAGGCAATGAGATGTCAATATCTGGCATGTGAAACTTCCCACCTTGGACCTCAGGTCCTTCCACACTGATGTCCCCTCCAGTTGATTTCATCTGTGGTAAAGAAATGTCCAATTTGGGCATTGAGAACTTGCCACCTTTGATCTCAGGACCTTCCACATTGAATTCACCTTCAGGTAATTTCATTTTTGGTAAGGAAATGTCAAATTTTGGCATTTCAAACTTCCCTCCTTTCCCTGAATGTCCTTCAATGCCAATTTCTCCTTCAGCCTTTCCTTTTGGTAGTGATATGTCAACAGATGGCAAGCTGAATTTTCCACTTTTGACATCAGGGCCTTCTACACCACTCTCTGGTAACTGCATTTTGGGCATGGATATATCAACTTCAGGAGCCTTCACTTTTGGCAGAGAAATGTCAAATTTGGGCATTTTGAACTTTCCTCCTTTCTCAGAATGTCCAGCATCAAGATCTCCCTCCACTTTTCCTTGAGGCAGAGAAAGATCAATAGAGGGAAGACTGATATGTCCACCTTTAGGCCCTTCAATATTTAGATCTATCTCTGGGGATCTCAATTTTGGAAGGGAAATATCAACTTGAGGCATATGAAACCTCCCACCTTTACCAGCATCACCTTCAATATGAGCATCTCCTTTTGCCTTTCCTTTGGGCAATGAGATGTCAATATCTGGCATGTGAAACTTCCCACCTTTCACCTCAGGCCCTTCAACACTGATGTCCCCTCCAGTTGATTTCATCTGTGGTAGTGAAATGTCAAATTTGGGCATTGAAAACTTGCCACCTTTGATCTCAGGACCTTCCACATTGAGTTCACCTTCAGGTAATTTCATTTTTGGTAAGGAAATGTCAAGTTTTGGCATTTCAAACTTCCCTCCTTTCCCTGAATGTCCTTCAATGCCAATTTCTCCTTCAGCCTTTCCTTTTGGTAGTGATATGTCAACAGATGGCAAGCTGAATTTTCCACTTTTGACTTCAGGGCCTTCAACATCACCCTCTGGTAACTTCATTTTGGGCATGGATATATCAACTTCAGGAGCCTTCACTTTTGGCAGAGAAATGTCAAATTTGGGCATTTTGAACTTTCCTCCTTTCTCAGAATGTCCAGCATCAAGATCTCCCTCCACTTTTCCTTGAGGCAGAGAAAGATCAATAGAGGGAAGACTGATATGTCCACCTTTAGGCCCTTCAATATTTAGATCTATCTCTGGGGATCTCAATTTTGGAAGGGAAATATCAACTTGAGGCATATGAAACCTCCCACCTTTACCAGCATCACCTTCAATATGAGCATCTCCTTTTGCCTTTCCTTTGGGCAATGAGATGTCAATATCTGGCATGTGAAACTTCCCACCTTTCACCTCAGGCCCTTCAACACTGATGTCCCCTCCAGTTGATTTCATCTGTGGTAGTGAAATGTCAAATTTGGGCATTGAAAACTTGCCACCTTTGATCTCAGGACCTTCCACATTGAGTTCACCTTCAGGTAATTTCATTTTTGGTAAGGAAATGTCAAGTTTTGGCATTTCAAACTTCCCTCCTTTCCCTGAATGTCCTTCAATGCCAATTTCTCCTTCAGCCTTTCCTTTTGGTAGTGATATGTCAACAGACGGCAAGCTGAATTTTCCACTTTTGACTTCAGGGCCTTCAACATCACCCTCTGGTAACTTCATTTTGGGCATGGATATATCAACTTCAGGAGCCTTCACTTTAGGTAAAGATAAGTCAAATTTGGGCATTTTAAACTTTCCTCCTTTCCCAGAATGTCCTGCATCAAGATCTCCCTTCACATTTCCTTCAGGCAGAGAAAGCTCAACAGATGGAAGACTGATATGTCCACCTTTTGGACCCTCAACATTTAGATCTACCTCTGGAGATTTCATTTTTGGAAGGGAAATATCAACTTGAGGCATATGAAACTTTCCACCTTTACCAGCACCACCTTTAAATTCAGCACCCCCTTTTGCTTTTCCTTTAGGCAATGAGATGTCAATATCTGGCATGTGAAACTTCCCACCTTTCACTTCAGGCCCTTCCACACTGATGTCCCCTCCAGTTGATTTCATTTGTGGTAAAGAAATGTCCAATTTGGGCATTGAAAACTTGCCACCTTTGATCTCAGGACCTTCCACATTGAGTTCACTTTCAGGTAATTTCATTTTTGGTAAGGAAATGTCAAGTTTTGGCATTTCAAACTTCCCTCCTTTCCCTGAATGTCCTTCAATGGCAATTTTTCCTTCAGCCTTTCCTTTTGGTAGTGATATGTCAACAGATGGCAAGCTGAATTTTCCACTTTTGACATCAGGGCCTTCTACACCACTCTCTGGTAACTGCATTTTGGGCATGGATATATCAACTTCAGGAGCCTTCACTTTTGGCAGAGAAATGTCAAATTTGGGCATTTTGAACTTTCCTCCTTTCTCAGAATGTCCAGCATCAAGATCTCCCTCCACTTTTCCTTGAGGCAGAGAAAGATCAATAGAGGGAAGACTGATATGTCCACCTTTAGGCCCTTCAATATTTAGATCTATCTCTGGGGATCTCAATTTTGGAAGGGAAATATCAACTTGAGGCATATGAAACCTCCCACCTTTACCAGCATCACCTTCAATATGAGCATCTCCTTTTGCCTTTCCTTTGGGCAATGAGATGTCAATATCTGGCATGTGAAACTTCCCACCTTTCACCTCAGGCCCTTCAACATTGATGTCCCCTCCAGTTGATTTCATCTGTGGTAGTGAAATGTCAAATTTGGGCATTGAAAACTTGCCACCTTTGATCTCAGGACCTTCCACATTGAGTTCACCTTCAGGTAATTTCATTTTTGGTAAGGAAATGTCAAGTTTTGGCATTTCAAACTTCCCTCCTTTTCCTGAATGTCCTTCAATGCCAATTTCTCCTTCAGCCTTTCCTTTTGGTAGTGATATGTCAACAGATGGCAAGCTGAATTTTCCACTTTTGACTTCAGGGCCTTCAACATCACCCTCTGGTAACTTCATTTTGGGCATGGATATATCAACTTCAGGAGCCTTCACTTTAGGTAAAGATAAGTCAAATTTGGGCATTTTAAACTTTCCTCCTTTCCCAGAATGTCCTGCATCAAGATCTCCCTTCACATTTCCTTCAGGCAGAGAAAGCTCAACAGATGGAAGACTGATATGTCCACCTTTTGGACCCTCAACATTTAGATCTACCTCTGGAGATTTCATTTTTGGAAGGGAAATATCAACTTGAGGCATATGAAACTTTCCACCTTTACCAGCACCACCTTTAAATTCAGCACCCCCTTTTGCTTTTCCTTTAGGCAATGAGATGTCAATATCTGGCATGTGAAACTTCCCACCTTTCACCTCAGGCCCTTCCACACTGATGTCCCCTCCAGTTGATTTCATTTGTGGTAAAGAAATGTCCAATTTGGGCATTGAAAATTTGCCACCTTTGATCTCAGGACCTTCCACATTGAGTTCACTTTCAGGTAATTTCATTTTTGGTAAGGAAATGTCAAGTTTTGGCATTTCAAACTTCCCTCCTTTCCCTGAATGTCCTTCAATGCCAATTTTTCCTTCAGCCTTTCCTTTTGGTAGTGATATGTCAACAGATGGCAAGCTGAATTTTCCACTTTTGACATCAGGGCCTTCAACACCACCCTCTGGTAACTTCATTTTGGGCATGGATATATCAACTTCAGGAGCCTTCACTTTAGGTAAAGATAAGTCAAATTTGGGCAATTCAAAATTTCCTCCTTTCCCAGAATGTCCTGCATCAAGATCTCCCTCCACTTTTCCTTGAGGCAGAGAAAGCTCAACAGATGGAAGACTGATATGTCCACCTTTAGGACCCTCAACATTTAGATCTAGCTCTGGGGATTTCATTTTTGGAAGGGAAATATCAACTTGAGGCATATGAAACTTCCCACCTTTACCAGCATCACCTTCAAGATGAGCATCTCCTTTTGCCTTTCCTTTGGGCAATGAGATGTCAATATCTGGCATGTGAAACTTCCCACCTTTCACCTCAGGCCCTTCAACACTGATGTCCCCTCCAGTTGACTTCATCTGTGGTAGTGAAATGTCAAATTTGGGCATTGAGAACTTTCCACCCTTGATCTCAGGACCTTCCACATTGAGTTCACCTTCAGGTAATTTCATTTTTGGTAAGGCAATATCAAGTTTCGGCATTTCAAACTTTCCTCCTTTTCCAGAATGTCCTTCAATGCTAATTTCTCCGTCAGCCTTTCCTTTTGGTAGTGATATGTCAACAGATGGCAAGCTGAATTTTCCACTTTTGACATCAGGGCCTTCAACACCACCTTCTGGTAACTTAATTTTTGGGATGGAAATATCAACTTCAGGAGCCTTCACTTTAGGTAAAGATAAGTCAAATTTGGGCAATTCAAACTTTCCTCCTTTCCCAGAATGTCCAGCATCAAGATCTCCCTCCACTTTTCCTTGAGGCAGAGAAAGCTCAACAGATGGAAGACTGATATGTCCACCTTTAGGCCCTTCAACATTTAGATCTACTTCTGGGGATTTCATTTTTGGTAGGGAAATATCAACTTGAGGCATATGAAACTTCCCACCTTTACCAGCATCACCTTTGAATTCAGCACCCCCTTTTGCTTTTCCTTTAGGCAATGAGATGTCAATATCTGGCATGTGAAACTTCCCACCTTGGACCTCAGGTCCTTCAACACTGATGTCCCCTCCAGTTGATTTCATCTGTGGTAGTGAAATGTCAAATTTGGGCATTGAAAACTTGCCACCTTTGATCTCAGGACCTTCCACATTGAGTTCACCTTCAGGTAATTTCATTTTTGGTAAGGAAATGTCAAGTTTTGGCATTTCAAACTTTCCACCTTTCCCTTCAATACCAATTTCTCCTCCCGCTTTTCCTTTTGGCAGTGATATGTCAATGGATGGCATTTCAAATTTTCCAGGTTTTACATCTTGGCCTTCAATGCTGATTTCACCACTTTTTGATTTCATTTGTGGTAAACCGATGTTGAATTTGGGCATTTTAATCCTCCCTCCCTTTTTTGTTTCACTGTCATGACTTCCTTTAGGTAATGATATGTCAATTTGAGGCATTTGAAGCTTTCCTTTTTTAGCACTGGCTTCAAAGTCCGTGTCTCCTTCAATGTTTACCTTTGGCAGTGAAATATCAATTGATGGCATGCTAAATTTTCCTCCTTTTATGTCATGTCCTTTAATATCGATTTCATGCTCTGGTAATTTTACTTTTGGAAGAGAGATGTCCACTTCAGGCATTTTAAATTTTCCTTCTTTTCCAGACGAGCCCTCAACATCAACATGACCTTCCACTTTTCCCTTTGGTAGTAAAAGATCAATAGAAGGCATACTGAATTTTCCACCTTTGACCTCAGGTCCTTCAACATTGATTTCTTGTGGTAATTTCATTTTAGGAAGAGCTAGATCCACTTGAGGCATTTGAAACGTGCTTCCTTCAGTCTCAGAAGAAACATCACCCTTCAGTTTTCCTTTTGGCAATGATAAGTCAACTGATGGCATGTGGAATTCTTTCCCTTTGACATCAGGTCCTTCAACACAGATCTTGCCTTCAGGAGATGATATTTTTGGAAGTGAGATATCTAATTTTGGCATGTCAAATTTTGCCCCAGTACTTGTATGTCCTTCAATATCAGTGCCTTTTCCAGTTGCTTTTGGGATGGAGATGTCAATTGATGGGAGGCTAGTATTTATACCTGATGTCTCAATACTTGGCATTGTAATGTTGAATTTTGGGAGGACAATGTTGGGTCCTTTAGCCATGGCTCCATCGATCTCATCTCCAGAGGTTTGCTTTGTTTCTAGCCTTACCTTTGGCAGTGATATGTCAATATCTGGCATGCTTATTTTCATTCCTTTCACATTTGGGTCATGTGTTTCAACATCTTTTAGATCGGCGGTTCCTGGGACCTTTGGGATATGCAGATCCATGTCCACATTTGGTGCAGCAATGTCAATTGTCGGCATCTTTAATTTAGTTTTTTCAGATGTATCCATTTTTGCAGTGACTTCACCATCAATCTCATCTGAGTGATGGGAGAGTCTTATCTTTGGCAGTTTGACTTTTGGCATCTTCATCTTGGTGTCAGAGCTATCTAAATCAGGCTTGAGTACCTTAATTTTAGGGTCTTCTATCTTCCCCTTAACATCCACATCAACTTTAGGCAAACTGAAGTCAAATTCCACAGAAGGAGGTCTAAATTTAGGCTCAGAACCTTTTAATGCCACATCTAAAGATGAGTCGATTTTGGATTTTTTTGTTTGGGGAAAATGCATTCCAAACTTTGGGCCTTTTCCTTTCACTTTAATCTTTGCTCCAGAGAGCTCTGTCTCTCCTTTTGGTGTTGAAATGTCTACGGTTCCACCTTCCGCACCTCCTGCAGTGGACTTAGCTTTTACTCTCGGAAATCTGATTTTCCTTTTCTTCTTGCCACTTGTGATCATGCCTTCTAGTTCTCCTGATCCCTCCGCAGAGGCCTTCCCACGTTTCCTCAGCATAAACTTTGGAAATGCAAACTCCACATCAACAGGATTGAAGTCCAGTCTGGCTGGTGAACCCTCAATGTCCATTTCTGCCCCACCTTTAGCTCTCTTGTTCTCTTTTAGCCTTTTCAGTCCAAATCTTCCTCCTCTTTTTTTTTTTGCTTTAAATGGTTTGACACTTTTGACACTCTGCAAGAAAACATTAAGCATAATTAGATATTTCAAGTGAGGATTTTTTTCAGGTGAATATATTGGTTAAAATTGCTTTATCAATTTTGTAATCAATCCAAATCAAAAACAAAACACAAATTGTTTTGTGCAGATTAACAGATTGTACCATTCTTTGGATCTTGGCCTTAGGTCCTCGTAGCTCAACATTTGGTACACCTGGACGACCACTGACTTCAATTTGAGGCACAGTCCTCTTCAAGAAGAATGACACTTTGTAAGGTTCTGCACACTGAAGGATCTTCAGAGCATCCTCATATTTCACGTTATCAAAATACACCCTGGCACTAAGCAGCTGATCTCCTACAAGAGCACACAACGATTCAAAGAGTAACTCAAACAAACTCTGGTTGAGCTTTCACAGCAAACGTTCCATGATGCAACTTTGGGAATCAGTATAAACATTAATAGCTTGAGTTTTATTACATAATTCACATTTGCAAGTCATTTATTGTCATTCAAAAATATTGAAATCTTTATACAGTAGGAAAAAATGTGTGGCATTACATTTTGCAGAATATGATGCTCTTGTCACCTTTTTGGAGGCTCAGTTGCTTTGCTGCTGGGGAATCTTTCAGAACCTCTTGGACAAAGATGCCCTTCTCCCCTCCGCCAACAACACTGTATCCACTGGCTCCTGCTTCAGCCTCTGTCTCCACCACCACTTCTACTAGCGCTGATCTACGTCCTTCTTCCTGCATGGATTATGATTAATCATTTTTAAAAACAATATTTATTGCTTTCAACTATAATTTTTTTAGTTTATTTTGTCAGGGACCATATACAATCTACAGAAATCTCCAAAGCGAAATATTGACTTACAATTTCACATTTATTCCTTTCTATTTTTTATGTTGTTTTTTCAATCTCCTCGCTTATTTGTTTATTTAGTATATCAGTTACTCTTCTGTTGCCTTGACTGTATTATTATTGTTTGTTTTGTTTATTTACCTCAGCTGTTTTTAGTTTATTTAAATTATTATTACTATTATTATTCTTATTCTTAGAATAATAATACACATAATTCTACACAAAGTAGCATACAATGGCAAAGTGAAAGCAGGTTTTTAGACATATAAAAATCTAAATGTAAAATATTATATGTACACAATAATACAACACCCCTTGATATGACACCCAAAAGTGAGGTACATAACAAGGCACGTTTGGTTTTCATGGATACTACTTGAGTTGTCTCTTCAGTTTAACTGGAGTCCACCTGTGGTAAATTCAACTGACTGGACATGATTTGGGATTGCCAACACCTGCCTATATAAGATCCCGCATTTGACAGTGGATGTCAGAGCAAACCCCAAGCCATGTGATCAAAAGAATTATCTACAGACCTCAGAAACAGGATTGCATCAAGGCATATATCAGGAGAGGAGTACAGAAACAGGTCCCAAAGAGCACATTGGCCACCATCATTAGAAAACTGAAGAAGTTTGGAGCCACGAAGGATCTTTCTAGACCTGGCCACTTGGCCAAACTGAGCAATTGGGGAAGACCGGCCAAACATGGAAGTGAGCAAGAACCCAAGGGTCACTCTGACAGAACCCCTTGTGTATCCCCAGTGTATCCTTGTGGAGATAGGAGCCTTTCAGAAGATCAACCATTCAGGCAGCACTTCACAAATCTTCTCAAATCCTTTATAGTAGCCAGGCAGAAGCCACTGTTTAGTAAAAGACACATGACAGCCCGCTTGGACTTGGACCAAAAGGCACCTAGAGGACTCTCAAACCATAAGGTACAAGATTCTCTGGTCTGATTAAACTTTTCAGCCTGAATACCTAGCAAATGGAAAGGGTAAACATGTCCAGAAACAAGTGTGCCAAGCTTATAGCTTCTTTCCTAAGACTCATTAAAGCTATATTTGCTATATTTAGGCTAGGGGTGTGTACAGATATGCAATCCCTAAATGACCTATTTTTGTCAGTAAAATAAAATAGCATATTTTCTAAAAACCTGTTTTCACTTCATAATTTTTGGCAATTGTGTGTAGATATTTGAGACAAATAATGAACTCAAGCTCTTGTAGAATAAGTCTGTAATGTAATAAAACAAGGAGAAGGTGAAAGGGGTGTGCAGACCTGCACTGTACTGGACTGTACTTGGCTACATTGAAAATTAGGGTCTCCCTCAATGTATTTTCCAAATGAAAATAAAGGTTGATTGATGGATAGTTTGGATTTAGGCATTAAGCTTACACAATGCAAACTGGTGGTCGCTTCCATTACTTTTAAGCTACATTAGACACAAGAATAAGAGGATTATAAAGAGGATTACCGCAGATTCACTGTTCTTCTCTGAAGGATCCATCCTGGCAAGCGTGGAGTGACTCTGCTTCAGATGGCTTCTCTTTTGGCTTAGAACTTGCTTTAGTTCTGCATGAAGTTTCTCCTTCTGTACCTGGGGAACATTGTGACAAAATATTTAAGTGTTAAATTGTGTTGTAAACTATATATATATATATATTTTTTACATATTTCCCTAATGCTAACTGGACACAGAAGAACCACTTTGTATTAGAGATCTGTAAGAGTGAAGGACTCACATCTCTGTTACAAATATGATTCTTTACAGGATCAAAAGTGGTTCTTCTATAGCATTGCTCAAAGAAACAATTTTTATTTGTAAGAATGTTTTCCCTGAGTTGAAGTGTGTGTGTTAGAGCTGGAAAACACCATGTTTAGAACAGGGGTACTCAAGAACTTAAGGGTTATTCAAAATTATACTATGGTTGTTCTGTAATTATACTCTAAACTACTCTATTTGTGCTGTAATTTTAGTAAATTACATTTACATTTATATTTATGGCATTTAGCAGACGCTCTTATCCAGAGCGACTTACAAAGTGCTTTGCTATTTACCAAAGAAAAAACTTAGCTAGTTAGAATAGACTAATAATTCAAAAGAAACCTCTAAGCTTAGACATTACTAAACACAATACAATAAGGCGACCATAGTACTCTATTCGTCCAAGTACTCTCCAAGTACTTGGTACTCTCCAAATTAATTCGTCCAAATTAACTATTCTCACATGCGGCACATGGGACTGGGTTCTTCTATTGAGCTTTGGTGCCGCTCAGTGTTTTTTCCTTACGCTCTCGAAAGGGTTTGGGTGGGTCTCAGTGGTTCTTTCTCATGTTCTTTGGGAGTTGTCCTTTTGAGACTCAGTTCCTATCTGTAGTTTGTCTCGTGCACTTAGGGTAGTTCTACTTTCGTGTCTAGGATCCTTTTGGTTGTTCTTCATCTTGCCCCTAGGGAAGTTCTCATTTTGAGTCTAGGTTTCTCTTTGCGGCCCGTCATCGCACTTTTATGGAGGTCCACAGGTCTCTGTAGTTTGCCCTATGCCCTTAGGGTAGTTCTGTTGAGCCTAGGTTCCTGTTAGTGGTTCTTCCCCATGTTCTTTGGGAGTGTAATAAGAATGATTTCTGCCCTGCAGACGCCCAGGCACCGCCTTTGGGTACACTCCATCCTATTAGTGCACACTGTATCATATGAGCAACTCACTGTTCGGTTATGGCATGTAACCACTAGGAAGAGGCCTACTCCTCTGGATAGGCTGCAAGGGTGTTTGTACTATGAAAGGCATTATGAAGTGGTGCAGGTGCACTGCGGAACCATGCTAATTTGGTCTACATATCCGAATATAAGGATATAATGCGTCCATGTTCACCTTATATTAAAGGTACGCTTGCTGGTCATAATGTATCGGAAATATGCTGAATCAGCCTATATAACTGTTTGAAGTTACAGGTTATGTTATACTGCAAACTCACATTTATATAATTGATTATGAAACTTGTTTTTCATGAGGGTGCGTTTGCAAAACCACTGGAATAAACGAGTGATAGTGGAAGGCTGTGCCTGGCGGGAGCGGTTGGCCCCCGCCTTCGCCCACGCATAGTTGTTTGTTTTGTTAAAGATATAAGGGATGGTTTTCCCCCTTTTCTGGTGCGAGGTCGGCTGAGTGGAACTGCAGGTCCAGCTCGGTGGTTTACTGAGACAGCTGTCTCTTACCAGGATAGATGGGCTCTCCCGATCCAGTGTAAGTGGTGAGTAACAGCAAGTCTCATTGTGAAACTGAAAGCATTCTGCCAAGTATGCTTTCAGTTTGTTTGTGTTGATCATGAAATAACGGAACCTTTTTAATACAGAACATCTGGTGTGGAACCTGAGTTCACAAAACAGGGAGTTCTTTTGAGACTCAGATCTTAGTGGTTCTTCCTCATGTTCTTAAAGAGGTTCTCCTTTTAAGTCTAGGTTTCTTTTAATGGTCTTTCCACACACTTTTAATGAGGTTGTCCTTTTGAGACTTGGTTTCTTTCAGTTGTTCTTCCTCATGCTCCTAGGGGAGTTCTCCTATTGAGTTTTTATTTGTCTCAGTGATTCTTCCTCGTGTTCTTTGGGAGGTTCCTCTTTTGAGTCTCAGATCCTCCCAGCAGTTCATCCTTATGATCTTAAGGAGGTTCTTATAGAGTTCTCCTTTTAATACTTAGTTCAGGGCTGTTTTCGCAGTTCTGGATTAAGGTTAGATACTACAGGGTAAATTGTAAATGTTACTCACAACTCTTTCTGGACTGTCCTGCTCTTCCAGGGAGATGCAGTGGTGCTGGCTGAGTTGAGGGGCAGAGGGAGGCCTGTCTGAAGGAGGGGACCGCTTTTTATCTTTTACCTGCTCAAAGACACACAAAAGAGGAAGCACAAAGCAAGTTTAGTCTTTAAGGATTATATGGTGGTATGTGGTAGAACCATGAACCCTTTGAACATTTTTATGGTTCTTCTTTACACTCTAAAAAAACAATTAGTGCTCCATTTTATTTAGTGGATACATAGATAAAAGTATCCTTCTTATTTGGTTCTTCTCAGCATTTGTTTCTTAATTTGTTCTCTTTTTGAATTTGTCAGTGGTTCTTCCTTATGCTCTTAGGTAGGTTTATCTTTAGAGTTCTGGTTCCTCAGTGGTTCTTCCTTATGCTCTTAGGTTGGTTCATCTTTTGAGTTCTTGTTCCGCAGTGGTTCTTCTTTATGTGGTTAGATAGGTTTATTGTTTTCGGTGAGTTCTTCTCAGTGGTTCTTCCTCATGCTCTAATGCAGGTTCATCTTTTTTTGTCTGGGTTCTTTTCAGTGGTTCTTCCTCGTGCTCTAATGTAGGTTCATCTTTTTTTGTCTGGGTTCTTCTCAGTGGTTCTTCCTCATGCTCTAATGCAGGTTCATCTTTTTTATCTGGGTTCTTCTCAGTAGTTCTTCCTCATGCTCTTAGGTAGGTTCATCTTTTTTGTCTGGGTTCTTTCTCAGTGGTTCTTCCTCATGCTCTAATGTAGGTTCGTCTTTTTTTGTCTGGGATCTTCTCAGTGGTTCTCCCTCATGCTCTAATGTAGGTTCATCTTTTTTTGTCTGGGTTCTTCTCAGTGGTTCTCCCTCATGCTCTAATGTAGGTTCATCTTTTTTTGTCTGGGTTCTTTTCAGTGGTTCTTCCTCATGCTCTTAGGTAGGTTCATCTTTTTTGTCTGGGTTCTTCTCAGTGGTTCTTCCTCATGCTCTAATGTAGGTTCATCTTTTTTGTCTGGGTTCTTCTCAGTGGTTCTTCCTCATGCTCTAATGCAGGTTCACCTTTTTTGTCTGGGTTCTTCTCAGTGGTTCTTCCTCATGCTCTAATGCAGGTTCATCTTTTTGTCTGGGTTCTTCTCAGTGGTTCTTCCTCATGCTTTAAAGCAGGTTCATCTTTTTTTGTCTGGGTTCTTCTCAATGGCTCTTCCTCATGCTCTAATGCAGGTTCATCTTTTTTTTGTCTGGGTTCTTGTCAGTGGCTATTCCTCATGCTCTAATGTAGGTTCATCTTTTGAGTTCTGATTCCTCAGTGGTTCTTCTTCATGCTCTTAGGGAGGTTCCCCATAGGGAACTGCCTCTTTAACTAAACAATGACTTAATCATTACTGTTGGACAGGACTCGGAATGCTGTGCAACCTGACTAATGTTAAAGAGTACTTTGTGGTCACAGATTATCTGGTGAACACTTACAGCTGGACCTTTGGGCTGTGGATGACCATGACTGTCCTCCAATTCTCTCTCTGAGTCTGAAAATAGAGAAGATCATGTAATCAGCTATGAGGATACAAGCAGAAACAAGTGAACATAGAAAATGTAATGTAAACAATAGTATCCACATGTTTAAACAGTACATGGTACAACTCAGCCCATAAGTAACTGGACTGTTTTGTTTCTGTATTCTAGCATATGCATATACTAACATTCAATCGGTATGCTGTGAAGCATTTTATAATTAGTTGGCTGAACAGTTAAATGTTAAGAGTTAAAGGAACAGTTCAGTGAAAAATTTAAATATAATGATTGATTACTGACCCCAGATACAGTCAGTTAGCCAAGACGAATTTGGCATCTTCTTTACAATGAGAGATGCTAAGCCAATGTTGCTATAAAACTCTGGACTGGCATCATCGCATTCTTAAGCATTAAGATAATTTACTTGGAAATGTTTGGTTAAGTTTCTGTACACTCCCAAAAGCGCTGATGGTCAAAGAAATCCATCAGGGATGGCGCTGACCGCTTTCATATTTTTTAAAGATGTTCAATAGTGGTCTTGAAAATGCTTTAGGGTTTTTAGGGACTTATTTGGAATTAGGTTTTTCATGGTTAAATCTTTATTCTGGACTTTGAAGGTACTTATTGAAGGTACTTCAGTTAGTAGGGTAAATGACCAATACCTGCTTGAAATATTAGTGGCAAAAAATGAATGCAGCAGGTTCCTCCAACAACAACTAAGAAATTCCCTAAGAAACACATTTTATGTTACAATAAAGAATGAAATATTTTACAAAAATATTTGGAAAAATGGATCCTAATCTGCCCTATTAGTAAAAGTAGCGCATGTAAACACATCTAACTGGCTATGTATGAGGTGTGTGTGAAATATTGGATCTGCTAGACAGTGTTTGTTCTTAGCTTTGTTCATCCATATTTGAACCTATTTGTTTTATCCCTTTTACTATGATTAGCTAGATTAATTCTGAAGTGAAGCATGAAAATGTCAGACTGGTTGACGAATATTTGACTCATGATTTAGTGAGACTGACGTTGTTTGCTGCATTGCTTGACACTTTTCAGATTCTTTCCATGACTTTTCTGACCCTTAGCACATCTCTGGCTTGTAACATGTCTCTCTGTGTATGCATGTGTATGTATGTGCTGAGCTTTGGTCTGTGGTGGTTCAAAGAATTCAGTGCCCCACCCTGCTGACCATCGTGGATCAGGTTGCTATCGGGCGTTCAGGGATTCTGATGGTGTTCCCTATCTACATGTTTCTCATACCTCACTGGTGGACACTATCAGGTGTCTGTCCCAGCCATATGAACACATTACTGGCATTAACAGCATTGTGGATCAGAGATGTTATATTTAATGAGTTTCACACTGACCGGTTACACAACCAGTTACTGATGCTAGCTCCACAAGTTAGCCAAACAACTCACAAGTATGCTGTGGCTATGCCTGCTGCTACTTTGAAACTAAGATATTCCAAAAGTTACCAGGTGGAAACACTAGTGGGAGCTAACCAAACTAGCCAAATATCAGGAAAGCTTACACCAAGTCAAATCCAGGGAAGCCAACCAAGTCAAGCACCAGGAGAGCTAACCAAACAGACCAAATATCAGGAATACTAGTTAACAACTGGCCAAAACAAGGAAAAAACATAGCTACAAAACAAGCCAAATCCTGGAAAGCTAACAAAAGCCTGGGAAGCTAGCCAAACAAGCGGAACAACAGAGGAGCTGAACAAACGAGCCAAATATAATATCATAAACACTAACCCCTAGCCAAAATCCAAGGATGCTGGCCAAATTAGTCAGACACCAGGAAAGCTAGCCAAACTAGCTAAATGTCGGGAACACTAACTCCCAGCCAAAATCCAGGGATGCTAAGCAAACTGGCCAAATATCAGGAATGGTAACCCCTCCGGACAAAATCCAGAGAAGCCACTCAAACTTCCCAAATATCGGGAAAGGTAACGTTCAGCCTAAATCAGGAGCAAGCTAACCAAACTACCCAAACACCCGAGAAGCTAGCTGAACTACCCAAACACCAGGGAAGGTAGTGGAACTATGCTGAGGTTATGAAAAGTCAAGAAGTCACCAGGGGACAGGAGAGCTAAGCAAAATTGGCAAATATCAGGAAAGGGAAGCTAACCAAAGTACCCAAAAAAAAGTAAAGCTAACCCCTACTGAAAGTCCAGGGAAGTAAACCAAACTAGCTAAAATCTGTGAAACTTGGTACCCATACATACAGGAAGCTAGACCAAGTTCAAGCACTTGGCACTAGCAGGTGATTTGCCTGAGTATGTTTGCTGAGTCCCCACTTCAAGTCCTGTTCCTGTGAATAAATACTGTTAATTACTGAACATTATTACTCAAAAGTGTATCATTGCTCTATTGTAGCTTGAGGGACTGGCTAAACCAATCTATAAAACAGCATTTATAGTGTGTTTACGGAGGGTTAGCCAGTAGTGGTGAATGTGTGCATGACTGCTCACTGACTGACTGAAAGAGGCAGCTGCACTCATGTGATGCTGTATGCAGTGGAGTGGACAGTAGGAATGCTGGAGGTCAGAAATGAGCTTAATATAGACACTGTGCCCTGACCCACATCTGTCTACACACTCAAGAGTTTAACCGCTGGGTGTGTAAACAGGCCTAATGCACCAACACTTATACAACAACAAAAGTTTGGATCTACCTGTATACCTGACTGCTTTTCATACTGTACCAGTGTGTACTGTACACTGCACACTGTATCAGCATATACTCTATACTACATGCATTACAAATTATACTCTATACCACACACAGTATCAGCGTATACTCTATACTGCGTGCATTACAAATTATACTCTATACCACACACTGTATCAGCGTATACTCTATACTACATGCATTACAAATTATACTCTATACCACACACAGTATCAGCGTATACTCTATACTGCGTGCATTACAAATTATACTCTATACCACACACTGTATCAGCGTATACTCTATACTACATGCATTACAAATTATACTCTATACCACACACTGTATCAGCGTATACTCTATACTACATGCATTACAAATTATACTCTATACCACACACTGTATCAGCGTATACTCTATACTACATGCATTACAAATTATACTCTATACCACACACTGTATCAGCGTATACTCTATACTGCGTGCATTACAAATTATACTCTATACCACACACTGTATCAGCGTATACTCTATACTGCGTGCATTACAAATTATACTCTATACCACACACAGTATCAGCGTATACTATATACTGCGTGCATTACAAATTATACTCTATACCACACACTGTATCAGCGTATACTCTATACTACATGCATTACAAATTATACTCTATACCACACACTGTATCAGCGTATACTCTATACTGCGTGCATTACAAATTATACTCTATACCACACACTGTATCAGCGTATACTCTATACTACATGCATTACAAATTATACTCTATACCACACACTGTATCAGCGTATGCTCTATACTACGTGCATTACAAATTATACTCTATACCACACACTGTATCAGCGTATGCTCTATACTACGTGCATTACAAATGACTAACACACTGTATCAGCGTATACTCTATACTACATGCGCTACCAATTACACTCAATACCATACACTGCTCCAGTTATAGTCTATACCGTACACTTCACCATTGAATAATGTCTACCACACACTGCGCCAAAGTATACTGGACACTGTATACCACATATATTACCAGTGTATGCTGTATACAGCACAATGTATTAGTGTAAACTTAATACCACACACTGTTTTAGTGTGTACTAGTTACTGAATAGTGTACCAGTATATACTGTATATACCACACTGTATTAGTGTATACTTTATACCGCACACTGTATTAGTGGCCTGTGACTGCACAGTGCTGGATGTTGTGTGGCCTTCAGTGAAACAATCCCACGTCAGGCTCAAAGGAAAGGTCAGTGTTGTTTGTTGTCAATTATGTATTTATGAGTAGACAATGAGGGAAAGCTGTCCAGCATGACTGGAATTCTGTAAAAAGGTTTGGTGCTGTGTAGAGTCAGTGGGCTGAGAGTGCACTAAAGTCTACAACAGCGTTACAATCATTAGCTCAGTACTGCACACACAACACCTCCCCTCCCCTTACTAAACATACACTAAATACACTATTATGATTATAAATAATAATAAAAATAGTTTTGTAATTAACATGATTTTATATTTCTGTATTTGCACTTTTATGATCTTGAGCACTTTTCCAACAATATTTGCATTTATGTCATTAATATATTTAAGGTGCATTATCAGAGAAAAACCTTAAAATGAAAGTAAAACATATATAGGAAAACATATAAGGAATTTTGCAGTCCTAGCTTATTTTTAAAATATTTGTAGTATATTCTTTTACTCAAATCATTAGATTGTTTGACATTTACTACAGCAGTAATGGTCGTACATTGCAAAGTTTCTTTTTTTTCTATCAGTTCTGCCCATGGGGAAGTACCCTCGTGACCCAGCCTATTCCACGGGTGACCACAGGAAATGCCTATGTAAACAGGACAATGGGGGGGTTCAGCAGATTCAGGTAAACACTTAAAACACATAAACGCTTAACACTGAAACTGTAGCACAAACCATGAGTCAAACACAATGACAGTACTGGTATGTTGGTGTGGTCTATGCACTTGTCCCATGTTTCCAATAACCCAGAATGAATTTGATTTAATCTCTTAAACTCTAAGGGTTCTCTAAAAGAGTCCTCACTTCATAATTGCAGAACGTGCACTGTAGTTTAACAGATACTGAAGTGGATATTAAGTAATTCATACTGGATACTGAATAGTTCATAGTGGATTTTAATCAATTCCATCCATACTATTAGTCCATACTCAGCAATACATTGTTTAAATAGTATCAAATAAATAGTGAATACCGCATAACTGGTAGTGGATACTGAATAGGTCATAGTGGACAACAAATTATTTACAGTAAATACTGAATAATTCATAGTGGATACTGAATAACCTTTTGTGGATACTTAATAATTCATAGTTGATGACAGATCATTTACAGAGAATACTGGATATTTCATAGTGGTTACTGAACAGTTCATAGTGTATATTGTGTAAATCCTAAATAATTTATAGTAGACACTGAATAATTCCTAGTGGATACTACACTAATTACAGTAGATACTGTAGATCTATAGTACATACTGAATAATTTGGGGTGAATACTGAATAATTCACAGTGCATACTAAATAGTTAGTAGTAGATACTGAACAATTAAGCATAGCTTGCTGTAAGACATGGCGTTTAAAATAATAATAATTTATAGTGGATAATGAAATAATTCAATATGGATACTAAATAATTTATAGTAGATAGTAAATAATTCATAGTAGATACTGAACCATTCAGAATAGCTTGCTGTAAGACATGGTGTGTTTACTATAAGAAGTCATTTCGGCAGGCTTGTTAACTGTTTTTTAACAGCTGGTGGTTGTTGCTAGGTTATAGATGAATAAGGTGTACTGATACTTGGAGATTCGAGATGGTGTCGTGGTGCTGTTTCAGAATGCCACAGAAGATAGTGGCATTCAAAGAATGCCTCTCAGCCAATCACATTACAAGGTCAGAACTAACTGTGGTGTAATGTAGAATATGTAAAATAATGACCATTTGCAATTCTTATTCTTTATTATGAGTTTATATCTCTCATTGCTTTCTTCTTTTTTCATTTATTTTATTTAATTATGTCACTTTCATTTACTGTTCTTATCCATTTTGTGTGTGTTTCATGCATAGTACCTCCTAATGTTAGAGGCTTCGAAGAAGGAGCTATATAAATAAAAGTTATTTAATTTTGTATTATTATTATTACTATTATTACATAAGTAAAGCCTTCCTAAGCAGATGTGTCCAAACTATTGAGCAGTAGTTTCTTAGCAGAAGGAGCGTCTCTTCAGCTTCAACGGTTCTGCTGTGTTCCTATAATCAGAACATGTTCTCTGTTTATTCATATCATGTTTGACCTCTGCAGGAAATCTGATAGCTGATTATTTTTGTGTAGATTCATCTCCTGCAACAGTGCTTGACCACAGTGTGCCATAGTTTTGAGTAAAAGCTCTGTGGTGACGCAGTGTGGAGGCCTTATTGTGCGTTCAGAAAGAATTCTGTCGTATTTCACCACACTGCGCTATCTCAGCTATGGCATCCAAACTCAGACTGACACTCAGGTCTTATGACCAGACCCAGCAGCTGCGCCGCTCTGTAAAACCAATATAGAGAAACTCTCTCTCTCTCTCTCTCACACACACACACACACACACACACACACACACATATATACACACATAAACACACACACACGCATACCCCAGAGTCCAGGACAAATATGTGTGACAGCAATAATCTGCAATGAAAAGACTCTGTAAGCCACAAGCAGTGTTTGCAGCAGAATTACACTTTTTGTATAACTTAAACATACTAAACTGTATCCTATAAAAATAAAAAGACTTTTATCACTGTTCTCAAGGCTTTTGTTCTAATGTTTGTTGCTGTAAGAGTTTAACTCATAAGTAATTGAGGCTGATATTCTTAATAAAGTGCAATTTAACACAAGTGGTCATGGTATTTACCATAAATGTCACATAATACAAACAACCAAAGATATCTGAAAAAGCACATTCATCATTTACAAACAGATACACGCCTCTACTGGATAGCAGGTCTTGATGTGAAAGCCCTCCTAAAGCCTTGCTTTAGTGTTTAGTGTTTACTGCAGTTCATAGTAGATACTGCATAATTCATAGTGGATACCTAATAATATATTGTGGATACAGAACTGTTTATAGTGGATAGTGCAGAATTATAGTGGATACTG
Source organism: Salminus brasiliensis (assembly GCF_030463535.1). Lineage (NCBI taxonomy): Eukaryota > Metazoa > Chordata > Actinopteri > Characiformes > Bryconidae > Salminus > Salminus brasiliensis. The sequence continues at coordinate 20,524,623 of NC_132890.1, read as the reverse complement.
CATAATTTATAGTGAATACTGTATAATTCATAGGAGATACTGCATAATTTATAGTGGATTTTAAAGAATTCATTATGGATGCAGAACAGTTCATAGTGGATACTAAATAATTCCTAGTAGATACTGCATAATTCATAGTAGATCCTGAATAATTCATAGTAGATATTACTGAAGTTCATAGTAGATACTGCATAATTCATCATGCATACAGAACAGTTTATAGTAGATACTAAATCATTCATAGTAGATTTATAGTAGATGCAGAGTTCATAGTGGATACTAAATAAATAATTGTGGATACAGAATAATTCATAGAAGATACTGAATAATTCATAGTAGATACTGCAGAATTCATACTGGATACAAAATAATTCATTGTGGATACAGAAAAATTCATACAAGAGACTACTGCAGTTCAAAGTAGTTACTGCAGAAATCATAGTGCATTCTAAATAATTCATCATGGATGCAGAACTGTTCATAATAGATACTAAATAATTCCTAGTAGATACTGCATAATTCATAGTGTATTATAAATATTTCATAATGGATGCAGAACAGTTCATTGTAGATACTACATAATTCATAGTGGATACTGAATAATTCATAGTAGATACTACTGCAGTTCAAAGAGTTAAATATTAGTTTGAGAGCAGAAATCCATGATTTTGCCCTGTTGGAATGATGTTGCCCAGCCGGAAAATGTAAAACCACGTTGTACCTACCTTAATCAGTGTTTCCCTCTGTAGCTGAAATGCACTTCAAGCAGCCTCAGTGAAATCCTCATTGACACACTCTCACTCTCTGCCCTCTACTGTCAGCCAGCTACTCTCTGACCAACCTAGTCCAGTCTAATGGCCTTTCTGAGGGGAGGTGGTCAGAACACCAATTGGACAAATGTCTGTGGGATGCCCCATGTAGGGAGGGAGGGTAAAAGGGTGGGGCAGCGCAGGGGGAGAAAGTTGACTTGGACTTGATGTTGTCAAATAGTGAACTCTAGTACTGCGGCACAAACAGAAACAAGGCTGGCTCTCAGCTAGCTCAGCCCAGCATTGCTGAAATTCCCAGAGGAGTCTGTAGAAATGCACCAAACAATCAGAAAACAGCCCAAATCCAGTCCAGCAGTGAAAGTGAAGCTGTCAGGAGCTATTATTAGCCCTCAGAGACCAAAAATAAATACAGCTTGAGTGATTCGTATAGCTAGCTCACTCTAGGCCAGGCAGCTGACGCTGGTTTTGGGGCTTAACGCCCAAATGTTTTTGCTGAACGCTGGTAAAGGCTGTATAACATAATCCATCCAGTGCTAGGGTGAGGTTCTATCAGGTTCTATAGGCACAGAGCCCATGCTTAAAAAGTACACTGGGGTGGTGCCTGGGCAGCTCAAATGGGAAATTGCCAAACATGTCATTTAACCACAGCGGTCTGGTTGTAAATAGTGTTGAGGGGCTGCCAGCAGTTAGCCTGGGTGCTTTGTTTAAACTCTGTCATTGTAAGTGATATAAAAGTTGGATTTAGCTTGGCATGGTGAGGTATAGTAAGCAGGTCTGCCTGGCACGAAGTTTGTGTGTGTGTTCTGTCTGGCACCGGACGGCTAAGTCAGCAGAATAAAATGCTAAAACTCTGAGCGATGGAGCGCTACAGATAGAGGCAGACATGTTCACATGGCCGCTACCCTTTACATCACATGACTAATGTTGAATAGACACTTGTTCAATTTAAGTGATAGTTGTAATCCAATTTAGTCCATCGGCCAAGTCAAGAAGTGTGTTCCCAATTAGGTAATCCCAATAAAGACTTCTGTAAATTCAGGTTTCAGGCTGCTACTACTGTTTCTAGCTATGCTAATATACTTCAGTGCATTTATCCATCTACATAAAGAACTGCATAAGAACACTATAAAATAAGTACTATCATTACTATTCATATTACATATGTGAAATGTTTCTGTACATGTTTTAATGCCTTGTAGTATAAATAGTCCTATATAATACTAACTATAATTATTATTATTATTCCTGAAGTACATCTCAATATAAATCTAATAAATAAAGTCTAATATAAATCTAAAGGGTGACCAAGGCCATGTTTTGAGCGAAAATAAAATCAACCAGACACATTTTCAGTTTCTGTATTTCATATTTATCATATTTCTAGCTGTATGAGTTTTATGGTGCTTCATTCTGATTTCTATATTTTAGAAAACAATCCACAGATATTCACAAGAAAAGTCATATTAGATATCAATTTCGGAGAGGCAGTTCCCATATCAGTTTGTCTGTGAGTCAGACAATACAGAGAACACACCCTGCTTTAAATCAGGTTTTATCAGACACACACACACACACACACACACACACACACACACACTGTATCTTTATTTCCAGGACGCTTGTTGGAAAGACATCCTGCAGATGGAAACACACCAAAAACAGATAAACACACACACGCATGCATTTCTGTCTCTGATATTAAACCGCATCTGCAGAACAATGCCTACATGGCCACCTTGAACCCCACATTTCACCGTTACATAAGCAGAACCAGGTCAGGAAAAGGCCCAGTTTTTTTTTTTTTGCCAAATTGTTTACCCCTCTTCAAATGTAAATATGAAACAAATACACCTGTAACACACAACCTTCAACAGGGGGTACCACAGCAACTATTTGGCAACACCTGAGCAACTACCTGAGACACCACAGCAAAAACCTGGGATACCACAGCAAGCAACCATCTAGCAATGCCCCAGCAACCACTAAGCAACATCATGAACTATCCTGAAATATCATTCATCTTGCCACATTGCAGCACCCATCTAGTGTCCCCTGAGCAACCATAGCAACCACTTTGCAACATCATAGCAACCACCTAGGATACCACAGCAACCAACTAGTAATACCATAGCAACCACATGGAAAACCATAACAACCACCTGGCAACACCATAGCAACCACAGCCTAGCAACTGCCTGGAAGCTGAATCCACTTTAGTTGCACAACTGTTCTGCATTTCCTGCACCTTGTATGAACACAACTCGGGCTTTAAGGTGCTTCTGCTGTTTGTAGCTATGCTAACATACTTCAGTCCACATTCTAGATAACAGAGTCATATAGTATCAGAAACCACAAAATTAAGTCTATTAGAGATGACTGTGACTCTTCACAGACCAATAAGCACTCAATGAACCATTTAAATTCTGACATATACCGGATTGAATGGTGGACTTTTCCATGATGGAAAATCAGGGGTTTAAGATTTCTTAAGAAACATTCCAAATAAAGCTTCTGCTATTGTTGAAATGAGTCAGAGAACCTTTTTACAGCAGTGTATGGCACCATTTTTTCTCAAACTGGCCCAAAACAGGCCAAACAAAGCACAGTACACTGAAAAGATGATGCAATATAATCTGCTTAGGGGTCTTGAGACATATCAGCACATTTCAATATGTTCTGCTTTCCTATGGACAAACTGTGTCACAGCTTTTATGTACAACTGTGCCTTTGTGAGCTGAAGGCTTTTTTAACCTGAGCTATATTTACACACTTTTAAGTTTTACTTTACTCCGTTCACCACTGATAACAGTAATGCTGAGGAGATGTTCACCCTGCAGCTATAGATTATTATAATATAAGAAATTTATGCATGATATTAAAAATAAGTATAGTACTAATATTTTGCTTTATTATGCTTTTATATCACATCACTCAAAACATGATCCAAGGGGATTGTTTGACTACAGTAAATTATATTTAACTCAAATAATAAAGTTGGTATATCAAATTTCTTGGTTTACAGCAGAAGGAAAACTCAACTTACAATGGAAGTGAACGTAAAAAGACTTTATTCCAAATGAGTTTGGAGCGTTTCTATTTCTAATGTAAAAGAACAACTGTCAAAAAGCAAGTGCATTTGTTTTGTCATTTCTTTCCAAGCACTAAACTGTTTAAATTGATCTAACCATATGACAAGACTTCCTTTATAAAGGGCTTATTAATGGTTATTAGCTACATTTCAAGTCATTAGTAATCAGTTTTTACTATATATATATATATGCACACAAAATATAAAGGACAACTGGCATATTTAAAATATGTCAAATGCATTAATTACATGAAAATATGTGACACACTTAACCCATTAACGCCTATGGCAGAAAAGTTTATTATTTAACGCATCATTATATTCACCATCTTGGTCCCATAGAACTACTGACATTTACCAAAACAATGGAAAATTCAAATTTAACTGTGAATAAAGAAAATTAAATGTAACTAAATCAAAAGGGTAGAACAGCTCTGTTTTCCTCTCCTGCTGCTGGAGATGAAGGGGTTAAATTTGGGTTTAAAGAATTTAAAACGATTTACTTTTTTAACTGAAACTGCCTTTCGATGTTGGCGATATATCATCCAGCTCTAATCACACTGATCTTCCTGACCTTTGAGCCCCGGTCAGGCCGTAGTTCAGTTTTTACGCCGACTCACCTGCGCGAGAAGAGGGCGTCCAGGTGACTCGAAAAATCCCCCGCAGGCACTCGCACATGGCTGTGAGAGATGTGAAAACACACCTGCACTCACTCCACACACACACATACACACACTACCATACACACTAAGGGCGGGATGCCTGGTTTCCTTGGTCAGGTGTGTGTAAGCAGTCAGTGTGTCAGAGCAGCGGCTGAGAGAGCCAGTGGCTAACCACTGAGATAGAGTGAACAAGATCAAGAGAAAAGAGGCAGGGGGGAGGAGGCAAAAGGGGATCATGGATGGAAAGAGAGAAAGGGCAGAGAGAGTGGTTTACTGCTTACAGAGAGTGATGGGGTCACAAAAAATGGAGAGAGAGAGAGAGAGAGAGAGAGAGAGAGAGAGAGAGAGAAAGAGGGAAACTACACAGCAAGAGAATGAGAGAGAGATCAAGAGACACAAAATGGAGTGATGAAAAAGGGACGGGACAGAACAAGAGAGTTAAAGAAAGAAAGGAAGAGAGATAGAAAAGAGAGATAGACAGAGAGAGAATTTAAAAAGTAGAAAGATAGAGAGAAATAGAGAGAGAGAGAAAATACAAAATATACAAAGTATACAAAATAGAAGAGGGGTGCTGGGGGGGAGATGGAGAGATAGTGGTGAAAAACAAGGCAAGCTGTGGAAAGGGTGACAATAGTGCGATGGTCAGGGGGCAGTATAAGGTGCGTCAGGGCGAGTCAGCAGATTGCAGCACTGTAAAGCCCTGGCTTTTGTTGGGATGTCCAGCGGCTTTAGCTGCGCTGCTGTGGGGCCTTGTTACCCAGCTTAGTGAGAAACAGCCCAAACGGACCTGCTGTCAGACACAGCTCAACCACTGCCTTAAACCAGGCCAAAAAAAACACATTCCCTCTCGCACACACATGCACGCACACACACACACACAGTTCTAACAAAACAGCTTCTGCCACAAACAACACTTTGTTACAGTTTGTATCCGTATGGGGTCGACTACTAGGGGTTGATGATTTGACTACAATATCATTATTGTGATAAATTATACCACAATATCCACCTCGCACTGTGATTGGCTGAGACGCATTTCAATGATGCCACTCTGACGGAATCTCTGTATCATACTGCTTTATTTGCCTGTAACCAAACGACCACCAGTTGTTAAAAAAAGCATCAACCAGAGCTAACAAGTGGCACAGCCGTCTACATGCTGGCTTGGTCATCTAGAGATCGCATGTTCAGTCCTTGATGATGCCCAGAGAACATAACTGTCCATAACTGTGGGTAGGATGGTTGTGTTAGCAGCAGTATTGGGATACTGCTTCTTCACGTGTCTCAGAGGAAAACTGTGCTAGCCTTCACCCTCCCAGCACTGGTAGCATCATGTAATGGCGATGGTTCTAGACTCGACTAGAAAAAAAGAAAAAAAAACCCTTAGACCCTTATTTTAAGTTTTTATTTCAAGACCAATTATTTAGTAACTTCTACATATACTTCAAAACTACTACAAATGATTCAGTAACTGATATAAACGAATCAGTATTTAGTCCAAATGATTCTTCATCTACTATACATGATTCAGTAACTGATATAAATTACTGACTAGATTGTAAATGACTCTGCATCTACTATAAATGATTCATTGTCTATTATACATTATTCTGTCCCTACTATAAATTATTTTTTTATTTGTTATAAATGATTGTCTGTATTCTAAATGATTTTAAATTCAGTATTACTATAGGTTCTACATGATTTCACCTATACTATAAATGATTCAGTCGCTACCTCACTGGCTAGGTTAAGAGTAACTTAAAGGGTTTAAATGGTTAAAAAGGCAAAATCTGTTTAAAAAACAACAGGAAGAGCAAAACACTCCTATTATAATGAACCCAGTTCTTGACATTATCGAATAATAATTTAATTACACATTTAATAATCTTTTGTGAGATATTAAGACATAAAGAACCATGTTTAAAATAGAGATGTGAATTGATGTGAATCATTACATTGGTAAAGAAACTTTACGTTGAGTTATTTAGACCTCAAATTCACACATCAATATTATGATCTCCTTGTTGCTTGGCAATCACATCCTACATTAAGATAAATTCCGCTGAATCAGTGCCATTTCATTTATTCATTCAGGTATAAATGTGCACAAAAAGTATTTGTAAAATACATTTTATTATTAAGCACATCTAACTATACACTTTACCATGACATATCATTATTAAAATCCTTCAGAGATTTTTTTGCATTGTTGTGTGACTTCAAATCCCATCTATGCTTTGAAAATATATAAAAAAAACTGAGCCCAGTATTCTGATCCAAACTTGACTGGATGTAGTGTGTGGGCTCAGGATGCAGTATTTTGGCTGATTACAGAAATGATCTGTGCATTCGATGGAGGAATGACCCGTGCAGGGGAAGAATTAAACTACATATAAGATCTCTGTTAAAGGCTAAGCTGTAACTTTCTAGTTTATTCCATGGAAGACCCATGGAAATTTCTCAACTTTGAATTGTGCAACCTTAGTTGTGCAACAATCAAATGTTAAAATGTATTTAGAAAGTAGCTAATAGAAACAGACATGACATTCTGCTAATCAAGTCACAGAGATAATGTAACAGCACATTTTGACAACTTTAATGTGTTATTTAATGTGATGCACATGTGTGTTTTAGGCAACATAATCAAGGGCAGAGAAGAAGACAAAAAAACCCAAAATCTTCAGAATCTTCAGAAACAAAAACAGAATTTTCAGAAGCAAATTCAAGAATTACAGATTCTGTTAAAGAAACAACCCCAAAAACCCAATGTTCATTCCTGTTACCTGATTATTTTTTCAAAAAAAAAAAAAAAGATAAACCACTTTTTAAATGTTTTTTTTAATATTATGTTTGGTCTATCATTTATCCATTTGTTTAATAAATTACATGGTGACAAAAATGCTAAATTTCTTTGCTTTTCTTCTTGAAAAGATAATGGTGTTGCATTGTTTAGAAAAATACATTAACATGTAGTCAGCTATTTCTTATATTTAAGACTTTCTTGGGGGAAAATTTTCAGTTTTCAGTAACAGGACTAAGAACAATTTTACCGCTTAGAAACCTTGTAAAAAATGAAATAAAGCTGCCTGAGATTGACCAATACATGTTTTGAATAGTTAAATATATGTGTTATTAGATTCAGAGTTGAAAATAGATACAAAATTAAGTTTAATTTTGAAGAGTTACAACAAGCAAATGGCACCCATTCGGTAGAATGGCCCTTTAGCAAACCAAACTGGTAGAATAATTGTTTATTGTATATATTAGAAGTTAACTGAATTTTGTCCTGAATATTGGTGTTCATATTGTACAGTGGACTGCTTTAGTACACAACCTGTAAACAACGACCAGTGTAAGAACACACAATGGGAACAGCTGGTGCAAACAAGGCAACTCAATGTCCAAAAAACACCCACCAGACGACTTCCAAATAACAAAAATTTAGAGGGGGCTCGATTTATTTCAAGCCTTTACAGACCAACAGAACTGTTAACAAGACTACTCAAAATAAACCTAAAAGCATCCAGTTCCGCAGAAAACAGAAAACAGGAACTAAAGCAGTATATCAAACCTTCCAGTCCATCATGCATTTCTCAGCACATGAACTGATGTGTGTAAGGCATTGTTTTGGACATTTTTGGTGTAAAATAAAACACTGCAGCTCTAGAGTGAGAGGTAAGAAGCAGTCCACAAACTAAAGGTATACAGTATTGCTGTACTGATCCACCAACCAAAAAATATCTGCTCTGAAGTGGTCAGGTGGGGTCCTGACCATTGAAGAACAGGATAAAAAGGAAACTATCAAAGTACGCAGACAAACAGATGGACTAGTCTGCTATTATAAAACTACAAAGTGAGTGTAGAAACAAGGTGGTGGTATTATTGTTATGGTTGATTGGTGTATATGATGTGTTACTCACAGTCCATAGACCAAACCAATTCAAGACCAGTAGTTTATTTTGAAACCTTCAGTCACACTTAGTTTATTTGAATGCAATTTATATAATCACAAAATAAAGGCACACACAACACTAACTCAGATTCTGATCATAATAAAACATCTGTTTTTTTACTGACACACACTGGCTTAGTTTACATGCAAACCTTTTCAACATTCTGATAGCATTCATTCCAATTTTAGTATCAGACTGCGGTGTAAATAATCTGTAAACAATACTGTTATTGCTTTTTTTTTTACTTCTATTATTTATTTTGTGTATATAGTGGTAATGTATCTACGGTTTTGCATCTGAGTGTCTTGCTATCCCTTTCTGTTGTGACACTGAGAATTTCCCCACTGTGGGACTAATAAAGGATTATCTTATCTTATCCGCTGAATACAAAAGTGCACAGAAAGGACTGGTGGATACTAGTCTTAATAGGTACCAGTCGTACCAGTGAAGCAAAATTCCAGTAATAATGTGTGCTGTTGTTGCCTTGGTCAGGTGGAGAATGTACGTGACCTTTCAGACTGGAAATGTAATATTGTATACAGGTGTTGGCTATTATTATTTTTATTTTATGGATTAGTTAACCCCTTAAAAAGGCTATTACTTCTATTAACAAAGAATAGCCCCAGCTGTTTGTACAGAAGTCGCTGTAGTTACTGAGTAATACACCTTAGTGTGTAATAAGTCTCTCTGCGTTAAGGGGTTAAAGGATTACCCACCTAGTTCAGGAATAGTATTTAGAACGTCCTAAATCAGATTCGTCTATTCAGATTGAGGTATATATGGATGTATTCTATTCTCATTTTGCTATTAGTCGGATTATTAACAATTTATTATGCTGCATGCAAACATGGCTACTGATTTGGGACGAATTCAGGTCAGAAATTATTCATATTCTACAGTGTGTGTTTTTTACCACTGAAAATAACTGCAGCTTCTGACAGTTGACTGCAGTATGATCAGTCTGATCTTCTCTGAGTTGGTAGCGTTCTGCTGTAGGGCGAAGCTCTGGTTCTCCCGGCAAGATGAAATCTGCTTCTTGCACAGTCCTTATTTCGCAGCAGACGGCCTGGTGTAAACATAATGAAAACAGAGAGAAGATGAACAAAACATTAGCATTTTAATGAATAGACAAATTAAAAACACACTTTGAAACACTAAATAAATTACTTTATTTAGGACTACATATTCACATTTATATGTTAATGTTTCTAATTTCTGAGCAGTTATCTCCAGAGGAAATTGAGGGTGGGTTAGGGTTAGGCACATGACCCGTACAACAACACGTCCCGTGAAAAACAGCTTAGATTTAAATCTTATTTAACTTCATCTGTGAGGAGCCCAACTAAATCATACCTCCACCCTCATCTCCCAGGGGTGGTCTTTGTGCTCACACACCCACCTCAGACCTCACACACACACACGTGTGCACGTACACCAGCAGCGTAACTAAGATGATATGGTCACTTCCTAAGAAAAAACATGGCTATTGCTGTGTTTCAACCAGACCAGACTAATGGCTGAAGCAAATTATAAAGTATATTAATGGAGGTCTGATAGACATTACGGGGCCTTGCGTCATGTGCAATGCTGCACCACAGACCCTAACACAACTGCACTGTCTTTAGTTAGGCTGCTGGTGGCCGTTCTGACAATGATATACTGATAAGCTTTTCTGGCTATAAAATGTGAATCATCAGCACTTTCACAAGCCAGCTCATCGAACCAGAGTACTAGACTATGTTAAATTGTTGCTAGTTTTAATTTAATGTTTGTAGAATATACCCAATTATAATCATGCTGTTTGTTTATGTCAATCAAAAATACAATCTTAAAAAAGGTTTTCTCTGGGATTCTTTACTACATTGCAATATTAATAATGATATTAACAATATCATGACATGATCTAAATAATGCACTCTGTGTATCTAAGCCTGGACTAAATAAATTATACTGGGCAGATATTATCTGCCTCTGATAGATATGGCACTGACAATGAGAACAGTGAGGATTTTGCTTTTAAATCAAGCAGCAAAAAAGTTGTAGAATGATGTGTTTAGTTTGACATCCTGCAATGTGACTATTGCGCATGTGCACACTACGATGGCTTAAACAATATACTGTGCAGCCATAATTCTTTGCTGGGTAAAATTGTTTCATATATGTAGCCTTTCATATATATATATTTCATAGCCTTTCATATATGTATGAATAAATTAGGCTAGCCGATCAGTGGTTTTGTAGATGACACTGATACTGATCGCAGATCATTCTTTCAGCATGATTGGTCCGAAAGATAATACAGACCGAGGGCGGGGCTGGATGCCACATTCACCTTTCTGAGCTCCAAGCACCAGCCGAAAGACCTGCACTGTGGAGCTCAGAGTGACGTTGGTGGTGTTTGCTAGCTCTGCTGTGTTATTATACTTTCACTTATACTGTTCTTATACTCTCACTAATACTCATGGTTTTGTGTGCTGCAATCACCTTCTTTAATTCCCAACAAAGATTTTCTATGTGGTTCACTGATTAGGTAGGCAGTGATTTCTTTTCAGCATATGCTTCATTCTTTCTTCCTCCAGACACACTGCTGACCCTAGGTCTGAAAAGTTCCAGTTTTCTTTCATCGCTTCACAGAACAGAATCCCAAAACTTCTGTGGAGCGATAAAACAGAACTGAAACGTTTTAGGTACATTTGGATCTGCAATATGTCTGGAAACGAGAACAATAAAGCATATGCTAAAAAAAACATCCTACACTGCCTACAGTTGAGTATGGCAGTGGCTCAGTAATGTTGCTTGTTTTTATTTTATTTGGTTTATTCCAAAGAGCTGTGGGTTGCACATTTTTGCAATAGAGGTTCAATAATTTTGATTAAAAAGTATGTGAGTTTGATTCAGATATGATAAAACTGCCAGACTTTTTTATTCTTTTATTCAGACTTTTATTATGCAAAATTTTATCACTGAGAACAAAGGGCGGATTGCAACTCTGGCTTTAGTGGGTTTCTGAAGACGTGACCGGCTGAATTAGGAACTTGCAGCGTCCTGTGACTTCTTGCAAACTATGGATCATATGATTTGGGCAAAAAATACTGATACATACCTATACCTCTAGTATAATATATACATATGTGATTATGTCAAATCAGTTATTAATTTGAGACTTAATTCATCAGTATTTACTACAATTACTATGTCCAGAAACTTACTGGAGTGCTGGTCCACAGCTGTCCACTGTAGTGAAAAAAATCCTAAAATGTCCGAGACCACCTAGATTAAAAAATACACAAGTGCACAATACCTGATATAGTACAATGCAGAGATTACATCCCAGAAGTGCAATAAAAAACTTTGTGACCAGAATCATACTATACTGTTGCCATATTGCTCAATCCCAAATGCACATGTACACACACACACACAGACACACACACAAACACGTTGTGTGTAGAGGAGTTGCTCGAGCCATAGCATGTGGGCTAATAATGCCCGCTGCTTAGGGAGCCCCACACGCCTGCTGTCTGCACCCTCGTCACCACACCTGCCCACAGAGACGACAGAGTGGTAATTATAGTGCAGGTAAATACAAACAAACAAATACACACACACACACACACACACACACACACATTATTACACTCACACTTACATTATTATATTATACTTATATTACACACTGGCCTTTTCTTACACTTTTCCTGAAATTTACATGTAAATAATATCAATTACAGCCATTTATAAGTACACATAATGAGGAGATGTACACACCCTCCCCTCAAACTCACACACATACACACTGTCTGTCAGAAGTTTGAGAACACCTAGCTTTGAATAACTTAACAAATATAAACTTAATACCTAAGGTCTATTTAACAGTTCTTACTTTTAAGACTTAATAATAACTGAATACTTATTTAACAATTACTATATATATATATATATATATATATATATATATATATATATATATATATATATATATATATATATATATATAATTATATACTATCATTATGTAGGACATACACTACATGGACTAAAGTATTAGGGCACCTGCTCATTCACCTGCTCAGTTTCTTCCAAAATAAAGGATATTAAAAAAGAGTGTATCCGGCTTCTATGGTAACTGCTTCTACTGTCCAGGGAACATTTTGGAGCATTGCTGTGGGGATTTGAATGCATTTACCTCATCATTCAACCCCCAACATATCCCAAAAATATTGGATGGAGCACCATCACTCCAGAGCACACAGTTCCACTGCTCCACCAGTCAACGGTACGGGGCTTTTTAGGGCTCCACGCCTGGTATTAGGCATGCCAAAAAAAGTTCTATTCTATTGGCAATACTTCTTCAAGGACTAGACAAGCTATATGTGTGTACACGTGTACACCAGTGTCAGCAATGGGTGCAACTTAAAGTAGCTGAAGGCACTCATTAGAAGGGACGTCCCCAAATATATATATATATATATATATATATATATATTAAATTTAGAGTATCTGCCCTTCATAACAAGGAACACACTCTAAGGAACAAAAAGATCTTTATTGGTGTTAATACTTGTAATACTGGTAGCTATACTTTTTTTCCCTTAACTAAAAAAGTAACAGTAAAAAACGTTTCTTACAGGCAGTCAAGATGTCCCCAAAACTTTTGACGAGCGGTGTGTATAAACACAAACATCTGAAAAACATACTAACCCTTGGTTGACCAGGCTTGGTGTGTGTTTTGACTCTCCTCTGTGGTGAAATCACCCGAAACAGAGACTTCTCACAACAGGGTAGCTCAGGAAGTCTGCTGCTTTATCACGGTGGAATAAAGACGGATATGGAGGGATGTCCATGGCCTGTTGACCACGACAAGCTCTGTCTTTTCACACAGCATTGCAGGCCGCTGGAAAACTGTAAGAACCGTTTACATGCATTTAATGAAGGATTCAGAAAGGAATCACAATCCATGTCAAAGTACATAAATCAATAAATATTCTGTATTGTGAAAATGTTTTTTTTATATTGTGATATTGCATTACTAATAATTATTATTTATGGCTGTAAATATTAGTAGCATTCTTATGATTATTATGACAGTTAACTGAGTTGTTTTTTCTATAAATAATAATTGGTTAAATAAAACAACCATTATATATATATAATTTTCATAAATAGATTACTTGTGACATTTCTCTCCTTTTATATGGATATTTATAAGATTATGTCAGTAAATGGAAAACTACAAAGTTAGATTTTCATTGTACAGTGTAACTGCTTGTTTCTGCTGTGCACATGACAATAAACTCTTGAATCTTGACTCATTTCTGTGAAATAAACTGCAAGCAACTCCAAGCACCAAGGAGTGTAAATCAGTTTTAGGGGTGGACCAGCAAAGCTGCAGATTATTCTTTACTCCATAAACACAGGACATCCTCCCCCTGACCCCACTGGCTTCCTGTCATGGAAGTGCCCAGCCTCAGACACACCCTGGCTTCCGGCACGTACCATGTCTGCCAGTGGGAGCCGCCAGAGCCTAGGCAAAAAGAGAGATTACCTGGGAGGGATCACATACATGACATAAACAGGAGACTAATTTACACTAAAAATCCCAACAAATGAAATCCTTTTATTTGACTCTCCCTATAAAGCTGCTATATAAAATTTGTTATATTGTGTTATCACTATTATTTGTTTTATTATTATTATACTGTGTACCATTGATATTAATTCAATTTGATGGGTCAGAATTGCGGTGAACATGTATAATCTCTGAACGTTAAAAATCCAAAACAAATAAAACCATTAACTTTTCTGGATTACGAAAGGTCATCAGGTTAAACAACAAAATCTTTAAGATATTTTTTTATTTCGTATTAAACTTGTATAAGCTTCACTTCCAAATGAAATGAAATATTTGCAGTAGTTTGTCTTATTTAACAAATCAAAACTAATAAAGTGAAATGGACCACAGTGGCAGAGCGTCAAAGGCACTTTGAGGTACAGTTCTATCTGTGTGTGCTACACATATAATGTTTAATATCAATAATAAGAAAAATAATAATACATATATACAAATATACTCTGATCAGGGAGGTCTGTACTGCACAGCACGTAGCTTGCTAACTGAGCTGTAATAAAAGACTAATAAGATGTGGTTCAGATTTACATTTGTTACTCTTCGTACATAGATAACTTAACTTACCTGCAACAGGTGTTAAACATATCATTGGCAGTGTATTCGCTTCAGCAGGGGATTTATCACTGTTTCGGCCGTTTTTATAACTAAAGTGAGCAGCGGTCAGTCAGTTTACTACAGATAGAGCCGTTATTTTACTACCTCCGTTAACTTACCGCAGTAACACAGACTTCTGTGTTCAGGCACCCAACCTTCACATTTAACACCACCAAAATCACAGTCGCCTCCATTTTGCAACGAAAGAAAAACAATAATAACGTCTGCTATTGATATTAGCTAAATATCCAGCACTGTGTGGAAATGCCCCACAGTCACGACAAATGAAGGCACCGGTGTTGGCGGAGAGGCGAAAAATGAACTTTTACTTCTAACAAATACTTAATTTAAAGAGTGTATACAGCTTGTTAAACGATTATTCCCTCTCATTCAAATTCTTCATTAAACAAGGCACAAAAGGCAGATTTCCTCGATAGGTTTCCACTAATCAATGTGGGAAATTGAGAAATCATTCCCGCATCCTTACTGAAAATCCACAAAGCGCCATGTTTGGCTCCTTCTTGCTGCCCTTCCCCGCCCAAATCCCTCGTCCTACGATGGGATTGGCTAGAACAATCCATCTGATTCGATAGACTGTCTGTCAGTATGAACCGCTAACCAATCCCAATGCAAGATGCAGGCATTACCAGCACAAGAGGGCGGGGCTTGTCGGAATACAGGCGTGGATAAAAAAAAGCCGTATTTTTGCGCCAGTTGTCCCGTTTCCCTGAGCCCTGTACTGGGTTCTGTGTACCTCAGTATTTGACTAAGTTGTCCATCACATCTCAAACATTTTAGATACCAAATGATTCACTGAAAAGAGTCTTGAATGCACGATTCCTTTGCGAATCACACATCACGACTGAGGACCAGCAGGCCTACACATCCAGACCGACACTCACGACACTTTCCCATTTGAATATTAAGCACAATGACATTAAAAGGAACCGCCTCAGGTGCAGAGTATGTCACTAATACACAAAGAGGAAACCTAGCAGCAACATTTAGTCGTAAAGATTTGGTTAGGGTAAAGATTTGGAGATTTACATCTTCAGATTACAACTAGAAAAAAAGTGTTTGTGAGTTCTCACATCTTAAAGCTGTTAACAAGCGGTTGTCAGGTAGTTGTGATGGTGGTTGCTAGGGTGTTATTGTGTGATTGTTGCTAGGTGATAGCAAGGGTGTTGCTCAGTGGCTAAATGGTTTTCAGGTGGTTGCAAGAGTGTTGCTTATTGGTCGTTGCAACAGCATTCCAGGTTGTTGCAGGTGGTTTGTTATTGTTATTGTTATTATTTTCAGAAATTGGTCATCATGACATCATGAATGTTAGGACTTCATTGTAATTTAGGATAATACAAAGTGTTACAGTAAGCAAATAATCAGCAAGACCTGCTCAAATTAACATGGTGCACTTTTGGGTCGCAAATGCCCAATATTCTACACATACAGTATTATAGCAACTAGAATAAGAATCCACAACAAGCTTCCTTCTTGGTTAGCAGTCTCAATGTGTTAATGTGGAATTTGTTGAAAGACAAATTTGTCGATGAATCAATTGAAATATATTTCACAATATTAGAGATAATATGGCTGACCTAAATAGGTAAAGACTGGATGTCCGGGTGGAATGTTCGGTCATTGTCGCGTCGCGTTCCATCAGCGCGTCGTTGTTTACCCACATGTTTATGGTTGAAATGAGGGCGTCCAGATTAGAAGATGGAGGACATTTACTCAGACACTGAGGTGTATCACCCATTGGCAGTGGTGGGCAAGGGCACATTTGGGAAAGTCCTGCAGTGTTGGAGGGGCAGCGATGGAGAACTAGTGGCCCTTAAGGCCATGACCACTGACTGCCACCAGAGAGGCCTAGTCAATAACGAACTGAGGCTCATGGCCGCCCTGGGACAGTCAGATGTGGCCCAGAGTCACATTGTGCGCTTCTTTGAATCCTTTCGAAATTATGCTCAGTATTACCTGGTGTTTGAGATGCTGGAAAAGAACCTTCATGAGTTCCAGCGGGAGAATGGCTTCAGGCCTCTGCCTGTCCGCCACATCCGCACTGTCAGCTGCCAGCTGCTGAGGGCGCTGGCCAAACTCAAAGAAATGGCTATCATCCACGGAGACATCAAACCTGAAAACATCATGATTGTGGACCAGGCAAACTTCCCCTTCAGGGTCAAGCTGATAGATTTTGGCTCAGGCAGCTTTTTCAAAGAAGTACGCTTTGTCAAAGAGCCCTACATCCAGTCCAGGTCTGAGAAACACAACACAAGACGCGGCATGCAATGAATTACAATGCAAATATATGAAATGCAACAGTGAACATATGATAAAGCTTATATACATATATACAGTGGCATGTAAATGTTCTAAATGTATGTAAGTAGAAAAAGAATTGATCTTCAAGTTAAAGATGATTTTATTTATTTTATTCTTTTATACAACATATTATGTTTTATACTATTTTACAGTCAAAAAAGGAAAGAAACACCAAACATGACATTAGGGCACCCCAAGAGATATTATATCTCTCCAGCCCATGATTGCTATTAGGCATTGGGCCAATAGGTTCATGTTTATCTGATCCGGAGTTATTTTCGATTGGAAATACTTCTCTAATGCATACATACAAGCGCATTTGCACATATGTGTCAGCAATAGGTGCAACTTAAAGGAGCTGAATGCATTCAATAGAAGTGGTGTCCACAAACATTTGGACATATAGTGTTGCGGTTTCCTTAGTTCGTAATGTAATAAAGTTAATAGAAAGGGTTAAGGTCTGAAAGACCAAGAAAACTTTCAGGCTTTAAGAGCCATCAGAAGAAATCCTTTCCTGCCTTTCCACCCCAAAATTCAGTGTGAGACGTTTTCTAAGGAACAT
The DNA here is from genome assembly GCF_030463535.1 of Salminus brasiliensis. NCBI lineage: Eukaryota > Metazoa > Chordata > Actinopteri > Characiformes > Bryconidae > Salminus > Salminus brasiliensis. The sequence continues at coordinate 20,507,043 of NC_132890.1, read as the reverse complement.
CTAAACAGATGCATGAAAAGCCTAACGGCTCCTCAGTGAACATTTTTTGCTCCTACTGAAGTGTGTCTCTGTAAAGGATGTGACTTATTTATCCTTCATCAACTATACATGGAGTCTGACCTAGAGTTTATAATATTATGTAGATTATATAAATTAAATTGTACATTATGTTAATATTTTCTCCTCTCCCCAGGTTTTATAGATCTCCAGAGATTCTACTGGGCCTGCCATTCTGTGAGAAGGTGGACATGTGGTCACTGGGCTGTGTGATGGCCGAGCTTTACCTGGGCTGGCCTTTGTACCCAGGTGACTCCGAATTTGAACAGGTGCGTTACATCTGCGAAACCCAGGGCCTGCCCAGCCCACACCTGCTAAACACTGCCACCAAGACCTGTCTATTCTTCAGACTCACAGAGACTGCACACGGTAGGTCGGTCTGGCAGCTGAGGCCTACTGGGCAGAATATTGGGCCAGACGCAAAAGCTTCTCGTACACCTGAACGAAGGAAGTATGTCCTCAAATCTTTGAACCAGTTGTACAGTGTGCATGGTCCAGAGGATGACCAGGCGTTTAGAAAAGCAGGTGCAGTGGCAGAGGCTGCCGACCGCTACTGTATGGTGGAGTTTATCAAACGAGCACTTGCAATCAACTCCCACTCTAGGATAGTTCCCAATGCTGCTCTCAGACACGCATTTATAACCATGACCCACCTTCGCAGCTCAGAAACACAGGGTTACTATGAACTTTCGCTCCAAGAGCTTCAGAAAGCCCTAATTCCTAAAAGGTCATGCCAAGATCACAGCATCAGCACCTGGAACCCAACAGCAGGACCTCAAGCTCCGCCTCCATCCTACAGAGATCAACACGTGAAGGACATTTCATCAAAACTGAGCACTCTAGAAGAAGCTAGCCATCACTGTTCAGAAGGGGATCACCATTGTAACCAGAAGATACACAGCCAGTCATGCTGTGATGGAACCCAATACTCCGACAAGAGACTGCATGACCTTGTAACATGCTCTGATCTGCAGCCAGTAGGAGCTCCATGGCATATCCAAGTAGAAAACATAATGCAGAAGATGGGGCCGCTTAGCATTGCAGATACAGAAGAGCAGGAGCACACTCCAGCGAGCTGGTTTGGAGATATTGCAGCCAAGCCCATTCAGAATGCTGCTACGGTCAATGAGCTCCGAGTCTGCCCACACTCCATCAATGCTGCTCAGACTGAGATAGCCTCCATGCTTACCCTGCTAAACGACACAACACAATCCATCGAGCACCCCCACGTACCTCCATCTTGCTCTGTCCCCGCCAGCAACCTGTTCTACATGCCCCATTCTGGAAGCACTGAAGAATCCGCCTCTACGGCTTCCTCTGGTGTCTCGCAGGAGATGCTCTTCACTCTCCCGCCATCAAACTCTCCTGAGGAACCATGTGACCCTCCACAGTTCTTTACATCTGAAACGCTGCCTAATAACCAGGAGCTTTCATCTGAGGGTCAGCGCACACACCAACTCTGCAGCCACGACAACCTTGAGGTAAGCAAGACATCATGCAGCTGAATTTAGATTAGTGCATTCTAGGCAGAAAGGGTTCCTGGACAATTGATAAGGACAGTAGAGCCCTTTCTGGTGCTACATAGAACACTCAGTGGAAGGCCCTTTTCTTTAGTAAAGTTCATCACATGATTTGGAGAATTTACATGCTAGACTTCACCCTCCCAGCAATGGTTTGTTTTCATGAAATCTCTACAAGCAATGAACTATGAACAGGAGTATTACTATCATTCTAGGATTTTACACAAATATGAGTGGTTAGAGTGAGGCCGTGTGTAGCTCCAGCATGCCATAATGCAGCGTTCCTGCCCGGAGTGGGAATGACAGAGAAGCAATTCTCCCTCCTAAAGGCAGTGTACTATTAACATAATTCTGTCACTGCAGTTGTAGAGTAAAATGCCACATAATGTTGCTTTAAAGCTATGGCCTCTTCGCCCTAGTATGATTATTTTTCCAACAGGAGGTGTGTTCTGAAGCCCATTCCTCTTGTACCCTCGATGTCCAGTGTCCTCCTCCACCGGACAGTCTTGGCTACAACTCCTACCAGAGTGATATCAGACTGAATCAGACACACATAGTTGGACCAGAGACAGAAACAACATGTTAGAGCTTGGCATTTAGTGTAAAACTATATCTCAGGAGCATGTTACCTAATAAAAGCATAATTATTCGCAAAGAATATATAAATCAAGCTTGGTAGTTTGTTGAAGAAGAAAGGTGATGTGTCAACATTCCTGCATATTCCAGTGTTTTTGCGATGAACACTTTCCTGGGGAGTGGGGATTGGTGTGAAACTAGGTGTCTTCCTACAACACAAACATAGCCATTTTATTTACTACCCAAACGCACCAGCAAACCTACACGTGTTTTATATGCAATGTTGATGGCATTGTGTTTTCTTTAGGGACAATGTTCAGCCACGCAACGCCCTGCATATATCCCTTCACCATCAGGCATCAGACAGTATATTCATAACCATCTAGTGTAATGACTTTCTGTGAGGGAGCTTTTAGAGGTTCAGACATCTAGTTCTAGTGTTTGGCCAACCCATAACTATACTTTAGCACAATTAAGGACAAATCCCACAGAACGTGTTCTGATTGGTTTAAACTGATGGAATAGTGTATGGGTATACATGCTTTTGTAGTTTGGAATTTGACAGATCACTTCCATGGATATATTCACAGTGAAATTAAGATGTGCTACTAATCAGTAAACATGTTTAACAAATCTCCATGTGACCAAAAGACTTAATGATAAAGTAGGTAATACAATTATTTTTTTAATCATGTGGTTTGATTTATTTGAAATCCACAGATTTGTTCTCAGAACATCTGCATTAAAGGACATTTCACACCATTTCAGACAGAAATGGATAAATGTATGGAATTTATCAACCTGCTGACATACCACCAGTGTCTACCACAAGACAAAAAAACAAAAAAAAAAAAACTATAACCACCCCCCTCCCACACACACTTCCCTGAGTTTGGTGTGTTGACATGCTGTCGGCTCTGCGTCTGAACAGAGGAGCATTTAGAGATTTGTTTAGAAGCACCCAAGCTGTTTAAAATTAATAACAATAATAATACGTGCAAATGGATCATAATGCTGTCTGTACCTAAAAATGAAGAGGGAAATGAAATAAAGGCATTTCAAAGCTTCCCTGTTTTGATATTTTCAGCTGGTGATGTGCATGAAACCATATTTAGTGTAATAACAGAAAATAATAATAAAAACAAACACTGTCCATTGTGCACAATACCTAGTACCAAGGTTTTAAAATATTCCCTACAACTCCAGCAGTGTCCAGCGAGGACACCTGAGGATTTCACTGAAGCAGTAATTTTATAGTCCATAAAAACTCACCACAAACAAGATATGCTAGTTTAAACCTTTCAGTGGGTTTACTGAAGTGATTATGCTTTGCGCTGGTTTCACAGACAGTGCTTAGCCCCAGATTACACCAATGTTTATCGGCAACTGCTAAAAATAAATAAGCGATACAATCTGAGCTGGGTTTCCCAAAAGCAACCCAGCAAACATGTTTTTTAACTGGTCGAGCGAGCATCACACTGAGCACTCCCTCTCTACCAGTAAAAAGTGTTTTATTCCACTGGCAGATAATATGGCTGGTTTCAAGCATTACTTCTTGAACTACTACGATCTGTTATTTCTTGAATTAATCTAAACACCAGTCAATAGAATAAAATCCTTTTTGTATCCCTTGAAAGAAGTAAAAATAAGTTGGAAATAAGTTAAGACGATTTTGCTAAGATATTTGTGCAGTATAGGGTGAGACTTTTAAAACGGTCATCAAAAGATCCCTGGTGATGCCAAAGCCATCCATCGGTGTCCGAAAGTTCCCAAAGCATAACTTCCCCGTCTCACTGGGAGGGTAGGATGATCCTACTGATGATCATTACTCTGTGTAGGCGATGCTAGACAGTGAAGGCATCGCTTAGACATTACATCACATTAGGACATGTTCCAATTAATTCAAATGAACAAAATGACCAAATGAAAGGCTTGATCTTCCCACATCACTTCTTCTTAATGATTTCCAGGTTTTTGATTAGTTTAGGACTGTGAAACCGGCCCTAAGCACTGTTCTAATTCCCCAGTGTGCGTCAGATACAAGCTGTATTCCTCACTACCTGAGACAAAAAGGCTTTAAATGAGAATAAAACACACAAAATAGAAAAAAAGTGTCCTTAAAGGTAAACTCCAGCATTTTTGAAACCAGTCTATGTCTGCTGCACCTGAGCTGTACACTTAATTAACACAGACCGTTTCCACAACATAATTTCAACATAATTTATAATGCTTTGGTGCCACAAGGGGCGCCAAAGCAACAACCAAGACTGTCCTAATTCAACAATTTATTTAATTAATCATCATGTGTTAGTGGTTACTTGGTAATTAAACCATCTACAGGTGCAGGGGACAGATACATAGTCTCCACAGGTAACATTTTTGGCCTCCAGCACAAGAAAAGGCAGGCACAATTCCTTAATGGCTGACCAGTCACTTAGCACAACTGCAGTCTACAGTGCTCCCTGTTGGCTGTCCAATGTGCTGCATATGTCCTTGAGGTCAGAGTTGTGTTTGAGCTGGGTGCTGTACTGGGAGTCCCAATCCCTCTCAAACACAGCCTGCAGCTGCTGCTGGACCGTTTGATCCACAGATTGGGCTGAAGTCTGATTCACCACCAGTGCAGAACCAGCTGTGTTTACAAAATAGTCTCCAGACCAGTTAGATGTGCCTGCAGAAAGACAAAAATACAGAGGTCAAATTATGTTGGAGATTTATGGTACTCTCTAGTGGCCATCTAAAAGAATGCAACACATTAATGCAAATGCATAAATAATTCACATGCCATCAGTTTACAACAATGCAAGAAAAAAACCTGGCTTTATTTCAAGACTAGAGTTTTTGCAGTTTTTCTTAAAAATACATTACAAATTAGTTTTATAGTGGATAATGAAACAAAAAAACATCCTTGCCATAACCGAATAACATGGCCAATACTGACTAATTCAATGTGGATGCAAACTGATTCATAGCAGCATAGCTACCAAATAGTGCATAGGAATTACTGACTAGGGATACTGAATAATTCACAGCAGTTACTGAATAATTCATAGTATTTACTTCACTAATGCATAGCAGTTCCTAAGTAATTTGTAGTGGATACTAAATAATGAAGTGTAGTTCCTAAATAATTCATAGTGGATACTGTCTAACTTGGTGAAAATACTACTTAATTTAAAGTGGGTACTGAATAATTAATTGTAGACAAATTCATTCATAATACATACTAAATAATTCATAATTAATTGTGGATATTAAATAATTCATAGTAAATACCAAACAACTCATAGTGGATAAAGAGTAATTCAAAGTAATTAACTGTACTAACTAAATAATAATCAAATAATCAATAATAATATAAGACAATAATCAAAAACAACTAAATTCATAGTGGATACTGCCTAATTTAGTGAAAATACTGACTAATTCACAGTGGATACTCGGAATAATCCATAGTGGATTTACAGATTCAGGTAGTCAGTGTTGAGTAAATGTGTGCTCATACCAATGTAGGCCACCTTGTCAGTCACCATGTATTTGTTATGGTTGACTCGGGCATAGGGAATTTGCTTTTCACTTGGGGTTGTGGGAACAATAAAGATTTTCTGTGGAGAAACAAAAACAAAAAGAAAAATCACATGTTAAAAGGAAACAAAACACACCACTCACAAAGTTCAGAGAACTGAGAGTAACAGAAGCCTCAAACAGAAAGAAGGAAAAGCAAAATTGAACTCCACTCTTTTCAATATATACAGACTGATTTTGAACAGCTAAAACAGACCAGATCAGCTGATTTAAGTTTATGTTCATTAAGCAGAATTCAGTTCTTCTATTTTCATAGGCATCAGCTCAGTTTACCGCACCTTTAAATCACCTGCTCAATCCTGAACATTAGAAAAGTGGCGTTCAGTCTGCTACAGTAAAACTGATTACATTGAGTGCATTTTGTGTGTGGGTATGGAAATATGATGGAAAGGGCTGTAAACATAGATGACCTATAATAATATCATATAATAATTATATAATAATTGGCCTAACTTAACAATACAAATCTAACAGACCACGCTGTTAAAATGCAGTTTCTGCACCTTTAAAAGAAAGAAAAAAAAAAATCAGAGAGAAATCAGTGCAGATGTTTCATAGATGATGGGCTCTTGAAGGGGTTAGGTTTAGGATTAAGGTTAGGATTTAGGTTGAAGGTAAGGTCAGATATAATTGAATCTGTTACATTCCATTTAATTTAAACAGATTCATTTAAGCAAGTATAGATCATCTCTAGAAAAACTGCATAAAATCTGCATAAAATAAACAAAACTATGCTAAGCAATGATTTTTCAGCTAAACTTAATAACCATGACCATCTTACTCACCACCTGGATGTCCAGTTTTTTGTCATGCTGTAAGGAGGCCAGTGAGCGGAGGAACGGAAACATGATCGGAGAGGAGCTGCTCCAACAGCTGATCAACAAACGCACCTGAACCCTCCTCTCAAACGCCACACGCCTCAGCTGAGTGTCTATATCGGCCCAGTACCTGCAGCACACACACACACACACACACACACACACACACACACACACACACACACACACACACACACACACACAATCATCATCATCATCATCATCATTCTCTTTAAAATTAAATGGAGAATAAATGACTGTTGCTTTAAGTGTTTGCTTGGGATACGTAGGTATATAAGTGTATGTTAACTGTTTCCACAAAAATGTAAAAACTAATAAAATGGTAAATATTCCACTTTATCCAACATTGTTTTGTGTTTCATTCAATATTCCATTAATTATGTAAACAAAATATGTTCAAATTCTTTTTTATATTACACCAAATAATAGCCCATACAGCATATATTTACAGTGGAATGTAAATGTTTGGGCACTCCAATTCAATGTATCGATTACTGTCAATAGTCAAGTAAGTGAAAGATGAACTGATGTCCAAAAGGCATGTTTCACCTCCTTAGTTCATCTTCTACTTATAGTAACTCACAGTAACAAATATTCTCATATGGCTGCTGTATAGAGTGCACACCACTCTATACAAAGACCGCTCAGCCCATCACTGAACAAATGCAGAAGTATTAGTCGCTTATAGTATTTTCCACAAAGCTGAGGGTAACAGAGACCTTTTAGGAGTGGAGAACTCCATGGTGGGCAGGTAGTTCATCACAGCGATGTAGACGAACTGCTGGGCATCGTCAATCACACTCAGAATGGACTGCAGGTCCTCAGTCCTGCCCTCCGCACACAGAGAAGGGGGGGAACTCTGGGGGGGAATCATTAAACGTCTGAGTAACTGAAAATGAAAATAATTCTAGATAGATAGATAGATAGATAGAGATAGATAGATAGATCACTTTATTTATCCCACGGGGAAAGTCAGTTTTTACAGCAGCAAAATCAAACAAGAGAGCAGCATAAAAAAAGCACTTAAAATAGTAGTAAGAAGTGGCAAATAGGAAACAGTAAACTTGACTATAAATACAGCTATATTAATAAATACAGCTATAATATACATAATATAGCCCAATTATATAAATAAGAAGTACTAGAAAAGCATTTATTAAAGCATAATAAAAGTGAAAGCATTTAAAGCATATTTATCAGACATAAAACCCATGAGCAGTAAAAGTGATGAGGGTACAGTAACATTGTCCGACCAAGAGAGCAGACACAGACACTACCTTTTGAGCTCAGTAAGCTTTAAAAGCTCATGAAGACAGAAATCTGAACAATAGAAAATGAAACCAACTCCAGAGCTTCTGTACAGCAACAAACAATACCCATTATTTCAAGACAACAAAACAATGGCACTGCAACCACTCAGCTACCGTCATGATTTTGGTGAAGATCACAAGGGGAAAAAACAAAACAAAACAAAATAAAAACACAAAAAACACCTTCTGTTTTTAGGCTTTATTACATCTTTGACCAAGATAAATGTAGGTGGTGCGCAATGTGGGCAATATGGTAAAAGTATATCACAATCCACAATATTTATTCTATTTTTACACACAGACAAAATGCAGTAGTGGCTACGGCTATCCAAATACCATCCCATACTTAGTACAGTGATCAGTATACAGAATTTGCCACCCTTTAACCAATTAAACTGCACTAATTACACTGTCAGTAATGAAACGTGGAGCTGGTCAGTGATCTTTAATCACTGATAATATCCTTGATATGTTAAATAAAGTATATTGTGAATCATGATATATAATTTTTTTTTGGCCATTTTAATCAGAGTATGGTTTCTAGCTCTGCTGAACGCAAGGCTGATTGACTCCTCCATGTTTCATGCAACTGAAAAACCAGGTTGCAAGGTTAATATTCCAGAAAACTGAAATCTTACCGACAGGTAGACGCTGGAATCCGTGCCATTGAGTGACAGCTGCATGGGTGTGTCCTTGTTGTAGGCTGTAGCGTATTGGCTGGGCCAGGGAGTAGGGATTGTCTTACTCTGACCCAGGTACCAATAAGCTTCAAAGATTTTGCCCAGGTCATTGGCAAGGCAGCTGCAGTCGTACACCACCGCACCCAGCTCCTTCACCTGAGGAGTGATCACACAACTTTTTACAGCCATAAACCAAAACCTTAATATTACTTTTAATGTAAAGTACTTTTCCTAACTTAGCTCAACATGACAAAAGAGTCTGAACAGGACTATGCAGTACTTACACAAATAACTTTGTAAACTGTGTAAATACACTATATGGGCAAAAATATTGGAACACACCAATATTCATCTTAATCACTGAATTTCGATATTTCATTTAGCCCCATTGCCATTGGTGTATAAAATCAAGCACGCAATCATGCAGTAATATGCATGTAACAGGGTGGAATGGGAAAGAATGGGTACTCCATGCCACGGTTGCAACAAGTCAGTTGGTGACATTACTTCCCTTCTGCATATTCCACCATCAACTGTGAGTGGTATTATTGAAAAGTGGAAGCCTTTTGGGAACCACAGCAACTGAGCCATGAAGCGGCAGACCAAGATACAGAGCTGGGTCGCAGAGTGCTGAAGCACGCTCTGCTGACTCAACAACTCTGTTAGCGCTGCAAAGGGGAAGGGGTAACTCTACATTAATGTCTATGGATTTATAATAAAATATCATGAAAGCTCCTGAAGTTGTAACGTGTAGGTGTCCTGATGGAAGTGTCTGGACACAACCATGCCTATACACCGATCTTCATTCAATGTTTTACCAATTTATATAATTTTTATTCTAACTTCTTACTTAACAATTAGAGAAATAAATGTGATTTCATATGCACTCTCTTTAGCACAGTCACAAAGACAAGGACACAAGGCCTTGGAGGTTGTTTTCCAGGAGACTGAGAAGTTCTGCTGAAGGATGTTATCAAGACGCTCAAAGAACAAAAAGTTTTACTGATAGATGCTATCCTATAGTGCTGTTTCATCATTAGTATTGAAAGTTTTTTCATTTTTAATGCCCAGTCATACCTTCCTTACTATAACAAATGAGAAGCCATGACTTTGATTTATATACAATTTACATAAAGGTAAATATTTTATTAAATCCTTTTTTATTTCTGTAATGCTGAAACAGTTTTTAACAGTCATTATACATTCATTCACACAGTTTCAAGGTCTATCTTAGTCACACTGTGGTAAATTACCCAACAGGTTTTAGTAGCAGAGAATGGTTGCCAAAGCCTGATGTTGCACTGGGCCTGGTTAATCGGACATGTGATTTGGGGACCTTGACGCTCTAATGCCCAACTGATGTTTGAGGTCATTTTAGTTTCATATTAGCAACAGTAGCTGGCACTAGGGGGTTAACAAAAACAGAAGAACAGTCATTCATCAGGACTGGACATAGACATAGTTTTAAGGTTCATCTTAGTCATGTTGTGGTAAATTACTCAAGAGTCCCAATACTTATGTCCATATAGTGCATTAATGCACTTGTACATGTCATTAGTTCAACTAGATTGCTAAAATTTGACAAACGTCGATCAGCACATGTGCTGTGGATATTACCAGAGAGCAAGTGCTGAAAGGCAGACCCACATACACCATCTCCAAATGTTTGCAGACACACCTTTTAACTAATGCATTCAGCTACTTTAAGTTGCACCCATTGCACACACACACGTGTAAATGCACAGCTTGTCTCGTATAGAGAAGTACTGTCAAAGACATTGAACTCAGGACATGTGGGGCAGGTAAACATTACCTTATTGTAACCATGCCTAATGCCAGATGTGGGGTAGAGGGGTACCAACAAAAGCATTTTTAATATCTTTGATTTTGTAAGGAGCAATGAATGAGCAGGTGTCTCAATATTTTTGTCAATATAGTATAGCAACAGTAACTAACGGTGGAAGCAAATCTGGGTTGGCAAATCTGATTTTTCAACAAACTAGCATTTTAATAAGGAGGGGTTTCTGCGGTGCAGCCCTGGGATACTGCACAGGTACAATCATGAGTCTGAGCTAAATGAGTCACAAAAAAACCCCGGAGACAAATGATAAAAAGATTGTAAGCAGTGAACAGTGTCTGATACTGTAATAAAATATGATCACCTGTGTCAACGACCTCCAGTCCATGTTAGCACTGCCGATGTAAATATGCTTCTTATCCACCACCCAGAATTTAGTGTGCAGCACTCCAGAGGTTAAATCCCGCATGTTCACCATCCTCACATCAGCACCTGTAGAACACAGAATTTAAAGCAGCGGTGTACCGAAAAATCTAATATTCTCTCTGCATGTTTATTTACACAGAGGGCTCTAAGGGGAGAGAGGGTGGAGGTGTATTTTTGGACCAGACAATGAAGAAAACTTCATTAAAAGTGCAGGTGAGGGGAGGCGTTAGCAAAACATTCACAATTACAAAACCCCTTAAGGCAATAGTGCAGCAGATCAAGGGCACTTTAAAATCAAGTCTTGCAGAGATTACCCAGCATATGTTTTTGAGATGTTTTTTTGCCCTGCGGTAAGTACCATGCTAATTAGTGGGGTATAAGCATTCATTGCTTGTTAGCTGCATTAGGCTTGTAACTCAAGTTTCAAACTAAAGAAACACCAAACATGACCTGGCAGATCGACTACATTTGAGAGAGAATTAAACTGAGGCAATTTTTATTTTTCTACGACTATCACTTAGAAGAACTATCAACAGAAGCTGCTATACTAAAGTCAACTAAATCTGTCCTGAAACACCACCATTTCAGCATTCATTCAGTGAAAATGGAGCATTCAAGTGTTTATTACCGGAGTCCATTAGCAGCTGAAGATCCTGCGATCGCTTGTCTTGCTTGTTCACAGCAATTCGCACTGCTATCTTCCCAGAGAGCTGACTGAGCTCTTGAAGAATCTTCTCGCCCTGTGGAAAGAAAAATACACTAATCAGACCTATTCCTCTAATGTCATGAGAACCAGCTTACTTACATTTCTCCATCTATTCAGCCCACCACAGTTTAGCCCACTCATAGTAACTCATAGTGCAGTTCTCAGGGTGGGAATAACTCCAACTACTTTTTGAATGAGGCACAATCAGTTGGAGCAGAGCTCATTTACATAGATCAGTCTTCAAGGCACAGTAACAGAAACAGTCTGTCTAATTATAGAATAAGGAAAGAATAAGGAAAGGTGCACTGTACAATTTGTTTATGCAAGAGATGCTGTTTACAAAACCAGACTAGTCTACCTCAGCACACACTCCTGAACCCCCCGTCTTACTCTTCATTTCCACGCACAGCACTATACAGTTAATATAGTAACTTAATTTGGACCTTAATCACCCAGAATTCATGCACGTATATGATCATGGTCCATAATTGTATGCACACATCCTCTCACCTGATTGGCTGTGGGCTCGTGTGTGCCCGTGTCTTTATTGGTCAGAGTCCAGTAGAAGGAGGCGATGTCCAGGCTGCTCTGAGCCCCTGAGATTAGGTTCATCCAGGTCTGATAGATGGAGGGGTGCGTGACTGAGGAATTAAACTCCAACCCGACTGGAATACTCTCCACCAAAACTATTCTGTAAAAAATCAGAGGCACATTCATGAAAACATTAAGCTGCACAATGCAGCCGCAAAAGCAGAAACAGTGTGTTTTGAAACTCCAGCTGAGACACAGAGAAGTCTGGTTTAAACAGCTGAGAGGATTTTGTGCTACACCTGTTCATCAACTAGGAATTTTTGTAAATTTTCACCCATTTTTCTAAATTCTTGCATAAATCGCATGTTTGAGATGAAATTGGTGGAATGAAAAAAAGTGCTTCATTGTGGAGAAACTGACCGACTCAGTGAATGGAATCAGGCGTTGGTTGCCATGACTACAACACAACATATGGACATTTTATTTACTATCCAAACCCACCGGTGAACCTGCATGTGTCTTCTGAGTTTTATAAAAATGTTAATAAAATAGCAGCAAATCTGAAAAAAAGACATCTTCATGGGGGACGTTGGGAATTTTAAAAACATGTTTTAGAACCAAAATCTTCTCAAATCCCTGGCAAAACAGTGTATCAGACATCAGGCAGTGTAGTCGTAACCATTTGGTGTAATGCCTTTCTGTGAGGGAGCTTCAGATGTCTGGTGTTATTCACCACCACTGTGAACGATTCTGACTGGGTTAGTTTCTCTACAACAGAGCGATGCACACCAAACCCACACTAATGACATTTTTAATTCAATAATCATCCATTTAATTAGGGCTGAAATAAAACTGTTGAGAGCCCCTGATATGATGTAAACATGGCCCATTCTCACCTGCAGGGGTCAGTACAGGTGTCTCTGATGGGAATGTGCACCTGCAGGCCAGATGGGCTGGACGAGGAGGTCACCGTGGGAACTAGGAGAGTTTGCAGGACAAACAGCACCAACAGCACCGTGGTGAGACAGGTAACGATCAGCAAACACCTGTAATACTACACAGACACAGAACGACACATGCACACACACAACATAAAGAAGAATAAGATCTTAAACTAATACACACAGATCATCCCTTGAAAAAAAAAAAATTATTTTGTATAGGGATGTCCCGATTTTTAATGGGTCGTGTACTGGCTTTTAAAGCCCAATGCACATCTGATCCTTGCTTTTGTTGTAGCGAAATGCTCTCTGGCATCCTCTAGTTTTTAACAGACTGATTTCAGCTGCTGCCTGCTGCAGTGAGGAACTTGAAAACTACTCTACTCTACCCCGCCTTATCTACTATTCATTTGTGACTTTATTACAGTGAACAAAACAAAAGAAAGAGCTAAAAACGTTTTAGCCAAAACAAAGCTGAAGTTATCTTACTCAAACGTTTTATTCCACATTAAATGATACAGCAGTTCTGGTCTGCTGTTGAAACGTACACAATAACTGATTTAATGTGGAATGGAGGGTTATAAGCCAACTTTAGTCTTGTTTTGGCAACTAAAGGGTAATGTCACTGCATCTATCAGTAAAAAACAAAGCTCTTTTTTGATGTTTAAGAAAAAGAAAAATTCCTCACTGCAGCAGGTGGCACGGTGGAACAGAAAGGATGGGTACTTCAACTGAGATCAGCTCAGAGCCAACGGTACACAAACAGCACACACAACAGCAGTCTGTTGGTTATTATGTCAGAAAAGGGGTGATTTAAGTCACTCTTCTGTCTTTCCTGTCTATTTTCTACCATTTTTGCCATTTTACACACAGGCTAGAAAAGCTAGAAAAGTGTGACTATCCTAACAAGTAATGGATGGCATGCATATTACACCATGGTATTGCATGGTATAGCATATGTTTTATTTTTGTACCTTCTGAGGTTTCAGGTGTGCCTCCAACTTACTCCGCTCCACGTCAGCCACCTGGAAAGAAAATAAATCACATGAATAAAAATGCTCAGAAATGTATGCATTACATAAATAATATATTAATGTATTTTTAGGTTTTCTAGGTTTAAGATAACTTAACATTCTGTAAAACAGATATTTATATTTATTACTTTTAATAATAGTAAAATTAAGACATGACTAAATCATGTTTGAAATAGTACCTTTTCATACGGAATCTCAGACTTCATATTTGTGGGGTTGGTCAGAATAACTGGAGAAGAAAGCCAAATCTGGTCCTACATGAAAACACAAATAATGGAGTCAAGTGTGGAGTCACTTTCTTATTACATACAGTAACAAACAATAACAGTAAGCAGTATAAACTCAGTCAGATCGAATGTAATCTCAGAAAAATAAGCTATTAAATGATAAATATAATAATGTACAGTATGCTTCTTAACAATATTGGATATCAGCATCAGCGCACCTGTACCCCAAACCTCTGAAGAGCTGTTTGTGTGTGTGTGTGTGTTGGGAACTATTGTCTATCCTGAATACTGTGTGTGTGTGTGTGTCTATAGTCTGAGGGTCAGCTGATGAAGCAGAAATCGCTGTCCGTCAGCGATACAGAAACAAAAGCAGCAGAAAGAGGAAGAGACGTTACAGCCATAAGGAGAAAATAAAGGAAGCAAAGGCCGTTGAGTCAGGAAAATGTCCTGCTTTCAGGTTTCCTCACAGTAACGTGACACACTCTCTCTCATACACATGCTTGTGCGCGCGTGCACACACACACCTGACTGATCAGCTCCATCTAAACCAAACAACAAACACGGGATTACTGAACTACATTAGATTAACTGCACTGAGAAGCTTCACTCACATCAACGCTGTTCAAATAAACACAAACAAAAACATACATCAACACTTGTACGTCTCATATCAGAAACAAGAACACTCCAATACAACTTCATGCTGGATATTAAATGTTATGAAAGCCCAGCTTAGTTTACTTTGACAGACTGTGTTAAAGTGAAATGTGTGTGAAATTGAGATTAAACGCAACACAAACCCAGACTTATGCATGAAAACCACAGGCTGAGCTGAGACAGCCTCTCTGATGCCCTTTATTATTATTATTATTATTATTATGTACTGTACATGACTGTTTACCAGTCAATCAGTCAGTCAGTCTTCCAGACATAATGACCACCTCCACGATACATCTACAGATATAAACATCGACATCATGGGATATCAGCATGGGCACACAGTTCCCATATCGGCGGGATTCTAATTTAAAGTACGGCTCGGCGATGTGGTAATATTATCGGTGTACTGACTTCTATAACGCTAAACCCCAAAACGACCAGACGAAGAGAAAGATTAAGAAGGAACGTAACTGCAACCCTGAGAAACTCGCATTACTTTGAAAGTACCTGCTATAAATGATTATCTAAACGCATACAGCTCTTAACGTTAAGACTCGCAAATTTAATCGCGAGACGCTATACAGTCAAAACAACTGAGTTCATCAGGTCACGTGGGTGGGGGAGTCCTATAGCATGAAGGCCTGACCAATACCTCTCGAATCTATAATGAATTTCCAACTAATTTACCCTCAAATACATCAGACGACACGTGGCTCGAGTGTAGTCTTGGACTAAACTTCAGCAGCATTGTTGATTCAGCTCTGGAAGCTAATTTTAGTCCACTTTAAAACTTAATCAGGGTTTGGGACAGCAGTCGACAGTCTAACACCACTCAATTACACGCCAAAACCAACAGCAGTTAGTTCAAGAGCCCGTTTAGGCTTATTTTCTTCACTTGAATAGCATATTCAGCAGATTACCCTTTTCAAACGTGAGAGATGTTAATGCCCCAACTCTGTCCCAGTTCAGAAACACACACACAGCCTGCCTGCGGTGAAGGAAATACAGTGTACATTCCTGCAGAGAACATAAGAGACATTCAGCGCTTACCTGTCCTCACACACCCCGCAGTCCGGCTTGTCTGAGGAACAGTCTCTGTGAGGAGCTAGAGAAAAAAAACAGACCTACACTAGAACCTGAAAGCGAAATATAGATAATAAACAAAAGCCCTTTCGGCCAGCCCGCTGCAGCAGCCCGTCCGCTCTCCTCTACACCCGCACAGCGCGACACGTGACCAAACTATAAAAGGCCCACCAATGGGGAGCAGAAGAGCCGAGTGACGTCAGGCAGGTTCGCTGAATTTCAGTGAATGTTTTAATAATCAACCAAATTTCTTTTGTTTTTCTATAATATTATTATTAGTAATAATAATAATAATAATAAGAAGAAGAATAAGAATAATAAGAATAATAACAATAATAATAATAATAATAATAATAATAATAATAATAATGCGTTCTTATATTTTGAAGGAACACTGAATTAACTGTAATAAGCATGGCTGTGTATTTCTGTTACTGTTCTTTGTCGTTTTAGCGTTTTATACTGCTTTCCAAAAGTATTTGTTATTTCTAGATTATTCTTTTACTTATTTACACTTAGTTTTAACTAACTTCAACAAAATGCAGTTAGCATCTACCAGCAGTGCACATAGTAGCATTGTAACAAAAACCATAGAATAGAACACAAGAAAAGAAATCATGAATACAAGAAATATGAAGGACATTATATACGTTATACAATACGTATACAATTACATAGAGTGCAGAATATTATTATACATAACAAATATATTCAGTGTACAGTACTGTGTATTGTGTATTGATGAATTCTGGGACAGGTTATACACTTTTAGCATAATACAACCATATATATGTCTCCATTACTATATAATTATAAAATATATTTTAATATCAATACACACAAAATGTGCAGACCAGAAAGTGTAACAGGCAGGATTATTAAATAAATAAATTAAATAAGATTGTAGTGGGAAGAGGGATAGTACAAATAGAATGTGCATTCTATGTTATGGTGGAGGACCAGCCAGAAAGCAACAGGTTGGTGTGGTACTCTTGCAGCTACTTTAAATAAATAATGACATGTGCAAAAAAAAAGTGGTGTGGTTGGTGTGGCGCAACAGATAACACCACTACCTGCCACTGAGCACCACGTGGGAGACTGGGGTTCGATTCCACGTGGGACGTGGGAGACTGGGGTTCGATTCCCAGTCTGGGTGACTATGCTGCGCTACACCAATAAGAGTCCTTGGGCAAGACTCCTAACACTACATTGGCCCTCCTCTGTAATACGAGTTACCTTGTAAGTCGCTCTGGATAAGAGCGTCTGCTAAATGCCATAAATGTAAATGTAAAAATGCAATGTGCAACTATGTGCAAAATATGTGCAAAAGAGTCATGTGACGCAGTGAGGTAATATTTAGTGCAAAATGCTTTAACATTGTCTGGGATTCACATCTTGGGTAAATGAATGTGTGTGTGTGAATGGAGTCCATCCATTCAGTCTCTGGAGTTGAGAAGTCGAATGGCTTGTGGGAAAAATCTGTGGCTGGACTGGATGCTGCGGTAGCTTCTTCCCGATGGCAGGAGGGAGAACAGTTTGTGTGAAGGGTGGGTGGGGTTTTCCACAATGCTGGTTGCAAGAGGGTCTTGCATCAGAGACGGTGCAGTTCCCAAACCAGGCAGTGATGCAGGTGCTCAGGATGCTCTCCATGGTGCCCCTGTATATGGTGAGGATCGGTGGAGGGAGACGGCCCTTTTTAACTTCTGGAGGAAGTAGATGCTGCTGGGCTTTCTTGGCTGTAGAGCTGGTGTTCAGGGTCCAGGTGAGGTTCTCTGCTAAGTGGACACCAAGGTGGGAGAGAAAGAGATGAAGGGTAGTGGTGATGGCATCATCCATGGAGCGGTTGGGACGATATGCAAATTGCAGTGGGTCCAGTGAAGGGGGCAGTGTCTTGATGTTTCTCACGACTAGCCTTTTGAAGTACTTCATTATGATGGGAATGAGTGCAACGGGACGGTAGTCATTGAGGCAGGACACTGTGGACTTCTTTGGCACCGAAACAATAGTGGTGGTCTTGAGGCACGTTGGGACAGTGGAGCTGCTCAGGGAGAGGGAATCTTTTAAATGATGTACCCACATAATAATGCACACATGTAAACTAGGACAGCCAATGATAGGTACAGCGCTTTTACTTAGTTTGGACTATCATAGTCTGCAATTCTGTGGAAGTAAATATTCGCATTTGGTATGTTAACAGGACAAATACAGTTTAAAACCTTTTTTTTTTTTAGATTTAAAGAAAAAAAAGTAAATAGCAACAGGGGCATTTCACTTATTTTCCAGCAAAGGGCGCCAAAACTTCACATTCACTCTCCATGGCTTGCTGCTGCTGCTACACTGAGCTCTACTGCCCTCTACTGTTTATAAGAGTGTAAAAGACAATAGCTAAAAGTGCAGAGAAGTTTTGGGCAAAGGTTTGGGCACCCCTGGTCAAAGTATCTATTATATATATATACTAAGTGTACTAAGTGTGTAGAGGATGCATTGATTTCCAAAAGGTAAAAAGTTAAAGGCAAAACCTTTCTTCCATCCTTAATATTTTAAGCAAGATTAATGTTTTTATTTGCATTTTTACAGTTTTCCATTTTTTATTTCCATTTTTACAATAACAAAAAATGGAAAGGGCCTAAAGCTTCCCCAACACTTTGGCTGTGAACAGCTTGTGAACACTTTCTGTACCAGTTAAGAGTCTTTCAGTCCTTATTTTCTTCTTGCAATAATTTTCCATATTTATTATCACAGTTGTTACCACTATGCCACTTTACTATATTCTTAGAATATATATGTTTATATTTTTGTTCTCTCTTTGTTTTAAACAAACAGTTGCAATGTATAAAGTTTTTCTGAGTATTCTGATTCTGATAGTTTCCTTCCTGCAGAAAGTTTGAGTTCTGTGAGCTTCTAGGGTTGTCTTGCTGCACTGCTTTTTAGCTTGCCTCTTTTTGAGGTTTCCTTTTAGTCCATTTTGAAATGTGTATGGGATCATTATCCTGCTATAGAAGCCATTCTTTTTTTATCGTCAGTTTTTTTTCTACAGATGGTGAGATGTTTTATGTTTGCTGGTTTTTAACTGGAGCCATTCTTCCCTCTACCAGAGAAATGTTCCCCCATGCCACTGGCTGCAGCACAAGCTCAAATTATGATCCACCCACCCCATGCTTAAAAGTTGGAGATGTGTTTTTTTAAAGTCTGCACCCTTTTGACCATTGCAGCCAAAAAAGTTTTTGTTCGCCAGTTTTGCATACTAAATAATGTGAGGGACCCCCAACAGGATGCCCAACAGGACCTCCTGATGTTAAGACACGGCCCTGCAGAACAAAACATATTCACATTTCAGCCATGGACGTTAACAGGCTAATCTGAAATACCACATCCTTTTAAGTGTGTGTTTGTGTGTGTCACCCTTTAGGCAGTTATGGGTGAGTCAGGAACTCCGCCAGCTCTCCAGGATACAGGACTCAGGTGCACTGACAGGTAACGAGAAGGGGTGGGGGAGGTGGGGAGGGAGAGAGAGAGAAAGAGAGGGAGAAAAAAAGAGAGAGAGAGAAAGAGAGAGAAGACACAGTGAGAGCAAGAAAGAGAGAAAGAGGGAAAGAAGAAGAAAGGAAAAGAGAAAGAGATACTGAGCTTTAAATGTAACTGAAAAAGAAAATAAATAAGCTGCTAATACAGGTTTATAAATGTGTAATAAAGCTTGTTATGGTTGCTCTGATCAGACTGATCACTCTAATAGATTGAGCTGCTGATGCCGAACACAGTATATTTCTGTTTTAATATAATGTTTAGGGTCAACAAATCCAACATACATACATGAACACACACATTTTTAATTACTAATTAAAGTTCTAATTATTGTGATAAAAATATTTCTAACACCACTAATAAAATATTTGTAATTCTCTTACTATTGCTGTAGCCATTTTTAATGATGATGATTATTTTTATTTATTATTTTTATTGTTATTATTATTATCATCAGCGGTAGGACTGGTGGTAATATTTACAGTACTAATAATACTACAATTACAATTAGTAGTAAAAAGGAGGGCAGTGGTGGCTCAGCAGTTAGAGCTCCGGGCTTTTGATGACAGGGTTGTGGGTTCGATACCCTCTTGGCTCTCCAGATGTGTGTGTTCTCACTGCCCCTGGTTCACTTTTGTGTGTGTGTGTTCACTACCATAGATGGGTCAAATGCACAGATGGGACACATTTCACTGCACATTGTACCGCGACAAATACTTGTATCTTTACCTTTTAATTGTCAGTATTATTATTAGTAGTAGTACTAGTAGTAGTGTTGTATTTGCAGTAACAGTAGTGATTTTTTGGTTTTCTTCCTATTATTATTAGTATTTTGATGACATTATTTTAGTAGTAGTATTAATAATTATGTGTGACTAGTATTACTATTAATTATAATAACTGATAGTGTTGATTGTTGTAAATATTATGTGTAGCACTGTAGCTTTACATTTAGCAGAATACTATTCAGGGGTACTAGCAGCGGCGCTCCTGATAATTGATTATTGATTTGTTGTTGTTGTTGTGGTTGTAAGAGAACTGTGTGGATTTACAGATGTCTAATTTTGTCCCACTTGCGGTTTACCTATTCACACACGTCACAGTTAAACCTGCTTACCTTTAACCTCCTCACTAACCTGATGCAATTTCCTGCTAGATGAAAGAACTCTCTAAAACACACTTTATGGGCAAATAATCTGCAGCAGCGCGGCGGCAGAGTACGGCTTCAAACACGGCGGCCCGAGCTCACGCAGAACAAATGCAGAGTGAAACAGCCCAGTGTTTGCTCACCGCCACTCTATCTCAGGTAAACATCACCTGCAGCAGGTACCGTCTACCTCCAGCTTCAGCACAGAAGACTTACACCAGTGGGTCGGGCAGATACGAGCATGAAAAGTTCACCCAACACACACACATATGTACACACAAACACACACACACCACAGGCTGGTGTAAATGTTGACTGAGATTGCCTGCTATTGGTAGCTTAGCCACTATTGTCACTACTATCAGCTGCTCTGAGCTCTGTGCCTTTCATTTTTCTCACACTCCTTTCTCACTGTGGCCCGGTTAGAGTGTGGTAAAAATTTCGTTGACTTTCCCGAACCCAAAACCAGTCAATCAGCCAAGATGTGTTTGATGTTTTGATGCTAATGTGGCTAACAAGAAATGCTCAAAGCCTATATCCCACCATGGCATCACACACATCTCCTCAAAGCGTATGGAGGTGTTCAGTAATCTCCAATAGACTTGATTATGTGTTTTTTAACACTGTACGACTCACTGTTATGAACAAACATGGACTAAAAAACAGAGCGGAGCTAAAAGCAGATTGTCAGAAACCACATAATCAATATTACCACATAATCTATTAGGGGTTCCATTCACTATCTGATAGATTTCTCCACAATGAAGCACAATTTTACCCTAAACCTCACTTTAGGTTAATCTCAAACATTTTTAGTATTATATATATATTTCTAATTCCTAAAAATATATTAACACTTGATTAATACAATGGCAAAGCATTGTTGCTTATGTATTTCTGGTCAGACTAACTACATTTAGAAGAAAGATGTAACCTGGGTAAATTCAGTTTCTCACCAAACCATTCCTAACATTAGTTGCCGTCAAGCACGGATGCAATCAGGCCACACCTGGAGCCATAAAAGGTGGAAAAGAGCCAAATGCAGTGAAGGGTGGCGCCGTCACTTCTGCGCAGAGCGTCTGAACAAAGTGAACAAAGACACACTCAGCGAACAGAAGATTGCAACACATTGGGAAAATCCATGGCAGAATATGATGTATGAGTGGTTGCCATTGTGATTAACTCTTTCTGTAGTTTGGGTTTGGTTGTTCCTGAGTGGAACTGAGTTTAAACATTCACCTGAGTGACCTACATACAGCAGCTGACCGGCATGGCTTGGCCTTACTCAGTATCAGCTTCCTGCAAAACACTCCACACCTCCATGGCCATTACTGTTCATATCTCATTTCTAAGTCAGGGATATAAAATATACATGAAAATAATGTTCATATGGATATAATTAAATGCCATATAATGTCATAATTAATAGAATAAGAATAAAAAAAGATGTAGGAGGGTGGAGTGAGGGGTTACATTGGAATACAATAGAACTGTAATCTACATCACATGTAATGTGAGTAAACCAATGAACTGCTATAACACAATATAACATAATTCACTCAGACAGGGGAAAAAACAAGAATTAAGTGAATGGATTTCTCATTCTTTGCATATTAATTTATATTATAATTAAACACCAGGTGTGTATGTGTACCTCCAACCAAACTGGAATTAAAGCTCCAAAATCACCATTACAGAGGTTTAAGAGCTCTCTTAGTATTTATGCACTGATTAACATGTTACAGGAGTGTGGAGTTTGACCCCTGACCCCAGGGCCGCAGCCCTGTGTTGTTGTGTCTGTTTTCAGTCCAGACTGTACCTGGTCAAGGACAGGGGTGAACCTGGACTGTGACCTTACCTGCTTTCTTTAGTGCTACAATTTGCAGGTTGGTAAAAATGAGAACGTAAACTGTGAGCTGTCCTGTTACAGAAGGAGTGGAGAAAAGGCTGATGTTCTGAGCAGGATGTCCAACACCTCATTACACTTTACACTAATTGGACAGAAGAAAGAAACTACCACTCACTGTGCTGCTATTGTAAGGACCCCTCAATGATAGCAGTGTCTGACAGGCGTATCCTGATGTTGACTGGAAATAAACTATAGGGACAAAAGTATTGAGACATGCATTCATTGACATTTATTCGTTCATCGAATGAATGTCTCAATGTCATTCATTGTTTCTTCTGAAATCAATGGAGTTTAATTTATCCTGCTTTTGTTGGAGTTAATGTCCCTACATTTTATTGAAGGTTTTTTTTTGGTTTCTACATTTTGGTTTTCTGCTGTGAGAGGATTTGAATGCATTCAACAACAGGAGCGTGAGTAAGGTCAGGATTTTGGATGTTCACCACCCCACCTTCTCCCCAACTCCCCAACTCATCCCAAAAATATTGGGGGGCTCCATATTCCTCTACCTGACGTATGGCATTAGACATGGGGCTAATAGGTTCATGTTCATCTGCTCCAGAGAGTCCTATTCTATTGGCAATGCTTCTCTACAGGGACTAGGCAAGCTGTGTGTGTGTGTGTGCATTTTCCTGTGCCAGCAATGAGTGCAACTTAAAGCAGCTAAATGCATTCATTAGAAGGGGTGTCCACAAACATTTAGACATATAGTGGAGCATCAGAGTAACATTTCCTCTTATTTGCATGTTGCTGTTACTGATTCATAAAACACAATGTCACACAAACACAGCCCCATCATCCCAGTGATGTCACAGCCACCCGTCTGTGTCTGGGAGTCCCTGAAAGCATAACTGTCCTCTGGGTGGGTTGAATGGTCCTCCCTCCACACCATAACTATGGCAATGCTAGACTTCACCCCCTCACTACTGGCAGCATCGTTTGATACAGGTTTTAATGGTATGGCTGATCAGTGTACATTAAATGTAACACTGGATATGAAGAAAGTGAAGTTTTTGTTTGTTGTTTTTGTGGATAAGTCACATTCACAGCAGGTAGCAGACGTGCTACATGTTAATCCAGCATAGAGGAGCACATTGCTTGCAATTACATGTTTACACCAGAGAGGGCTCTAAATTCCCAAAGTGTGCCAGTCTGTTGCTCTGTTGCAGTATTTCTCTGCCCTGCACATGTACAAATTAATTATTCTGTTCATTCTGCTGCAGGGACACGCAGAGATGCTCCTGGCTTGATCCTAAACTTCAATCAATAATGCCCCACCTATCAAAAATACATTCTGTGTCCATCATCACCGGTGAGCAGAGAGGTGCGTATGTAAGGGTGTGTGGGAGAGAACAGTTGGGGGTGTTTCTGAACAGTTTGTTCACTAATGTGAAGGCTGGGAGATAAAAGGGGTTACGAGAACCCTCTGATGGGGGTAACAAGGGCAGACGGGGCTGGTAACTCATTACCCTGGCCTGATCAAACATGGAGAAAACTACGGGAAGAGGCAGGCTGAGATATCGATCCAAAATTTAGTGCAACGTCCTTGTTCCAAAACCCACTCTCTAAGGCCACGTGAATCTGAGTCCAGTCAGGTGTTAAAGTCTGGAGCTATGAGGCTATCGTGACTCATTGTCCCATCATGACTTCTTCTGCCTTCTTTGAGGGCTCAAATCACAGCAACAGATTCTTCTTATCGTGATAACTGAGCAGCTTGGATATTGGATATACCTTGGATATTCCAATATTCAAAAGAAATAAGCATTTTTATATATATATTTTGGTCCACAGCTTGGGATAAGAGTTCCTTGAGACAACATTCAAGCACATTTACTATCATTTTTATAATGCCTGGCAGGCTCAACGTTTTTTTACTTTTAACAGCTCCATGGTGAAAATTGTCCATTGTCAATTGCCTTATACCTCACCCATTGGCATGGTGCTAACTACATACCTAACCCTATTTAACAGAGTAGCCATCAGGCTTAACTTATGTAACACATTTAACATATGCTGACCCTGGGTAAAAGGTTTAACTTAAACTAACACTAGTTAACAGGTTTAACTCAGACTACCATAATTAACAAGTTTAACTCAGACTAACCCTGGTTTAAATGTTTAACTCGGGCTAACCCCAGCTAACAGGTTTAACTTGGGCTAACTCTAAGTAAGAGGTTTAACTTAGACAAACACTAGCTAACAGGTTTAACTTAAACTAACCCTGGTTAACATGTTTAACTGGGGCTAACCCTAGTTAGGTTTAACTCAGGATAACCCTAGCTAATAGGCTAAACCTAAATATCAAGTTTAATACATGCTAGCCCTTGCTGACAGGTTTAATACAGGTCAACCCTAGCAAACAGGTCTCAACTCAGACTAAAGCAGGACAACCTTAGCTTAACTGCATTAGTGTAGTAGAGTATGTGATAACTGCTCTAAGGCTTTATATTTAAATAACTAAAAAAAAGCTTAAACATACATTGCTAAATATAAAAAAGGCAGGTTAAATCAAACTAATTTGTGTATTTACATTTGCATTTTATTTTATTTTTAGGCTGTGGTCAATCACCTGTGGTGAGAAGCAATGGTTTGACCATATTGATGTAGATGCAGGTACCTGTAGACCAATAGTTGCGGTGAGGAGGCGAGGCTTAAAGAGACATGTTTGAAGCTGTGAAAATCCGCACACAGAATGTGTGGCGGTTATAGAAGCAAATGCTGTAACGTAAAATCTATGCAAAATGCTGAAATTTAGTAGAGTTTAGAAATTCCGGCTGGATGCATTTTTCACATCCCAAAAAGAGAGTCATTTTGGTATAATATTGGTATTAAAACTGTTGCTTTTTGAACACTTTATTGAGTGTATATGCATGTGCTATGACCTCCTTATAAAGGTAGCCCTCAAATGAGGTGTCACTGAAGTTCATTCTTAGCTGGTCTCTTAGTTACGTATAAGTCGTATATGTTCCTGTATTGGCACTGGCTCTGCTCTTGTCCGTCTGTTTAGTGGCCTCTTCCCTCTCTTCATGCAGTGGGGCTACTGATTAACCAGCACTTCCTCTGGATCTACCACACATGCACATACACACACACAAACAGACTGCAAAAAATGATAACTTAGTAACATGAACAACTTCTTTTACTCATATTTTATTTAACCCCTCGGTTCCAATTATAGCATCTGTGTGTTTTCTGTGGTCCGATGTGGGCTAGCTGTCAATTTACTTGCAGACAGTTAGTTAAAATGTTCAGCTAACAATGTTTGGAACGTTTGTATGGTTCTGATGATCAATCTAATATAGTATGTCCTAGTAGAGAACTTTAGAGCCTGAGCATCTTAAAGCACATGAACAGCCATCAATGGCAAATCCAGGTTCAGAAAGTACAAGTCCACACGATTTTGTTCCGACTGCCTCTACTGCAGCTGAAATCCTGGGGCGGATTTGTACTTTCTGGACCTGGATTTGCCACCTCTGATAGCCACAGAATGATGCACTCTGCACTAGTTACAATAACAATGTTACAATGTTTTGCTAGCTGTTAGCTTTCTTAGCTAATGTAGCCACATGGCTTGAATTGTGGATGGGATTGATCGGTGATGCAGTTTTACAGTTTGAGGTAATGCAGTTTAAGATATGATCTTATATATTGTATTACAAATATTATCTTATCCTGGAAAACAATTATTGTTCATTTTTACACAAATATCTCCCATCTCTCTTTTGTTGCCCTGTGCTGATTGGCTGTCCTGTGTCTTATTAAAAGCAGCCCAGGCTGAAACGCTCATTATAACTGTGAACAGGCAGTGCTAAACTGCTGTAGGCTGAATTAGCAATAATATATAAAGGTGTTGATTTTTGGGATGTCAAAAACATTGCTAAACTATTTTGCAGCTTAGTAGATATACTGTATGGTCTGTACAGGTTTGGCATACATCTAATTCTTAACATTGTTTACACACTACATCACTTTCACTGATATAATGTGGGCCTGTTAAGTCATTTTATATACTGAAATGGTTTATTCCATCCTCTGAAAATGTATTTGCCCCTGTCTGAATTATTGAATTTGTTTTAAACACTAAATGACAGCACACAACTTGATGATTGGAACATGGTCGGATAGGATTGGAGGAGTCTGTCTTATTTAAAGGTTGTAGATGCACACATGAGTCTGGGATTTTTACAAGTAAAACAAATGCTAATATGGCCACTTCAGCATTCCTAAAATGTCATCACGGGACCTGCAGGTAACTTTTGCCACAGCTGAAGTCAAAGTATAGCATCAACCATCAAAAAGAGACCACACACTTTGATTTTCATGGGAACCCATATAAGATATGAGATGGCGCTTGAGGAAAATGTGAGACCATTGGTCTAAAAACTGAAGCTGAAATGTCACAAATTCTGCATGGAGGAGTGGGAAAAACTTCCTCCCAGTTGATGTCAGAGACTGGTAGATCATTATTGGAAACGTATATGAAACATATTATTTCAGCCAAGGAGAGAAATATCAGCTATTAGAGCATTGGGTGTCCAATTGTTTTCTTCACAAGGCAATTGCATTTCAATTAATTTCAGTCCACAAATAATTTTTAAAGGCATTTCTTCAGTTCTATTTGTTTAATTCTATTACCTCCATCTCTTAATATTGTTTACATGAAGATCAAATGTCCATATGTATAAATAAGGTTTTCTTGGGGTGTTTTAACTTTTTCACATGACTATAGTTTCACCACCTTTAGCAATATGAACTGCAAACAAACAGTTTCTGTAGTTGTTACAAAGGTAAAGTTTAGATTTAGGTCAGATAGAAAAATACAATATTACAAAAAAATAAGTGTGTGTCTGTCTGTGTGTGTGTGTGTGTACCACAGCAGTGCTGGAATGTGTTGTTTATGCTGGGTGGAGCTCCAGTTCGGCCGCTCTACCTGCTTTGGGTTTCAGGTTGAGGCCCTGGGTCTGACCAATCATTAATGCCTATGGTATGTGACTGCGTTATCAGCTGGCACCGGGCCAACTGAGTGGGTGTTATCAGGGCAAAGTGGACACAAACACCACAACCTCACCGACAAAGACTGCCATTGGTCATCTGGACGGAGTGGATCACGACTCTGTGCTCTTTCTGAGAACACAACATTGCATTTATCTGCAGGATGTTCAGTTACCTCTTTTCACTGCCCCCACACTGAGCAGTTGCCTCTACTGTCAGAGTGAGGCAAGAGAGAGGAAAGAGAAAGAGGGAGGGAGAGAGAGGGAATAAGGAAAAATGGAAGAGAATATGATAAAGAAAGAGTTGTATAATTAAAATGCTTTTAGAATTCATCGACATAACAAAAGCCAACAGTGTGAGAACAAAGGCTTAACAACTGAAAGCTTGACTGAGTTCGTGGCAATAGTTGCTGAGCAATGACCGGAGGGCTGTGAAAATAAGGAAATTGTCAAGTTCAGGATTGATTTTGATTGGTCACTGAATGAAAATAAGTCAGTGTCGATCTTTTAAAAAAATCAGCAGTTGCGATTTGTATATTTTTTGTACACCTGGAATACCTTAGCAACCACATGATGTACTATAGCAATGGATTTAGCAACCACCAAGGGACCATAGCACCCATTTCGAAACCCATTAGCAGGCACCTGAAATGCCATAGCAATTGCATAGCAACATACTAGTAACCACCAAGAACTCCATAGCAACAGTTCGCAACATGCTAATGACCTTCTGGGATACCATAACAACCACTTAGTAAAAACACCCCGTTTCCTAGTAACCACACAGCAACTACCTGGAGGAAGGAAACACTTAAACTATTCAACCATTGCCCAAGGAAGTGAACTTTTCTAGTCTACTATCTGTGCTCACCTTTTCTACCTCGGTTCTGATATACTGACCAGTAAAAATGAATAATTTATATAAAATAATTAACTAGCTTCCCAGTGAGCTGTTATTAAAAAATCCACAGTTCTAAAAATGCCCAGGTCCACTAAACCCAGGAGAAAAGAGTAAAACATGCAGATCCGGTTCTGTAAGGCAAGCTGATTTGATCATAACTCATATTCAGCGTATATTCATTTCCTCTGCTCCGAAACGCAGCGCTGTGTTTAACGAGCCCATCTGAGTTGAATGAACAGAGCCATCTGCCAGGCTGCAGCGTGAGTAAATACGGGCTTCAATACACTCCACCTGTACCGGCCGCATGGCTACAAGCTCAGATGTTGGAGCTTCACTGCGGTCAGTAAAACATGATGTGGCCTCTTTTGTTTTATTAACAGAGTCAGCTCTTATTAGTACAGTCAGAACTAAGACTGAACTGGAAATGAACGTTTTTGTTATTGCAGTGATGCTAATGACTTTTAAAAACACTCTGAACATTAGGGATGTTCTGCTTTGATCTGATGAATATTAAACATGTCTGTCTGATCTGTAAGTTCTGAAATGTATAAAATGTTCAGACTGTAAATTAGGATTTCAACTGAAGGAGGTAAAACACAATTTCTCTATCTAACCTCTTTATCTATTTATAAAAATGTCCGCTTGCAATACCGTAGCAACTGCCATAGCAACACCATAGCACCCATTGAACATCACCTTCAACCACTGGGGGCATCTCAGCAACTACCTGGAAAGACTTAAGCAAACACCCAAGCAACCACCTAGAAACACCTGACACCACAACACTCACTAAGCAACCCATTAGCAACCACTGGACATATCATGGCAACTGCATAACAATGCCCAGGCAACCACTAGAAATACCATAGCATCTGCAAGAATTATTTTCAAACACCATCATTCATAATGTACAACAATGTAAACTATGTTCAGCTTGTTGTTTTTCAATGCTCTTATTCGAGTAACAGCCCAGGGATGTTCTTGAGATGTGAGGACACCAGCAGCAGTAGTTTAACTGGTTCCAGTAGAATGTGCATTTGGTCATCTTCTCGAGTCCTCATAGCAACATCAGGACAATTTTCCCAGCAGAGGGATAGATATTTCTTCAGATTCCACCGAAGGCTCTTTCTGTTGCACTCCTAGAATTCACTCCTACATTATATGAATCTCCTCTTGACAACTCACAGTGAGAGCTAGCCAGGCTTAAGTATAGGTCCCAAACACGGTGGAGGTAGTTTCACACACTGTTACTGTAATGGTAACACATACATTCATTATCGCGGATTAGACAGGTGGATCAGGAACGTACTGTAGATGTGATGTTTATAAAATCTATTTGAGTTTGATGTGGCTGATTTAGGCTGTTCTACTAAGTGGCGTAAATGTACAGTGTTTAACACAGCAGCTTCTTTTCACTGGTCACATTTATTTGGACACGATTAATTTGATGGATTCAGATTGGAAAGCTGGTCTGATTGAAACACTCTAGAATTGAATTGAATGAATAGTGTTGTGTTTGTATGAATTGGTTAGGGACTATTACTGTTTAGTGACTATTACACCCACCCCTCTCTCTCATTAGTTTGCATCCAGATGCTACAACAACAGGGCACACTATCTAAATCCCCTCTATCCTAAACTGTGTTTCAGTCAGGTGGCTTTAGAGTTGCACCCCACCCACATCTGATCTGTGTGTATGACTGTGGTTAAACAATGCTGTGCCCTGCCTTACCCAACCCTGACCCCAGGGGTGGAAAATAAGTGGTGAAAATATAATATATTATGATAATTAAAGATATTTTCACAATACAAAGTACATGTCATATAAGTTCCCAATTTAAATTTTTCTTTAAGTAAACATCCACAAAAACACACTGTATATCACAATATCAATAAAACATCATCATATTGCCCACCTATAACCTGACCTTAAAGGAGCAATTCAGTGCAAAATCATAGTGTCATGATTGATCTATCGATCAGCCAAGACATGTTTGGTGTCTGGTGTGCGCTTCTGTTTACAGCAAGATGTGCTAGGGCTAACATTGCATGCTAACAAACACTGGACTTAGACTGTCACCAATTTACTCATCACTGTAAACATGCCCTCATCCAGATATTCTTTGTGGTTTAGAATGTGGTGTGACTTACTTTAGTCTATAAACACAAACATAAACCTTTCCACAGAGCTAAATGCCGGATGTCCACCTCAGCAAAGTGTGTGATATCATTCTGCGCACTGCGCTTTAGTTTAAAAGTGGAATTGCACTACAAAGTTTTATACAGTTTTATATTAAATGTTTAAATGAGGTCTGTCCATGCTGTTTTACAGGATCATAATGCTGACAAAGCCTCTAAAATGGAAATTCCAGCAATTTTCACAACTGTCTGCATAATTCTGTTTGGTGCAAAACTTACTTACTCTGATTTCTTTACAATGTTGGTGAATGGAACCTCGTCTCGGTCACCATGACTACAACATAAACATAAACATTTTATTTACCGTCCAAACCTAAACTCACCAGTGAACCTACACTTATCTTCTGAGTTTTATATGGAATGTTGATGAGGTTAAAATAGTGGCAAACCTGAACAAATATAGTTTTCTTTGGGAACTTTTTTTACCTGCACAACATCTTGCTTGTATCCTGCCACCATTTTAATGATATGTGATTTTAAAAACTCATTTTAGGCCCAAAATCCTCAAATCTTTTGTTAAAACAGTGTCTCAGACATCAGGCAGTGTATTCATTACCATTCGGTGTAAAAACTTTCTGTATGGGAGCTTTTAGAGCTTTAGACGTCTGGTTCCATTCACCACCACTGGGAACAATTCTCACTGGGTTAGGTTCTCTAGAACTGAGCATTAAGATGCTTAATTAAGCAGAGAATAATTCGATAATTGAACAAATGGGTTTTTTGTTTGGTTCCCAGAGTGATATTCAGGGACGAAATCAAAAGTAGCAGGTTTTTGAAAACAGAGAAGGGAACAGATTAGATTCAGGACTTGTCCCAATACTAATGGAGAACTGCAGATTGACAATACGCCCTCAGAGGTCAACAAGGCTTCAGATCGGTCTCCAGTGAGCTGCAATGTGAGATTAAGAGAGACAGGTTTAAGGGCCTTGACCCATTACTCCACTCGCACAGCCCACCCGAGACACTAAAGCCCCCTGACCAACCACACAAACCCACACTGAGTAAACACCATGAACAAACACCTGGGAGTGCCCGGGATACCCCCCCTCTCCCTCACTCCCTCCCATCACCACTATCACCCTCCTACTCCAGCTCCGCCCAGAGCCCAGAGCAAACACTCCAATCTCAGGAACAAAGCAGAGCTGAATAATCAGACTGAACGTTTCATCATCAGCCTAGCCAGCAGTTAGCCATTAACCGGAGAGAGAGAGAGTATCACCCAACCTGCTGGAAAAAAAAGGGTGAGGGGGAGTCAGATTGAGTTGTGATGGAGAGGCTGATATAGACACAAAGAAAATAATACAAAGAGAGAGAGAGAGAGAGAGAGAGAGAGAGAGACAGAGGGGAAAGGGAGAAATAATTAATGAAAGAAAATGAAAGAGAGAGAAAGAGAGATGGATTCTAAAATTCTGCCAATAGCAATCTGAATTTGAATAATCCAGTTCCAAGTGTTTGAAAGTGAATTCTGAACTGAAACTAAACGTTAGGGTTTGTAGGTGAGTTTTGTAGACAGGTTGGTGCAATCAAATGCCTGGAATGATGATCCAGACCAAAGCACAAAGCATACTATACATACCATATATTGTTGCGTCTTTGTTAATGTAGTGTTCACACTGACATATTAGACACCAAACCAGAAGATGAGTCAGAAGTCAGACAGGGTGCAAAGTATGTAGAGAGTACAAACTGGTGTGTATAAATCTCAAAATATTATAAACCTCCAAAACAGCAAGTTTACCTAGAAAAAAAAAACATTTCAATGGAAGTCAGTGTAAATAAATTTTATTGCAACTCTTTAAAGAGTATTTCTATTGGTCCGTTCATCATGAAATTCTGATATAATGTAAAGAACAACTGCCAGATTCAAATGATCTATTATTTTTGGATCCTAGTCTATAGAAACTAGCTAAGAGTATTTTCTGAGTGAACAGCAAAGCACTTTTGTAAGTCGTTTTGGATAAGAGTGTCTGCTAAATGCTTTAAATGTAAAAGTAAATGGTAGAAGTGGAAGCGTTCAGGAACCACAGCAACTCAGCCACGAAGTTACAGACCAGGGTCGCAGAATGCTGAGGTGCATAATGCCTAAAGGTTGCCAATGCTCTGCTGTCTCAAACTCCATATTAATTTATGTGTGTGTGTGTGTATGTAGAGAGAGAGAGAGAAAGTCTGAACTGCTTTTGTTAAGTGAACATCACAGACTGACATAACTTGTGTATTTAGTGAATTACCAACACACACACACCTTTCTAACCTCTCGTGTACCTGTGCAGTTCGGCTGACTGACTCCCCTCAATCAGTTTCATTATATATACAGCCTGTATACAAAGACCTGAGTGTTAGAGAGAGAGAGCAGGAGAGAGAAGGAGGGAGAGAGAGAGAGAGAGAAAGAGAGAGGGAGAAAGAGAGAGCGAGAGAAAGAGAGAGAGAGAGAGGGAGAGAGAGAGAGAGACAGCGGATAGAGAGAAAAAAATATTTTCTTTCCTAATGTATTTCAACGTAATATCTTGAAAAATAAAACCAGTAAATAATGTCATTCAAATTTTGCCAAGAGTCCCTGTTTCTACAGACCGCTGCCAGAATTAGCTTTCAGGCAGACTGATAGAAGGAAAGAGAGTTAAAGACACATAGAGAAAGAGAGAGAGAGAGAGAGAGAGAGGTTTACTGTGTGTTGGAGGGGGATGGAGTTTCTCCGTAAATAAAAGCCCTCATTCCTGTAGCGGATGTTTTGAAGGAAACTGGGTGAAGATGGAGCAGAACTGGCCTGTACTACATCCCTTCATCCCTGCCTCCACCTCTGTCCATGACCAGGCAAAGCCTGACAATGTCAGCTTGAGTGCGTATGACAGAGGTTCCTAAATGTTTCGCAAACACACTAATTATTTTATGTAGTGGAAGAAGAAGTTCTTACGTTTCAGAGTTTCATATTTTACAGTTGGAGTGGATACATTTTTAAAAAGCAATTAATGTGATACACAGTGTGATACAGCATGATGTACAGAGTGATGCAGTGCAATATTTATGGGACTACAAAATGATATACAGTGTGATGTAAAGCGCGATACAGCGTAATATACTGTGTATTACAATGCGATATACAGTGTAATACAATGTAATATACAATATAATATGGTGTGGCATACATTGTGATATACAGTGTGATAGTGTGATGTACAGTTTATTACAGAATTGACTTACAGTGTGATATACAGTGTAATACAGTGGGATATATAGTGTGCCACAGCATGATATATAGTATATTCATTTATAATATAGAGTGTAATGCAATGTTATGTACAATGTAATGCAGTATGATATACAGTATGTTACAGTATGTTAATATACAGTGATATACAGTGCTATATACAATGTGATATGTAATGTAATACCATGTAATATACTTTATGCTGCAGTGTGATTATACTGTGAAATATGCAGCATATTACACTCATACAGTTTGACAGTGTTTTCTATCCAGTGCCAGCTGCAGGTGGTAAGGCTGGCATGGATACTGGCACTGGGGTCAGCTGAGGTGCGGGACACCCTGAATAAAGCTGGCCACGATCAAACCCAACACATTAAACTGCCTCTTCAGCCGGCTCTGTTTGTTCACCTATTTATGTCCCGGAGTGGGTACGACTTTATTTTCTCACACAGCGGCTGGACATGTGTGTGTATGAGTGTGTGTGTGTGTGTGTGTGTGAGAGAGAGAGAGGGAGAGAGAGAGAGAAAGAGAGAGAGCAATGAATGAGTGTGTGTTATTTATTTGTTTTGGAGAGGTGGACTGAGGGCAGTGAAAAATGGCCGCCGTATCACTAATTCCGTCTCCTCCAGCCGCCGGTGGAATGAAGGCACTGTAAAGCGAACAGACCGGGTCTGTGTGTGCCACAACACACAGACACACACATACTCTCGCACGCGCACACATCCGCGTGAAGGTGGGAACCCCACCCCGTTTGATTGAGGCGTGTGCTCTCCTTTCATCCTTTCATGGCTTTTAAACATGACTTCCCTCCTTCATCTCTTTCTATCTCTCTCTCTCTCTCTCGCTTTTCTGTCTCTCGCTATTGCTTTTTCCGTTGCCCTCTCTGTCTCTCTCTTTTTAATAGAATAAAGCTAGTAGCTATATAGATAACAGCTAGTGTAAATCACTCTTACACCACTGATGTAAATACAAATCACACTATGAGCCCCCGTGTAAATGCCCATTTGTTGACAAGCTTGGAGATACAGACTCTACTCTGCAATGTAATGCAGTGAGACTGAAACAATGGAAATACTTTAGTAAAATATCAGTATAATTAAAGAATGAAAAATACGTTAATTAAAAATAATACTTTGTTTAGTTACACTGGTTCAGACTTGTGTGTGAAACTAAATTCAGTTCTACAGATTTAGCTAAAGAACCACAATACTGAATAACAATATACAAGAGCTCACTGTCTGTCACCAAAACAGACAGTCTGCCGTGTGTGTGTGTATGAGTGTGTGTGTGTGAGAGAGAGACAGGGACAGAGAGAGAGAGAGAGAGAGAGAGAGAGAGAGGATCTGAGTAGGAGTCATGAATGAGCACACATTGTGAAGGCAGTGAAAATCCTCACAGGTTCCTGGAAAAACGTCCATGTGACAGCAAGATGACAGAAGGCTGCGAGAGAGCAGAGGGGAGTGTGGGGTCTTAGACTCCAATGTGGGGTATAAGACTCCATTGTAGGGTATAAGACTCAACTGTGGGGTATAATACCCTAGTGTAGGTTATGAAACTACAGCGTTGGGTATAAGACTCCTTTTGGTGTCCAGTGTGGGGTATAATGCTCTAATGTAGGTTGTAAGACTAATGGCCTATATAAACCTCAGGTGTAGGGTCTAAAACTCCATTCAGGGGTATAAGACCTCAGTGTGGGGTGAAATGCTCTAGAGTAGGCTATAAGACTCATGGCCTATATAAACCTCAAGTGCAAGGTCTAAGACTCCATTCTGGGGTATGAGACTCCAGTGTGGGGTATAAGACTTCAGTGTGGGGTAGAGTTGTAGTCAAGACCAAGACTTTTACTAGTCGAGTCTGAGTCAAGACTGAGACTGGGATTTGTTTAATCATAAAATAAAAGGAAGAAATTTGATTTGTTATTCATTTTACACTTAAAATAATTAATTACATGATATATACCAATAGGTAGTCAAATAGTTCAGCATACGTTTTGTAAAATATAACATTTAATAATATCTCCTAAAATTATAATTAATTATTAGTATTATTATAGTCCTGGGCAAACCTACACTTGAGTCTTGTACCTCACACTGGGGTCTTATACCTCACATTTGAGTTATAGACCCCACACTGGAGTCTTATACACCTCACTGAGGCCTTCTACCTCACACTGGACCCTTATGCCCTATACTTGAGTCATATACTGCACCTTATACCCCACAATGGAGTCTTAAACACCACACTGGAGTTTTAGACCCCACACTGGACCCTTTAAACCCCACACTGGAGTCTTATCCTCTGGACTGAAGTCTTACATGCCACACTGGTGTCTTATAGCCCTCACTGGAGCCTTATTCACACTAAAGCCTTAAGGCCTGTACTGACATCTTACACCCTGCACAACAGCATTATACCACACACTACAGCTGTACACCGCACACTTATACCCTATACTGGACCCCTCTACATTTTAACCCCATATTATACTCCAGTTTAGACAACTGGACAGATAGATAAGCTGGTTTATAGAAACAGTCTCACACTGGGGTCTCACACAACTCCATGGGACCCTCATATCCAATATCACTTTTGCCTATAACCACCAAACACAGCCCAACACTGAAGCGTACAACCCCATCCAGACCCATGGTGGAACCCAATATGCAATATTGTATGTTTGCGTGTACATAGTTATTTATTTATTTATTGTTTACTGTTTCTCTCGGGTAAAAACACTATAAATATCTTTTTTTTTAACTGAGGGGATGTCCACTGCTGCTATGTTCCATTTTAGCCTGCTTTTTTTGTTTGTTTATGAAATCTTTTTTTGGCTTTCACCTTGCCTTCATTTGAATAAGGTACACAAGCCATTTACGGGAAGGTGCGAGGGAAAACCATCGCTCTTGGCCCCTTCATCCTCTCCACCTTTTTCCAAACGCTCCACACGAAGCCCGCCATTTAGAAATGTTTTTGGTTTCTACTCTACTCAGCTCCCCTCCACACTTACCAAACGGCCAGCGGGGGGAAGAAGGCGGCTAAATATAAACAGGTAAAAGGTAGCTTTGTGAAGGTGGGCAGAAAGCGAGCGCGCGAGAGGAGGAGAAATTCTCCCCGTGGCCCGACAGTGAGGAAGGAGCCAGGGGCCGAAATTTCTGCCCTGCATGAAAGGGATGATTGTCCGGTGGACTGCAGAGCCAGGAAAGTTAACCCAGCATGGTTTAGCCCTATCTGCCAGGAGGACGAGGAGAGAGAGAAGGAACGAGGGGACTGTAGACCGAAAAAGAGAAATAGACTCAATGAAATATATGACCAGTCTAAATGTGGACAATAAATTGAGTTAAATAAAACTAGACAAAATAAAACTGAACTTAGCTGAATTGAATAAAACAGAACTTAATTTAACTTAACTTAACTGAATCAAACCGAAGTGAATTAAGTTAAATGAATCAGAATTTAATGAAAATAAATTGAGTGTCACAATAAACTAAATTGTGACACTCCGCTAAAGCCTAAAGTCATATTTTATCCTCAATAAGTCGATTCAAATCAACCAGTTAAAATGACATCTTTACAAACAGCCACGAATACAATACCACTGGAGCTCAACACGCTTGAAGGAGAATCCTAACTGCTAATTCTGTTCCATAAGCTCACAGATGCCCACACCCACACTAAGTGATGGGAGAGAGAGAGGGCCATCCTATCTACCCAGAGAAAGACAGAACAGTTATGCAGTTGTGCTACCCAGGAACCCCTTAAATGGTCACTTGGTTCATTATCTGGGTATTCATGCTTGTTTAATTGTGAGTAAATTTGCAGCAGTTTCTAAAAGGTCTGAAGAGAACTGTAGGCGGCTTTCGAACAACTGTATCTGAGTGAACGTTAAGTTGTTAAGTTGAATGTAAATGGGAATTGAATAAGAAGTTTACGTTGCCAAACAGAGCCGTTTTAAAATCTCAGTGAGGCCCTCATGGAGGCAGATGGGTTTAAAGTTGGCGCAGTGTGGAGGCAGCTTTCTGAAAGACTCTCAACATGTTTGTTTAGACAGAGGGCTCCAACGGGGGAGGGGGTAGAGGTGTATTTTTGGACCAGACTTCATTCAGAAAGCCTCATTCAAGGTGCAGGCGAGGGGAGGATGTTCTCTGTAGCTGGAAGATGATGGCGGAAGCAAAATGTCCACAGCTACAAGTCTTAACTTAAGTCAGCTCAGTTAAGTTCACTTAAGTTTAGTTAAAACTCTGCTCAGCTCAACTTAATTAACTATATGTCAACCCAGTGCAGTTCAGTTCATATTTACTCAGCTCAACTTAATATAGTGCAATTCAATTCAACTCTACTCAATTCAGCCAATGTCAACTCAGCTAAATTCAACTTAACATAATGCACTTAAATCCCCTTATTCAGCTCAGCTTATCTAATTTAAGCGAAGTGCAGGTCAACTCAACTCACTCGAGCTTAAGTCAGCAGAATTGTGATAAAATTGTTATGAATCAGAGTTTCCTTTTAAAGTGTACAAATGCATGAGAGAGTAAATGTTCATGTGAGTAGATGTGTGTACATTAGATGATGTAATTCTCTCTCACTCACTCTCTCTGTCACGTGTAGGTGTTGTGTTTGGTGTTGTTGGAACAGGATGATGGGTCAGTAATCTGCTCCAGCTGGGTTCTCCTTATTGCTAATTGCTGTAAACGAGGAGATCTAAGCTCTGGCAGGGCAGACACTCCCCTCCACAGTACTGGGACAGGGCAGGTTGATGGGGGCAGGCGTCCCACCAAACTGTGATCTCTACTGTGATCTCCCAGATGTCCTGGATGGATTGTCCCACCTGCAGGCAGTGTGGTCAGTACATTAAGCACTAAACCAGCCAAACCATCCATCTGTTTAAGGCCAACAACACCTCTACTACTAAACTGTAATTAGGAGAGTCAGGAGAGTGTGGAAAATAATTTAAATTATAAATTGATGTACTAGTCTCATACAATTAGAATATAAACAATACATACCAACAAGTTAATTTTTATTTATTATGTCAGTCAAAAAGGCAAACTGTCATGTATTTTATATTTATTGCATGTAAAGAGATATATTTCAAGCCATTGTTGTTTTCCTCTTGGTCAGTCTGGCTTATAGCTCATGAATCTAGAATCAAGAAATCCAGTATATCAAATTCTTAGAATATTTTCAGAAGATCAGACAGAAGAGGTACTACCTCTGACAACTACGTACATTTATACTCAATATATTATTTGAGGCTCTTTTACTATGAATGACTGTATCAATGTGGTGTAGCATGGAGGCAATCAGCTTGTGGCACTGCTGAGATGTTACTGAAGCCCAAGTTTCAATAGATTCCTTTGATAGATTCTCTGTGGGGTTCAGGTCAGGATGTTGGCTGGCTAGTCAAACACAGTAATATCATGGTCAGCAAAACATTTGCATCCTGCAGGAAATTCAAAAAACTTTTTTTCAATTAAATTACTTAATTAAAAAAAACTTTGAACTATCTAATGCATATATATAGTTTGAGAAAAATAGGGAAATTGTCTAGCCAGGTTTGTTCCCTTAGTGCTTTCTGATTTGTAGCAGGTGGAATCAGTTTCATCTGCTAAAACATCACTCCAGTCCTTCTGGAGGATCAAAGTAGGCTGAGTGTGAGCTGAAATGTTAGTGGGTTTCAGTCAGTAATGACCAAACCGATCAACCAGCATGGCCAGCAGGACTAGCCTGACCAAGCTGGTCAACTATAAAGCTTGTTGACCAGCATGACCATTATGACCAAGCTGGCCGACCATTATGACCATGCTAGGTGCTCACACTGGTTTACCATGCTTGACCAAACTAGTCAGCCAGTATAAGCAGCTTGATGTCCAGCCCAGAAACAGGGGCCTGTATGGGTATCCCACCTAAGCATCAGAAAGTTTGTCCACACATATGGATGCTCAGCAGGGGCACTCAAAGGGATCATAAGGGGTTAAACATGGGCCCCATCTGGGTTGTATATACTGCACATGGCGACTAGATGTGGGCTGTAATGATGTGGACCAAGTCCACATTCCACCAATGTGAGCCCCACAAGGGAGTGC
This sequence comes from Salminus brasiliensis, assembly GCF_030463535.1. NCBI lineage: Eukaryota > Metazoa > Chordata > Actinopteri > Characiformes > Bryconidae > Salminus > Salminus brasiliensis. The sequence goes on along the minus strand of NC_132890.1, from coordinate 20,467,122 downwards.
TGGGTGAGAGCATAGCCAATATGATCATACTGGTAAACCAGTATGACCTCCATAGCTAAATGGTCAACATGATTAGCATGACCATGCTTAACAAATTAGTCAACCAGTATGACTCGCTTAGTGACCAGCAAGGCCAAGATGGCCATTCTGGTAGACCAGCTATCCATCCACCACCTGGATGACCAGCTTTTTAACCATCTTGACCATCAGACCAGCTTAGACCATCTGAAACCTGAACACAGGCATGCAGACTTACTGAAAAACTCATTTGAATTTGATTTATTTTTAGATTCTGAACTCATGAATCAGAATAAATTTTGATAACCTATCGCCTAAAGCCGCTCAGCCCTGCTTGAGTAAATGATTAAATAACTAAACGACTGACTGATCAGCGCGCCTCCAGTTTGATCGGCTGCTGCTGCTGTGATGAGGTCACACGTTAGCTGGAACAGGCGGGGCTTAATGCTCACAGAATGCAACAGGTAATAAAAGCTCAGGTGTGTCCTCCTCAGTCTGACAGACTGTGTCCACACCTGCTCGCTATCAGTGATGTTTATGTTATGACTGACAGACGATCCATTTGCTCTTCTCATCAAACTTTATTCTCTCTCCTGCTGACTACCTACTGACCCCACCGCCCGCCTTCCTTCTGACATTACACACCTTTACTGCTTCAGGAAAGGGAAGAGCGCTTTGAGATTAGCGCAGCAGCAGACACAGCAGCACAATGATTAAACCAATAATACTACTACAGACAATAAAACATCTGGTAATAAAGCCAAAGCACTCATTTACCCTCAGTAAATTATACACTATATGTTCAAAAGTATTTGGACACCTGCTCATTCATTGTTTCTTCGGAAATTAATGTTGTTGGAGTAACTGTCTATACTGTCCAGGGAAGGCTTTCTACTAGATTTCAGAGCACTGCTGTGAGGCTTCAAATGCATTCAGTGTTAGTGTTAATGAGGACAATATGTTGAATGATCACCACCTCACCTCATCCCCAACTCCCAACTCATCCCAAATGTATTGGATGGGGAATCATCATTCCAGAGAACACAGTTCCACTGCTCCACAGCTCAGTGTTGGGGGGCTTTATACCCCTCTAGCCGATACCTGTCATTAGGCATGGTGCCAATGGGCTCATGTTAATTTGCTCCAGATACTCCTATTCTATTAAACTGGTTCTCTACAGGAACTAGACAAGCTGTGTGTGTATGTGTGCATTTGCACATCTGTGTCAGCAATGGTTGTAACTTGTAAGTAGTTGAAGAGGGGTGTCCACAAACATTTGGGTATATAATGTACCAAATGCAATCAATCAGCCAAGGCATGTTTAGTGCTTCTCTAGTTTTAGCCCTTGAGCTACACAGCAAATGTAGCTCCCAAACGTAAATGCAGCTAACCAGGCACAACTCTGCTCTTCAGGACTGTTTAGCACACTGACTGGGACATGTTTAGAGAGGCTGTGACCTCTGATAAATCAACTTGGAGTAGTATACAGCTACATCAGCAAGTGCACTGTCCCCAAATTCATCACAGCACACCCCAAAATGAAGCCATGGATGACAGGATGCAGAGGTTTGAATGCTGCTGAGACCCTGTGATGAGGTCTTCAGGACAAAGGCAGGCCTCAGAACATCACCTTTACACGGAGTTTAATTCAGTATTTAACACCATTATCCCTCAGCATCTGTTTCCATCCTGTGCAGCTGTATCAAAGTCTGGTTTAGGAATTTCAGCAGTTTCTTTCCCCTCCATCATGGACATTTGCACCACATGCTGCACTTGCAAAGCCACCAGCACTGTGGACCACCCCACCAATACCTCATATAGATTCTTTTCACTGATATTCTCTGGCAGAAGGTAACAGAGCATTCAAGCCATCGCAGCCAGACTCTGTAATAGCTTCTTATCCCAAGCCATTAGACTCCTTCACACACAAGAACTGAACTGAAACCCCTTCACTCCACTCACACACACTCACCCACAAACACTCTGACACACAGACACACACACACACACAGACACACACACATCCACCCTGTCTAATGTCTGTTGTATTTATCATATATATTGCATTCGTTCTATGTTGCACCATAGTGCTACTGTGTACTTGTACTTGTAGATGTAATGACAATAATAAGTCTCTTCACTTTACATCACTTCACCCCAAGTACCGAAGTTTACACCCACGTCACACTCTATTCTACTGTGTCTGTGCAGTGTCAGAATCCACCTAATCAAGTTTGTTAGAGATAAATGAACACCTCCATACGCTTTATGAAGAGGGTGTAATGATCTAGACATGCAGTTAGCACCACAGAGTACAAACTTCATCAACTAATACTAAAACAATGTGGGTTAAGTATTGTCAATGTGTGTGTGTGGCTGTGTGATAATCACAGTAGAACATACACATGTTCCTATGTGGTTCTGTGTAAATGTGGTGCACACACACACACACACACACACACACACACACACACACACATACACACAACACATTCAGAACTGTGTAGATAATGAGCCTACAACAGTTTTTTATTATTTTCTTTTAATTTTAATACAACTCCTGTTGTAGGTCTTATAATATTAATAATAATAATAATAATAATAATAATAATAATAATAAAATGAAGACCAAAAAGGTGTGTACAAGTAAGTATAAAATTACTATAATATTATTACTGCTTTCATTATATATATATATATAGATATAGATATAGATATAGATATGTGTGTGTGTGTGTGTGTGTGTGCGTGCGTGTGTGTGTGTACAATAATTAATATTATTATTATTATTATTATTATTATCAATTCAACCCCAACAGCACAAACCCAGCGTTGAAGGTTGTACATATATGAGCTGATTGATCTGGAAGAGTAAAATATATGACTAAGTAATAAATATATAACAATATGACTAAAATGATAAAATGAACGGTTGAAAAGGAGATCTGCGAGTGTGAAGAATTCTGTCTACTCTGTTCTATCAGTCATGCTGGATTTCTAGGAATTCTAACCTCGGTGCCTATGTGGCTTCTTATTCGACCGCTTCTCATTTGAAATTTCCATTCAACCTTAAATGGACACTTCAAATAAGAAAGCAGGTTTAACCTCATAGTTTCTAAACCGGTGGACACTAGAGCTTCTAAAAAGCTCCTAAAAGCTGTTTTTTTGAGCTGGTTAAAACTTTCAGCACATTTCAAAAACTCCCCTGAGACACCTTAAATGAGTGTGTATATATGTGTGTGTGTGTGTGTGTGTGTGTGTGTGTGTGTGTGTGTGTATGTATGCTCCTTCGGGCCTCTACCTGCTCTCTAACACCCAAAACACTCCACACACTGCAGCTGCTGTGAGGAGGCCAGGATATCTATGTAAAGCGCCCGTTGGAGCCCGTTCGGGCCGCGTGAGCATGTATGCGCGTGTGTGTGCGTGAAGGGAAAAGCCTGCTCCGAGGCCTAGTGAGGCTCACACAGCGCACCACTGTTCTGTTGACACAGCAATCAGCCTCAGATCAATCTGCCTTTTCTCTCCTGCAGGAAAATTTAATCATGCTCTCCTGCTCTATTTCTGAGCAGAGTATGTGTGTGTGTTTGTGTGCGTGTGTGTGTGTGCGTGTGTGTGTGTGTGTGTGCGCGCACTCCCTAATCAGAGGCCATTTTACTTACAGCTACAGCACGCCACTGACCAAAGTCCACCGCCGCTTTATTTGCTGTCTGACACACACACACACACACATACAGACACACACACACACAGTGAGTCAGTAAGCAGCAGTACATTTTGTACTCTAAAATAGTTCATGTTCATAATTCTGTTACGCACAATAAATGCTATTTTTATATAATATTATATGTTCATTGTTTATTTTCAATGAGGTGCAGACATATTTTAACATTCATAACCATTTTAATAATGTATTTATTAATGAACTGAATTTGTGTAAAGTCATGTGAATATCATATGATTAAATTAAACAAACTAGAAATGAACTAAGCAGAATTGACTAGAATACAAACATATTGTCTAGTTAGGGTCGAAAATCAGAAATGTATTTTTTTGCAATACAAGAGGGATCAACTTCCATGTACCCTGGAATTTATAATATTTTACACTGACTTTAATTATTTTCTGTTGGGAAAATTGTACTGAATTCATGTGAATTTAATTGAAAGCATGTAAAGTAAATTGAACTGAATTAAATGGATTTGAACTGAGCTGATGTCAGCTGATTTGAACTAAATTAAATGAAAGTGAAGGGAAAATTTGATGTCAACAGAATTAAATTGAATTGAACTGCTGAACTGAACCGACGTGAGCTGAATTGAACTTATGCAAACTGAACTGATCCGAAGTTGATGTGCACTGAAGAGTTATGAATTTAATTTAACTGAACTGAACTGGTGTGAACTAAACTGAATTGGATTTACGTGAACTGAACCAAACTGGATTGAACTGAACTGAACTGATGTGGACTGAACTGAACTACAATAAACTGAATCAAGTGAAGTTCACAAAATTTCATTGATGTGGTTCGAACTGCACTGGATTGAACTGATGTGAAATGTATCAAAAATAACTGAATTGCTTGGAACACAACTTGTCTCTTTTCTTTTTGTCTTTTTTTCAAGGTGGATGTGGACAGCAACATTCTAAAGCTGATGTCAGAATGATAGCCTGATATGAAACTCTGTCAGGACGCGTGTCAGGTAAGGGGAGGTCAGGTGCAGGACCTGTAGCGGATCATTAGAATGAAGCGTAGGTGAGTTTTTAAGGGTCATTGGAGCGTGAACAAGTGAAACGCAGTCTTAGCAGCAGACGGATGTAGAGCTCAGGTGAATTCCCCCGAAGCGGGACACGCCCCGGCTGTGTAATAACGCCTGCTCCAGAAAAGGCCTGAGGCACAGGAGCCTCCCTTAAACGCCTGCTCTAAAACACACTCGCACACTCAAGTAAACATGCCACGGCCCTCCTCCAGGATCCAGTGGAGGATGCTTCACCTGCCATTTACATCGCACATCTCTCTCTCTTTGTCTTAATGACTGGACGCTGCAGAGTGAATTATGTAACTGTGACTTTATCAGTAGCATCAGTAAACAGAGTCGAATCCTGCTTCAAAACACACTTAAAAAACGGCTTACAGCAGGTCAGAGCTCAGTGTGTCTGTCATTAATCCAGAGTTTTCAATCAATAAATGAAAAGAAAACTCAAATGTAGTTGCATTCCCAGTTAAGGCTTTTTTCAATATTTAACCCTAAGGGAGGTTTATGAGTAAAGCAATAGATTAACAACGCAAAATCAAATGTAGTTATTGTTTTTTTTATTGTTTTTAGCTCTGAAGCTATAAGGCTAATGTAGCTACCTAGTAATGCAAGCTTCTGTCTACCTTAACAATTAGCACGGGGCTAACTGCATGTCTAAATCATCACACACTCACCTCGAACAATGTGGAGGTCTTTAGTCATCTCTAATAGACTTGATAAAGTGGTTTCTGACACTGTATGGTTGCCCAATTTGCAAAATTGACCAAATTTGCAAAATTGACCAAATTGACCAAATTGAGCTAGTCTAAAATGAAAAGCTTAAGTGCCTTAGCTTTCAAAATGTTTTGCCATAAATGTTTGGTACTTTTATTGCAGGTAATAGAAAGTGAAAATGAATGCACACCACCTTCACCCTCCCATCATGTGATAAGGGGATGAATGTGTTTCCTAATTTTTCAAAATAAATAGCAAGCACCAAATTCGCTCCTAACATTTTTATGTAGGCCTTTAAAACACCTCATGTAGGTTTTTACACACCTTGAAGACCAAGAGACCTCACAATTTACTGCTCAGAGCAGAGTGAGTTTACACCAGGATCTACCGCCATAGCTAATCTCTCTTATCAGTCGGTGGGTTATATATGGAGGTGCAGAGCTGGGAACGGTGTGGAGGGAGTGGACCACATCACCCTCACTCTGCTCTACAGCGCTTCTGACGTCAAAAAATTTTTTTTCATTGTCATCGTCATCATCATACCTGCTTAGGAGCTGGAAAAATCAACCATAACTTTGGGCACCTCTTTTTAGTAACGATTTAAATATATACATGCTGTTGGTTATCTACTTGTGTTCCCATAGCAATACCGTCTACCAGTTTTCCCTGCAGACCGTATCTGTACCGTACAGTGTGGGTTTTCATAGTAAGTGTGTTGTCATTGGAACACTTTTTTGAAGCAAATCAACACCTAACAGTGAGAACTAGCCAGGCTGAAGTACAGCTTTCAAACATGATGGAGGTAGTGTCACACATTGTTACTGTTACTAAAGTAAACCTGTACTGTACCCCCAAAGTAAACCCCCCGACACAGGTGGATCAGGATCGAACAGTAAAGGTGATGTTAACAAAATTTAGTTGAGTTTGATAGGGCTGATATTTTCTGTTCTACTTTGGGGTGTAAATGAATGTACAGTGTTTGACAGTGCAGCTTTTTACACTGATCACATTTATTTGGGGGCAGATATTTTGATGTGTTTAGGTTGGAAAGCTTGTCTGCGTCTAACACTATGATATTGTGTTGAAGTAATAGTGTCTGTATTTACCAGATTGGATTTATCAATCCTAACAGGTTACTGTTTTTCACTGGAAAACAGAACATAGTTTTAAAATGAAGTTTAGAACTACATATATGTTCTTTTGGCACAAATCTGATCCGTATTTCCCGCATGGATCAAATTATATGGCTAAAGAGTGACCATAAAATTTTAATTCTTCGTGTTTTGTTAGGCAAGTAATTCAGCCTACTGAGATGGTTTTACCAAATGTATATAAAATTCAGGTTTAAGTGTGAATTAAAAAATGACTGTTACAAATAATCAACACATTTAATCCGATGAATACAGTTACATGTTCCTCTATTGTATAACAATACAACCTTTAATCATTTTAAACCAACTGAAATAAGTTCTGAGGCATTTTCTTAATACCTCATACTTACCTCCATATACTACATGTGGTGGTTGGAAAAAATGAGTTAAACCAGTTTTGGCAGATTAACAAAGAAAAATAATGTTTTTTTTTTATTATTGTTTTTAGAACTGAAGCTATGCGGCTAATGTAGCTAACCAGTAATGCAAGCTTTTGTCATCCTCACCAATTAGCACAGAGCAAACTGCATGTCTAAATTAGGGATGCACCGATCCGATACTAGCTGGACCGGTTATCGAGTTAACTAGGTCAATTCCCGATTCCCAGACCGCCAGTATTCTAGGCTTCAGAACTCGACTAGACATGACACAAATATGATAACAAAGAGGGGGCCGAGAAGGGAGGAGATCCTAGCTCTTTTTTGGTCTCACAGACTTCAAAGTCTGAAGTCCCACACAATTATTTATTCCTAATGTCTTGAGTCCCTTCCACATGGCGAGGTATATGATTTATTAATTCAACAATGGTATTGGATCAGTATTGGGTATCGGCTGATATGCAAAGTATCGCCATACAGTGGCAGAAACCACATGATCAGGTATATTAGAGATTATTGGGGACCAGTTTGAGGTGAGTGTGTAATGATTTAGACTAGGGATCTGACTTTTTCTGTTCCGATAGCGATACCGCTAGATACCAAATTTGCAGTTTTCCCACCAAATCAAACTGGTTTAATATTATAAACTTGAGGGCCTGCACTAAATGTAGTGGTTAGTAATAAATGTGTTAACCAGTCTTAAAAAGAGCTTAAGAGCTCTGTGTTTTAACAATAGTGTGGAAAACAGAACAGTCAGATCATTATTTAGGACAAAGCTGCTCTTCGTATCAAGGAAGAAATCCTGGAGAACATGAAGCTGAGTGTTGACAATTAATACACCCAAAGCATTAGCATATGGCTACCGCTAACAAAGGCACTGCAGGAATGTTTTGTTTAAAGTTACAGTGAAAATCAAACACTAGCCAGAAGGCGAAGGCGAGCTGTTGACGGGCAGCAAGTGTGACTCACTTTTCCTTTCCTGGTTGTTCAGAACACAGCTCAGAGTTCTCACAGCTCTTTCTTAATGAAAGAAGCGAAATTATTTGCATATTTTTCAGGGCGGCAGGCTGTCAGGTAGCCATGATAAGGTTAGAGGTTAGAGGCAGGTGGAAAGGCGCAGTGTGTCTCCATAGAAACCCTATCAGTCTGGCTAAGGCTATCTTATCACCTAAAGCACCAACAGCAAGGCGCTATTGTGCTTCACCTGGAGAAACACACACCATGGATTCACACCACAGACCAGAGGCCTCTCTCTGTTCCCTTTAGCTTAGTTCAGTTTAAGTCGTTTCCCTTTCAGTTTAAAGAAGCACAGTTCATCTCAATTTGATTTACAAATTGAGTTATTTTTGTGTTGAGTTCTTTTACAGTCAGCTCAGTCTAGTTCAGTTTGATTCACTTTTGTTCTGTTATGTTTAGATCAGTTCAGTTAAATTTGATTCACATGTGTTCTTTTACATTCAGCTCCGTTCGGTTCAATTGAATTCATTTCTGTTGTAATGTCAGATCGGTACAGTTCAGTTTGATTTACATGTGTTCTTTTACATTCAGCTCCATTCAGTTCAATGTAAATAATATCTGTTCTGTTGCATTCCGTTTTGTTTGGTTCACTTCTGTTAAATTCAGTTCAGCTCAGTTCAATTTGATTCACTTCAGTTCTGTTACATTCGGGTCAGTTCAATTTAAATAGTTTCTGTTCTGTTACATTTATGGCAGTTCAGTTCAATTTGATTCACTTCAGTTCTGTTACAATTGGTTCAGCTCAGTTCAGTTTGATTCACATGTTCTTTTACAATCCGCTTAGTTCCATTTAATTTGATTCACTTGTGTTCTGGGTACATTTAGTTCATTTAAATTTGGATGAATTTAATTAAAATTCAGATCAGTTAACATGAAGTTAACTTGATTTATTTCAGTTTCATTAAGTTTATGATTCAGATAAGTTAAAGTTAAAATGCAAATTAGCAAGCTTTACTAATGTAATGGATGTCCATGTTTACTCACAGTGTTAATTAAAACATAATTAAAATGACAAGAATTACCATTAATCATTTTAGAAGTCTTAGTTTTAGTTATGCAAGTAATTTGGTTAATAAGAAATGAGAAAATAAAAGAAACAATACATCTCTCTCTCTGTCTGTATTTTTTTAGCCTCATCACACGACTCTGTGAAGCCATTCTGTCTTTCATCACGTCACTCTGTAGAGCCTTTTCAAAGCAGATCACACTGAGGAGCGAGAGAGAAACAGAAAGAGAGAGAGTTTGTGTGAGAAGAGTAGTCAAATGTAGCTCTGCAGGGAGAGATAGTCATGTAAACTAAGAAACAGATGGAGGAACACCTTCTCTCATTAATAAGGCTGTAATAAGGCCTCTCTCAGCAGCTTCACCTCCAGGTCTGACTGGTCAGTGCGTGCCGGATGCTGTGTGGTCTATAAAATATGATAGACCATTATTAAGTTAGCAGATGGAATATGTTCTGCATGTTTTATGAGGAGTGTTTATGATGGTTCCTCAGAACACGGCTGCTTTTCTCTTTTATTCACTGTAATTTCACTGCATGTGGAACCTCCTATGTGTCACAGTTAGCAGCAGTAACTGTCTACTGTCCTAATTACACTCAGTAAACAGGCATTCAGGCTTTATAAACATATTCTTATGTTTTAAATACATATTTGGAAGTAATCATAAATATGTTTTGTCTAAAATATAAAACAAGAGTGAATTAAACTGTACAAACTGTAATAATCAGCTTATTACAGCACACCCTGGGCCTTTCATGTTAAGAAAGAGTGTTCCGATTTCAATACAGGTCATTTAAATTTTATTCAGATCAGTTAATATAAATAAATCCCTCTTCAGTTTATGATTCAGATCAGTTAAAGTTGAATTTGATTCAGATTCAAAAACTACAAATGAAATTAGTAAAATCAAATCAAATTTAATTTATTTGATTCAATTTATTTTCTTTCAGTTCAGCAAAATAATTGTCAGTTCTTTTGAAGTAAATTCAACTTAATTCAACTAAATTCAACAACAGTTCAGTTTCATTTTAGTCAACTCAGTTTAGTTAAATGCAGTTCAATTAAATTCACTTCACCTCATATAATTTAGGTTTGGATCAATTGACCTCAATTCATTTAAGGTAATATTTGATTTTGTTAATTGTTAAAAAAACTTCACCAAATAAGATCACCATTTTTAATAACACACAAACAGTTCTGTTTAGAATACAATTAGAGATAAAAATGGGCTTTTTAAGAACATTTTAATATAAATGTGAATTTAAACTAATTTTGATATTTAAATACTTAGTAAGAGATAGCAAACGGCTACCTGGTACTGGAAAATCCACCAAAAAAGCTAAAATTAGTGTAGGAGTGTAAGCTTACTTTTAAGATGGTAGTGTCAGCGTTAGGCTTTAAAAATGACCTTTTAAACAACTTTTAAAAAATGTGAGCAGGATGAGTAATAGAGGCTGCTGCTCAGATATGCTGACGTTTTATTGCATTTAGTGACAAGAGCATGAGTGAGGTCAGGATGTTGGATGATCAACCCCACCTCATTCCCAGCTCCCTAACTCCTCCCAAAAGTATTGGATGAAGCACTATCATTCCAAAGAAAACCGTTCCACAGCTCAATCCCTCTAGCCCACCAATAGGTTAATGTTTATCTACTTCAGAGAGTCCTATTCTATTGGCAAATACATCTCCGTATTCCGGAACTAGACAAGCTATGTGCAAGTGTATGTGCTTTTGCACATCTATGTCAATATGTATGGTGCAACTTAGATTAAACAAGCCCACAAACATTTAGACATATAATGTGTATATATAATTTTTTTACAAAGATGAGAAGAAACTTTTTTCTGATAAAAAATAAAGTGAACTGAGGACTCAAGTACACAAAGAAAATATAGAAAATCATATATTGATATCAGTAATGAAAACTGTGTTTGTTGTTCTAACTCTATAACCCTATAACCCTGCAGAGTGTTTAATAATGGTTCATATACTTAACTCACTAGTACAGGTTTACCTTATGATCAACGGAAAACACAAATCTCAAAATCTTATTCCCCAAATTTTGTTTTTTTAATAAGAAAGGGATGTAACATCCACAGCAATACATGCACACCATATAATCAACCTCATAGCAATATATATATATATATATATATATATATATATATATATATATATATATATATATACACACACACACACACACAAAGAGGAAGGTTTAAATACACTGTCTGTTAACTAAGCATAACACATCATTCTGACCTGAAAGTGTTTGTTTCCTTCTCCTAAGAGACTTTATTCGGTATCAGTAAAGAACTAAAATTGCTAATGAAAAAATAAATGAAATTCACGGTGGTTCATCGGAATTGACATTAAGCAAAAAGTAAGGTAGTTACAAGGCACTGTAGTAACAAAAGTTTTTGCCCGGCCCCTCTTTGTGGGACAAAACCCCCTTCAACACCCCCCCCTGCCCCACACACACACACATGGGGTAAAACAGAGGGGTCACTAGTGCAAAGTACTGTGTGTAAATGGCCTTTACTGCTCCTGCTCTTAGTGACCAATAGAGGTTTACTGGCACTCAAACAAAGAATAAGACCAAAAACAAACATTGCCTTCAATTGAGAATGAGATGAATTAGTATAAAAGGGGCCACACTGACCAAAATATTAAAAGTTTACCACAGTTAAATTCATTTTTTAAACTTTAATGTGTTGTTAGCTGGAAAAAAAAAATCTTTTTTATGGCTTGCGTATAAATGCAATTGAATTTTAACCCTTTAAACTGCACAGACTCATACTAATAAGCTTTAAAGATTAATAACTGGATAATAGTTCTGTGGTTTAAAGGGTTAAAACACGATGCAGTGCAGCAAACACACTACCTACGCTAAGAGCTGTGTGTACATAGTGTGTGTGTTTGCGCACTTTATAACAGGAATCGCAGTTAACGCTGTAACACGAGACGGATTTCCCTGTAACACAGCTACGGCTGTTCACTGCAGTAACCTCGACTCACACTCACTTCCACCGTCTGCACACTAAACACAAAAACCGAGTGAAAAAAAAACAAGAAAAAAGATATATTAATTTCTTCCCTTCATAAATAAACACTTAGCTCCCTGTTACCCCACTCCACAGTCAGTATATACATACATGCATGTTATATATATATATATATATATATATATATATATATATATATATATATATATATATATATATATCATACACACTTTAGATATCTGTAAAATGTCTTGCTCATCCCCCTGCAGTCAAAAGTCCAGTTCCTGAAGTTAAGACAAGGTGAAATGTTCAGTAAATGGATTGTTTTGTGTGTTTTTTTTCTCTACTCACTCCTTGTACAAGGGTTGAATTGGTTTTGAAGGTTTGCACCAATCAATACAGCCTTGAGCTGCCATTTGCCTTCTAGAAGGAGCAAAAAAAGTCTGAAAGGGTGCTGAGAGTCCATCTTAAGACTTTTCAGAGTTTTTCAAGAGTTCCAAGAGGAGCCTGTCACCCACCTGGCTTCTGGTCATCTACATTCCCACAGAATTGGGTTCTGATATACCTGATCCAATGTCTGATAAGAGCAGTTAGCTGGAACTTGTTTAGCGAAGAAAGTAGAAATTATGCACTTCATGCTATCACATACAGCCGTTCATCGCTGCTTCTGCTCACCGTCCAGTTTCTGTAACTCAGAAGGCAGAGGTCCAGGCTGAAGACTGGCTTGAAGACAAAATTTATCTCTATCTTCTCTCGACATCACATTTTTTAGAATATCCTGCTCTAGCACTTCCCTATTCTGTTCAGAAAGGTCTTGTTGATTAGTTGAAAGGTGTGGACTGGGTGCGCTAGAGCAGGAAAAACACCACATCACTCCAGGACCAGCACTGTTGACCAGTGTTCAAGCTCTCGCAGGGCGCTGAGAGTCGGTCTGACATCCTAGAGTTTTCAGCAGTTGCTGACCTGTTAGGACGCGTTAAGGACGGACCTGCTGTACAGGGTCTGGTAGTACGCCCCAGAGTCCATGGCTGAAGGTCCGGCACTGTCATAAATTTGTTTGGCGGCTACAGGTGAGGAAGCAGCGTAGCTGTTATAGGCCATCACCTGGTCTTGATAGGACTTGAGGTCCATCTTCTGCTCATTAGACATGAGGTTGGTGATGGAGAACGGGTGGTTGAAGTTGTAGTGAGGGTCCATGGACTTGAGCGGGTCATTCTGCAGGTCCAGGTGCTGCTGCATGGGGCTGGACAGTGGGCTGGGCAGCAGGTGGGTGCCAGCTACCATGCCCTGAGTGTGCAAGTGGGAGCTGGAGGTGGGCATCGAGGTTGGCACGGACGATGGGATGGACAGGGGAGAGCCATGAGCCAGGCTGGTCGCTTGGGATGGACAGTCCAGAGGAACCAGGTTCCTCTGCTGTTCCTCGGATGCAGACCCAGGGTGGGACACGTCAGAGTGGGCGGAATCGGCACCGTCTGAGCCTGCCGTGGGGCTGTGGTCCTCCTGGATGCTGTCCTGGTGCCCGTTCTTGCCGTTCCCACCTTCCTGAGACTTGCCAGAGTTGGCAGACTTCTTGCCTGTCTTGTCTTCAATCTTGAAGCGCTTCTGGCGGCGCAGATAGCAGCCGTTCTCAAACATGTTGCCGGAGTTCGGGTGCAGCGCCCAGTAGGAGCCCTTGCCGGGCTTATCGGGTGACCGTGCCACTTTGACGAAGCAGTCATTAAAGGACAGCGAGTGGCGGATGGAGTTCTGCCAGCGTTGCTGGTTCTCGCGGTAGTACGGGAAAAGGTCCATAATCCACTGGTAGATTTCATTTAGCGTCAGCATCTTGCTGCTGGACTGCTGGATTGCCATGGTAATAAGGGAGATGTAGGAGTATGGGGGCTTGGCGTGGGTAAGTGAGCGGCGGTAGGGCTTGGGCACCTCTTTGGGCCGGGTTAAAGAGGTCGGTGACGGGTAGCTGAGCTGAGACATGGGCTGGGAAATACTCTGGTAGTGAGAGAGTGGGCCCAAAGATGAGCCTGGGGAACCGAGCTGGGTCAGAGAATTCGGGTTCAGCGGCGCACCCACCGGAGACAAATTCATGTGGTTGGCTGCTCCGCCCATGCTGGTCAGCGGACTGGTACTTAGTCCCGGTCCAGGATAGCCCATGTTCATGGCTGAGCCGGAGCCGGCAGAGTTCAAGTTGATGTAGCTGTTCAGGCCGCTCACGGAGTTCATGGCGCTTGGAGAGGAATACATCTAAAATAACACAGACAGCGGCCATTAATAATAGAAGAGAACTTCAGTTGAGTAACAAACAAAAAATCTAAAACAATTAAACTGCAGTTCTACTATTATAGTAGAATAATGATAGAAATCCTTCTGAAAAATTCAATAAACTGTTTATAAATGCAGTACTGTAATTTTTCATATCCTGCTTGTGAGAGAAAAATACAGGAAATAATATCTAAGCGTATTCATAATTATGCTGAACAGACTAAAAGAAAAGTTTAATATAATAATATTATATATATATTTATCCTTTTTGGGGTTTTTTTCTTTTTACACATCTGCCAGTTGTTTTATAGTATGATATACTTCACATAGTGGCATTAGTGAATTTGTGCAAGACACTTTCCAAAGACAACACACAAAAACCTACATGTACAATAATAACAAACAGAGATGATTTAATTACACTCTTGACTACAATTAATCATCACGTGGGTTCAGTGAACTCCTTTAAGAACAGCTAGAATTAATAAGCAAAAAATATTCAAATAGCTCTCAAAGAAAAAACATCTAACATAAACTCCAGCTTTACTTCAGCTACATGTGTTACACTGAGATGTAAGAAAAATCTTAGATCTAAAACTCAGCACTAAAACCGTGTTTAAAGACGTTCTAGTACTTCACAGTGTAAAATACTAAAGTATTTTGACTGAATTATGCTTTAATTGTACTAAAGTCTAGGAAGACCTTCTAAACTGAAGTAAACTGAAACGCCGCATCCAGTGGGGGTGTTTAAAGGCAGTCTGCTGTTCAGGCCGCTGGAGAGGAATATATAAAAGTTTCTGTAAAAGAGGACTTGAGTGCATTTCACATACACAGGGTGTTTCAGCGCTGTTTGAGGATTCATTTTGAGAAGTAAAGCATGTTAAAAGAGTTTAAAATCTGAAAGAACTAAATGTGCTGTGAGCAGACAGACTCCAGGGTTTAGGAATAAAACTTAGATCTGAAGTGAATCTAAAGAAAATGGACTGAATTCTACTTTAACTGCACTGAATTATGATTTGTGTGCCTTAATTAATAACAAAACATAAACATTTATAAAGACCGTCAGGGCACTCTCAAAGGAAACATACCATATAACAATAATACAGATATTTTATAATATAATAATAACAATATAATTTCATACAACCCAGTAAAATTACATTTATATCAACGATGCCAAATTATAATTTAACCAAGCTTTCTAAAAAAAAATTTGGAAAAATTAAAATGTCTTTCTGTTAAAATTAAAAAGTTCTGTTTCAAAGATCTGATCAAAGTGTTTGTTTTATGTTTAAATTAATGAAATAAACATGTTTTATGTTTGTATTTTTCAGAATTAGGTTTCTAAACCATTCCCTACACTCCGGCTGAATTACAGCAGTTTATTGCTTCCGCTTTCTCAAAGGTGTAACTGATCAAACCCAGCTAAACCAAGAAAACGTAACTGCTTTAATAAAAATATTGACATAAAATCAGCATTTCTTCTTCTATAAAAACGTGTTATTGTTGTTTAATGCTATTTTATTGTTTTATAAACTGCGTTTGACCATTTTGGTGGCTAAAAAAAGGAAACAGCATTTCTCCTGTTAAAGTCAGAACTGAGCCTGAGCTCCTGAGCAGCAACGTGGCCTGAAGTTCTAAAGGGCCTCAGTGTTGGAGTTCCAAGTAATTCCAGCATTAATAAACACCTTCACACCTTCACACGGAGCATACAGTACAGATGCTGTATCTGCAGTCAGTTTGTAAGAGTTTTAGGACTTAAGAATCTAAAGAATAATCTATCCAAAATGTGTTTTAGATTCTTTTAGATACAACTAGCAGATCAACAATAAACAAAATAAATTCAACTTTTCTAATTGTGAAATGTGAGTTTATGAGAAATGTGACCTATCTGACCCTAAAGGCCTCACTTTTTAGGATAAGGCCCCTGTTCATAAGACTAATGAGAGTAAACCCAGCCATAAAGCAGATGTTAAGGAATGAGATATTGGAGACATTAGAGATATTAGTGTGTGTACTGACCTCGCTGGGTTCGCTGTAGAGACTCCACTCCCCAACCTCACCACACTCCATCTTCACTGAGCTCAGCATCCCCCAGATACAGCTCCTTTAGAACAGCTCAGTGAGCCACACGCCGTGGAGGTACAACTCACAACTCAACAAAAACAGCACTCCGGCGCCCGAAAAAACCCAAAAGTCCAACCGGTACCGAAAGAAAGAGCGAGCGCAGAAGCACACTATGCTGAAAACCGAGTCCGGAGAGACTCTCAGAGCCACACTCTCTCCAGCAGCCGCACACCCGGGAACATCGTAGAGTTTTAAAAGTCCAGCGCGAGAGAGAAGTCCGGCAGAGGCTGCGTATGAGTGAGTGTGCGTGTGTGTATCTGTGTGTATGTGAGAGAGAGGGAGAGAGAGAGAGTCAGTGAGTGTGTAAAGGTCGCTGCTGAAGTGCAGCAGAAAGTCAGGCCTGCGGCTCTTTAAGCGCAGGTGAGCGAACACGCCCCGCATTTGAATACGGGCTCCTAGCGCCGCTGCCGCGAGGGGGCGCTGTTTTCACCCCCATCCCTAGCACCCCCCGCTGTGCTGTTTATTGGCCTGCAGACTGACCCCCCCCCAGCCCTCCACAAGCTCGGCACCTACCTCGTCCCACCACATTTAAGAAAGCCTGGGGTCTTACACAGATTTCACTAAAACAACCTGTTTTATCATTTGTGTTCATTTTACGGATTTTCTGTAAGTTTAACACTGTAAAGCTTTACAGTACAGTTTGTATAATTGCCAATTTTAAGGCCAAATAAACATATACATGAATATATGAATAAATGAATGAATAAATAAATGGAAAATTGGCAACAAAAAAATCAAAGTAAAATTAAAAGTAAATATCAAGAAGTGTGACCTGTACCAGCCAATGGCATGCCATTCCCATCTAACTAGAAGTGCATATAAATAAATAATATATAAATAAAGTGTAATTGATGTGCAAAATGAGAAATTTTTTAGCAACTGGACCAGGATTGTCCTTTTTTTGGAAGAGAAATGCTCCAAAATGGCTTGGAATAACAATCAATTTTACATTAAACTCCCACTAAAAGCTGCTGTGTTGGTGATATGATGTGATATATTTAACTTATACTATATTACATATACATATAGACTGTATAGAATTCTGTATTACATGAATGAGTTGTCACTTGCTAGAACAAATTCTTAGCCTGCTGTAAATGTACATGGCTAATAAACAGCCCTGATTCTGATCTGTAGAACCAGCTCTGTAGAATCCATCATCTCTCCCCCTGTAAACACACCTGACTGAGGTCAACAGCTCAGCTGGAAACACTCAGGACCTGAACTGGGTGTGTTTTAACCAACTGCAACTAACTGCAAACACAGCAAACCCTGCAGCACTGTCTGAGACCCTCCAGTCCAACACTGCTGGCTGTATGAAGCTCCATATGCATCAATGAGTGTGGAGTGGGGAGTGTGTTGCTGGTCCTGGAGTCCAACAGACTCTTTTTTTGTTACAACCCAGATGTCAGTCAGATAGAGGAGGTAATAGAGAGCTAGGAGTTTATGAAGGTCCCTTCTGAACATGTAGTGCTTTAATCAATTAGCCGATCAGATTTAGTGATCAGCTGTGACTGAAAGCAGGGGAGGAAACGACTCTGAGCTCGTCAGGGTTAACCTCATCACTGAATCTACGGCACCATCAGCCGGAGGTGCCGGGGTATGAAGCTGTTAAATCCCCTCGGCTAGCGCTTTACCCCACCTGTATGTGTGTGTGTGTGTGTGTGTGTGTGTGTGTGTAATGGCTGAAGTTTGTTTAAATGATGTTATGCTGTTTTCTCATTACCAATGACACTTCACCCTAATGCTGCACTTACAGAACCCATCAACACTCCAACAGTACACCATCTTCAGACAGACAGATAGATAGACAGACAGATAGACAGATAGATGGGTAAAAGCGGAAACATTCTTTTCAATGTTTTAATCAAGATTAGTGTTTTATTTTTGTTTTCTACAAGTTTAGAGTGAGAAAAGGAAGGAAGTCCCAAGCAAAAGTTTGGACACCTCAAGAGCCCTTGTACCAAATTAGCTCAGACCTTAGACCAGTAACCTAATAGGGCTATGGCTTGTTTACGGTCATCAGAGAAAAGGCCAGGTGATTCAAACTTCATTAAAACAAGCTCAAACCTAGTCCCAACAATCAGCAGCTGTGGGCTCCTCTAAGCAGCCGTTGAGCACTCTCAACATTCAACTAACTGATGCCTGCAAAGCAGAAGAAGACTAAGAAGATGATAAAGCGTTTTTAGGAAGACCAAGAGGAATGCTAGAAAGGCCAATCAAACCCCCTACCTTCAGGAAAATTTAGCAGACTCTAGAGTGGTGGTGCACTGTTTGACACCTGCACAAATGAGACCTTCATGTGTCACATGTGAGTCATCATACGAAAAAGGGTCCTCCTAACTACTGACCACGCAGAGTGCCAAAATGTTTGTAAAAGATGAAAGTGAAAGAATAATCTTATTAAATAAATAAATATTAAAGAATAAACATATATTAAATATTTTATTATATTTTAACTCAATACCAGGTAGGAAAAACGGGTCATATTTTGTACACTTTACCAGTCACATTAACAGATTTTGACTAGGGGTCAAACTTTTGCAGGCTACAGATCATAATCATTGAAAGCAGGTTCAATTCCATTGCCACAGGTGTATAACAAACCACAACACATTATTGAAAGAATGGCTTGTTCTAAAGAACTCACTGATTTCCAACGTGGTTCTGTAATAGGATGCCACAGTTGCAGATATTTGTTCCCTTCTAGATATTTCATGATTGACTGATGATTGGTACTATTGAAAAGAGCAGGGTCACCGGGTGCTGGGGTACATAGTGTATAAAAGTAGCCAATGCTCTGCCGACTCTCTCTCTCTCTCTCTCTCTCTATATATATATATATATATATATATATACATCACACAGTCTGGTGAGTTTGAATGAAGCTGAAATCAGTGTGTATTTGATCTGCAGTCACTCACTAATTGCTTGCTGAAAAAGGCCTAACAAAGTGGACTGCCTTCCATGGGTGTGTGGCTTTGAAATGATCCGAGACACTTTTACACAGTCTTGTGTATGTGTGTGTGTGTGTGTCTCAGTGTTTTCTACAATCCACATCAGGCCTCTAGATGCAGACTGGCCCATCTGAATGTCAATGTGCTTCCTAATGGCTAATGAATGGCCATGGAACTGATGAGATCACAGGGGGTCGACAGGATTAGCTGGGTGGGGGGGGGGGTGTAGGGGTGAAGAGGGAGAAAGGTTGAGACCCGCGCGCTGTGTGGGGTCACGCGGGGCGCCCGGTGAGCGCTACAGACCAAGTCTATAGGAGCGCTATACACGCACAACGGCGTGCGTAATAGCGTTACGCATATCCATTACGCGCATGGATGTGGGTGTGTGGGCTATCCCTCAATGCTCTAACTCCCCCGCCTGCCCCGAACACACCTCTATTGGAGCCTGCTCGCAAAAGGTTGTAATGTGGATTTAATGGGATGGGCGATTACCGCGTGCGGGGAGGGGGGAAATACACATCCATGCGCAGCTGAGGGTAACTGCGCTTTTCATATGGATGCGCACTGCTCGCTGACTTACCACGACCAGGAGGAAACTGAACTGGAGAGGCAGTATAGAAAAATGCTCAGTGCTGCGTGTGCACAAAAAATCAGTAAGTCTATCAAAACATACAGTCTGCATATCAGAGCTGGATTCCCAAAAGTGTCTCAGCCCAAACTTGAGTCTTAAGTGGTCTCTCTCTCTAAGTTAAGACGATCTTAACACTAAGATACCTTTGGGAAATTGGACCCTGTCTGTATTTCTACCTATTTATCTGTCTACGTATTTATCCAGCTAGCTAGCTATCTATAAATGTGTGTGTGTGTGTGTGTGTATGTGTATGTGTGTCTGTTCAACTACGTATGCATCCATCCGTCCGGATGAGTACTAGGATGAGTAGTGATAGCACTACACTTGAATGTCTTAGCGCTGCAGGGTCTGGTTGGAGCTGAGTGGTCCATAAGAAACAAACCCGGACACCTGGCTGTAACCAGGCCAGCGCGTGCGTGAGCTGCCGACTGAGGAGCTGCTTAATGAGTCTCTTCCTCTCGCGGCCCTGCAGGTCATTAACACCTCAATCATTACACAACAACAGCAGCGATGGCTCGAGCTAATGGAGGAAGCAGCACATCCAGCAGCAGGCCTGCACGAGCACAGGCCATTTAGACACACTGAAATTTATTTCTACACAGATAATGCACTCTTAGCTAGCCTAGATCAACACAGCGGTAGATATAATCATACATGCAGTACTACTTTATTTATACAGTAACTATTTACATTAGTCAGAGTCAATGGCTGGCTTACAAACGGGCTGATTCTCATACACTGATGCAACACCGCCATCTGCTGACAACCACCGGCAATTGCAGTGCACAGGTTCAAGCCTTTCCCTCAGCCTGCAGTTAAAGAGTTTACTCACCCAGGTTAGAATTTACCACATAAACATTTATAACATCTGAATAAACGTACACGAACATTTATAAAGACATATTCCAAAAAGTGTTAAGTTCTTCTGTCGACAGCAGCAACATTCATTCGAGTTAATTACGGTAACATTTGATTGCTTATTCTGTATTTGTGTAACGGAAAGAGACAACACACCTAAGTGTTTCATTCACATATCATTCATGTGATGTGACAACAATCAATTTGATTTGGTTTGATTTGCTTAAAGGAAGACGGAGGTCGTCACATAGCCATATAAACACTGACCCTCAGCAAAGTTACAAAAACAGCTTATTTAAAGTTGGTGGTATTAAATGTAATTTTGCATATTTTACACACAAAAATGGCTAGAATTATTAGGACCAGAGAGTCTTTGCTTTACTAGGTCCCTTAATCCTAGCTGCATTTACACGTCAAAACACGTCAAGAGGAGACTGAACTAAAGATGCAGGAGCACTAGACTAGAAAACCTCTAACTAGACTAACTAGACTCCCCAGCAGTGCAGGATTATCATCTGCTCTAGCTTTAAACAACCTTTCTGCTTCTTATAACAGTCCCATGGTGTATTCTGGACCATTGTAAAGCATACATTTAGTAAATCAAAATTCTCTCATATGGACAAAAAGATATATTCAAAATATATATTTTTTGCAGTGCATGAAAAATGCCAAAAATGTATTTTATTATTAAATCTATTTAAACCATGAACTTAAGCCAGAGAACATAGATTTGTTACATTTATTTTCAAATTTGCTTTAATTATCTGTAAAAAAACAAAAAAAACCAAAAAACCAAGACGGCATGTACCGAATGATTCAACTGCATCTTTACTGTGTATCTGTACCTATCTTTTGTTTGCCCTGTTAAAAGTGTATTTGCGAATGCTAGACTTTAAGATATGCTGCATGTTTTATACTTCCCCATACATTTAAAAATAAATATTGTTTATAATAAATCTGGTACACAGGCAGTATATTATAAAATATATTTTAGTGTGTAAAATGTATTTTGAAATGAAATGCAATGTTTTTCAAACGTGTAAAAATACACATCCATATTCTTTCCCCCATATGAGACCAACAAGTAATGGAAACATACATATAGCCAGCGTATTAGCATGAAATCAAACCAGGCGGAGGTGTTCAGTTGTCTCTAATATGATCATTATTATGTGCTTATGTGGTTTCTGACACTCCTGGTTATCTAGAACATGGAATGAATGTTGGCATAGCTACAAACAGTAGCAGCATTAAGCATGAATGTTGTCCATACTTCTGTCAACACAGGTTGACTGAAGTTCAAGGTTCAAGATGTCAAACAGTGTCCGAAACCACGTAATCAAGCCCGAGATTACTAAACACCTCTACATGATTTGAGGAGTGTGTGATGATTTAGACATGCTGTTAGCAACAGGCTAATTAGTGAACATAAGCTTCCATTACTTATTAGCTACATTAGCATAGTAGGTCAAGCGCTAAACTAAAAGTACCAAACCGGACTTGGCAAAGCAACCAAATGTACAACTGCGTAACACTGTGCTTTCTAAAAAGCGGTAGCTCAGTGGTTGCAACGCTGGGTTATTGATCACATGGTTATAGATTCTATATAGTTATATAGTTCTGCTGAGCTGCTACCACTGGGCCATTTAGCAAGGCTGAGCACCTTCACGGCTCCTGGGATTCCTGTACAAGCACTGTGTACAAGCGTTTTAACAAAAAGTACTCAAATAAAAGCAGTTAAATATACAAATGCATTTCTGCTCAAATTTACCCAATGCTGAACATGAAGGCCTCCAAGCATTTGTGAAAAGCAGGTCAATCTTTTAATTTAAATACAATTTGAGCGATAACATAGAAGCCAATTTTAACAAAGGTTTTACAGAACAGTACTTTTGTTTACGTGTTTACATACATATCCGTTCAGATTATTTTCTAGAATTATTGAGAAAAAAAAACAACAGGATGAAAAGAGGAGTCGTTACAGAGAAAGCTAAAACAACAACAGAACATGTAAAACAGTAGAGGTGGCTCTTGTACAACTCATTTAAAAAAAGAAAGTGGATTTGTGTGTGTAAAGATCATCACTGACATGTAAGGATGGAAAAAAAAGAAAGACAAGTATCTGAAACATATCATTGTAGAAAAAAAAAACAAACAAACAGCAGAACGTTCTCTGTTCTCATAAAATTCCCCTCCCAACAACTGATAACAGGGTTAACATACAAAATATAGTGATCTGCTAACACTTTAATAAAAATGTACTGCGTGTTCACCCAGACAGGCTTAAATATACGATTCCCGACGTGAATCACCCCAATAAATGTTGCCGTTATTTAATGAAAGCCGTTTTTTTTAACCACAAAAATATAGGCTAAAGAATCGTATGATACAACAATTTTTCAGCATGTCTATCTTTGGTTTTCTGTTCATACAGATACTTAGTGGTACATAAAGCAATACGGTATAAAATCTATAGATTGCACATCTATAACCATTGAAAGGGAGTATTTCTTACACTCTACATATAGTATAAAATATAAAGAGAGTTTTCTATTATACATGCTGGGTTAAGCTTCAATTGGGCATAGTTAAGCGTTTTCAAACAAACTCTGAGCACTTTTATTTTCCAAAACTACTGACGTTGTACGCAGCATTTGCAAGAATACAAAGTGAATGTGTGTGTGTGTGTTTGTGTGTGTGTGTACAGTGCTGTGATTGTGGCCATTAAAGCCTCAAAACAATCCAGCTGTACAATCCATACCTGTCTGGTGTTCAGGACATTCAGAGATGTCATCATTCATGATGTCATCATCATTCATCCAACGCCATGTTTAAAGGGGAATGCCACCCACAATTCTCTGCATAATTAAACAGTTGAAATGTGAACAAAGTCATTCAGAGTGGGATTGATTTGAAACGCGTAGTTTCTCAGTGGCGTTCACCGTGGTGGTGAATGAAACCAGATAATCTAAAAGCTCCCTCAGAGAAAGTTATTACACCAAACGGTTACAAATACACTGCCTGATGCCCGAGACACAGTTTGAAGGCGTTTCTAAAGAAAATGCCCCCCGTAGATTTCTCTACAATGGACCTCAATTTCCCAATTGAGAACCAAACCCCGCTCTGAATGTGTTCATCTCAAACACTGAATTAGGCAGAGAGTTTTGAAAAGTTGCTGGACTTCCTCTTTTAAGATGGATTATAGTGTGGCTAACACTAATGGTAAATAAAAACTTAAGATAAAAAAAAAAAAGATTAAGCTCTTCTTTAAAGCACTGTTACATGTTGGGGCAAAAAAAAATGAACTCTGTTGAAGCCAACAGATAAAACTGATTGTACTGCAGAAGGGCATCAACAGGGCATCTCCAATCAGCATAGCTGAGCTCTCCATTACTGTGGCCGGCAGAGCAGAGCAAGAGAGAAAGAAAAGGAAGGGGGGGCACTGGAAGATAGCTAGGGATGGGAGGATAAAGAGAAGGAAAAGAAGAAGGAATAAAGGATGGGAGGGGGAAAATGACGGATAGGAGAACAGAGAACAGGGACAGATGGATGAGAAGACAGTGAGTGATAGGTGGTAGGAGAGAGGGAAACAAAGACAGGATCAAAAGAGGGAAAATGGGAGAAGATAGGGAAAAGAGGAGGATGGGATAAGAAGAGGGGAAATAAGAAGGAAAGAGCAAATAAAAAAGGAAAGGACAAAGAGAATGGACAAAGAATACAAGAGGAACAGGAGGATACAGACAAAAGAGAAGGAAAGCGAGAAGGATGGAGGGAAGGAGGAAGAGAACGTGTGCAGGTGAACAGTCGTCTCTTCAGTGGGGGGGCGGAGCCGTCTTTGGGGTTCAGGGCTGCAGCTTCCTGGGGAGAAAAAAAAAAAAAACAAACAAACAAAAAAAAAATATCCTGAAAAACACAGACAGGACTCGAGCACATCATCTTCAGCAGCACCTTCAACAGAACCCCACATGTCTAAGGAACATGCATCCTTGTCTCAGTTACTGTAACTGACGGATCCCTAATTTAATTGCCTGCTATACTATATAGGGGTGCAACAACTAATCATTGGCAACTACTTTAATAATTGATTACATGGTGATGTCATCAAATGTGTCTTCGCGCAAACTAGGAACGGTTCAGGGCGCATGTGAAGCTCGACTTAAATCGCCAAAGTTTAACGATAATCATGTGGAACGCAGATTTACCTCCGCTTTTACAGTAATAATTCACTCAATCTTGCCGCAGAGCTGCAGTAGAAACATAGACTGAACAGCAGGCCATCACGTGAACAGAGCGCATGGATAAAATCGTTACAGTCATAAGGCAACACGGCCACACATCTGCAGCGACATCGCTCTGGTGTTGAGTGGAGAGCAGAGACACGTTATAATGTGGTTGAAATATGAATGGAAGTTCCCGTAAAGCTCAACATGGCGTCTGTTCACTCTTCAACAAAACGAGTCAATCAGCTTGCTGGTTATGCTGCAAGCAGAGGCGGCTCTGGCGAGACCGTCAACATAAAATTCACTAACACAAACATAACAGTAACAAACAATACTGACAGCGAACATTAGTGTAACATTTGCTGCCCATTTTTTTGCAATTCTAAAAAATGATGTATATAATTGATTATGGGAAACTGTTTAGTAAGGAAATTGAATTAAAATAAGTGAATTCTTTTTCATCTGAAAATGCTTAAAACAAACCTTAAGCTAAATTTAAAAACAAACCATCTCTTCTACAATGGGCTGCCTGGCACTGTGCCTCACGAATTGGAGTTAATATACTGCACCCCCCTTTTCTCCTTGGTGATGGCTGCTGTCCAGTTTTGCCACTCAAACCACACAGTTACAGCTAAATTTATTTAGTCATAATTAGCTAGTAATGTCACTTCTTATGTCCCTGTTCACCAAATTACCAGAGCTTCCTAGATGATAAACCAATCATAAGCCAGTATTCGCTCAACTCCGCCCTCCCTGAGCTGATGGGCAAAAGTGACAGTTTGAGATGTAAGGGTTACTGTATGTTGCTGGTAGTGTCACTGAGACAGAGGTGTAAAAACATGAAGCTGCTTTTGGAAAGTTAGGATTCATTCAAATCAGGCTGATATAAAATACTATGGCTGTTTTCTAAACATATAAGTTATTAAAGAGCTTGATGTATAGTTTTGATGGTCTATATTCCTTATAAACGTATCTGCAGTTTTTTTTCCCTGAATGTACGTTTTGCTCCCATGTCTTTTATTTTGTATCCCTACATACTTCTATTTTCGAATTATTTTTGAATCTCATAATTATGTTTTCATCAATCTTGTTTTATGATGATTGGAAAGTGGTCGTGTGTGACAAACTTTGATTTGATTTAATTCTCAGGTTGATTGAACCGCTGTGTAAACTACAGTTATATTACTGTATCCAGCATATCCTTCTGCAATAAGATCCTAAAATAAAGGTGATGTGATAAAATAAAGGTGTGATGTTTATTAATATTAGCACCACTATTACAATTGTTATTACAGTGTAAGAGAGTACAAATGTACCTTAAGAAAAGAAACAAATACTTTGTAAATTGTCTGCTTAATTAAGTGCAGTCAATATATAAGCAGTCATTCAGAGTGCTTATTGGTGTGAAACTCTCCATACTAGAAAAACTTAACCAGTCAGAATTGGTTGTGGTGAATAGAACCAGCCATCTGAACCTTTACAAGTTATGTGTATGAATACACTGCCTAAGACAGTCGTTTACCAAATTTTAAGACAGATTTTTAAAAACCACATACCATTAAAATGGAGGATTCACAATACATGCAGTGTATTGTGAGGGAAAACATAGTGCCCAAAGAACCATCAACAGAATTCCACATAAAACTCTCCAGTCACGTGTAGGTTCACTGGTGGGTTTGGATGGTAAATAGAATGGCTGCGTCTATGTTGTAGCCATGGCAACCAAGGCCTGGTTTCATTCATCACCACTATAAAAAAAATCAGAGTTTGTGAATTTCTCTACAATGAAGCACAATTTCACACCATAGGCCGCTGTGAATGAGTTCATGTCAAACACTGAAATATGGGGGAATTTTAAAGCATCAGTTGATTTTTGAGTGTATTACCTGCTACAGGTTAGGGGTCTCTCTCCTTCTTCACCTTCACGTCTCCCGCAAGGATGGTGGATATCTCTCCCTGCATGAATGCCCAGGGCACGTTGGAGCCCACCAGGGGGCACTTGTCTCCGCTGGGGCAGTACACCTCGCTCCCTGAGCCCTGGCTGCGAATGAAATCTCGGGTGCATGGGAAGCAGAACTTGTGCCCTGGCACGGATGGGCACTGGACGAAGTGCGTGTCCTCCAGCCGTTCGTGGCAGATGGTGCAGCAGAGAGGGGCGCTGCCTGCTCCAGAGGCGTCAACGCCTGTCACTGCCCCCTGATCGCCAGCTCCACCGGGTGGGATCGCCGTGGCAGCCGTCGCCCCTCCAGATCCAGAAGGTGGTTCTCCGTTCCGCGATGCCAGGCGCCGCTGCCCAGCTGAGGAGGGGCTGGCACTGTTCTGGATGCCTGCTGAGGATGAGTGGGCACCACTGCTGCCTGGCACATCTTTCGGGGACTGGCCAGCAGCACCCACGTTATCTGCAACACTCATAAGGGCAGTGATGGGCGAGGGGTCACTACCATGGGAGCCAGGAAGACCCTCCTGGATGCTGGCCGGAGGCTGCCCTGCAAGGGGCAAAGATGTGGTGGGCATGTGCCCAGCGATGCCAGGGTATGTGGCGAGGGGCCAGTGCTGGCGCAGTTGCTCTTCTGTCGGAAGCCTGTCTGCGCCGTCCGGCTCCGGTGAGGGCTTGCGGCGGCGGAGGCGGGGCTGGATCGGACGACCCATGTGGCAGAGTGCAGTGGGCAGCATGGAGCAGCTTGCATCCAGGTAAGGCTGTGGGATGGCATCTGGGGTTGGTGGGTCCTTGAAGGCCCGGACTCCATCGCTGAGGAGCTCTGAGAGCAAGCGCCAGTCTCCAGTGCCATGCCTCTTCTCATACTCGACATACTTGAAGCCTGAGCTGATCACCTTGCCTGTGTCTTTCTGACTGTCGTGGAACATCTGCTTGACCAGCTGGAGCAAGCTGGAGAACACCTGACCGGAACCACAGGGATACTCAACAAAAACCTTGAGCTCGAATTCGACACCGAGCTTGGCATCGAAGGCGAAGACCCTACCCACGAGGCCATGATCCTTCTTGAACCTCACGTTAAAGGGGGCGCAGCTGGACAGGGTCAGCAGGGTGTCTCGCACTGCCTTAGGGCGGCCGGCCCAGTCATCGGACCGGTTCCTGGCGCTTTCAGAAAGCTCAGCCAAGGCTTCGGCATTCCTTTGCTTCTCCTTCAGCTCTTTCTCATAGTCGGGGCTTATGAAGGATGCCACCCCCACACTCATGCCCATGGCCTGCCTCTTACTGATCTCACTTAGCATCGGGGTGGAGATGGTCAAAGGGGTGCCTCCACTTCTCCCAAGGCCAGGTACTGCAGTCAGCAACCCATGGGGTGGTCCGACGAGCCCCTGTGCCATCAGATTAGGAGGCACGGCGCCCACCATCCCCGTCCTCCTAGCATTGGGGCTCTGCCTGCTGACCTCAGGTGGACCCCCATCTTCAAGTCTGGGGAGTCCGTTAGGGAGCCTAGAGGGAACATAATCTCCCCTACCTCGCTCGTATCTCTCAGAGGGCGGTCTACCCCCCTCTACAGCGCCATCCTTCACCCCTGGACCATGCTTACCGCTCGGCTGAGGACCAGGCGACCTCCCATCCTGCATCACATGCGTCCTCTTCAGCTGCCTGGCGGTGTCGATCAGCAGCTCGATCCGGTCCGCACCCTCGTAGTTGACGCAGCCGCGGCACACGGCCTCGCTAAAGTCCCAAATCATGGCCCACGGCATCTTCGGCAGGTCGCACAGGTAGCACCACTGCCGCCTGGAAGACGCCTGCGAGGAGGAGGACATGTTTGGCCTGGGCCTCTGCGTGTCCAACACGCCCTAGCCTCGCTTCTTCTCGGCCTCAAACTTCCTTCAAAGTCGCCCACCGCTCACAACCTCCACACTCCGGACAGATCTGACTAGCAAACCCCCCACCCCGGTCCAAAACCCTCACCCCTGCGCGGCCTGACCGGGTTTACAGCTCTGTTTTCGGCGACCGGGCCGCAGAGTTTCGCCTCGAAGACGCTGCAAAGTTACACAACTCCTCCGCTCTGCATTGTGGGAAATGTAGTTCTATTGCGCGCGCGTGTGTTTTAAGAATTCATGGGCTATTTTTTTTGTTGCATTTTATTTTTGTAGATTTTTTCAATTTTCATATATTTTTAAAATTACATTTACCTGTATTGAACTAAATATTATTGAATATTATTTAATACACATTTAATTTATATGAATTTATATTAAAGTAATTTTAATTTACATTAATATATAATTTAGTTTGTGTTTAATTCATGAGATTGGTGTGTAGTTTTATCGTCTGTATGTGGAAACTACAGTTACTGTATTCATAATTCTGTAATAAAGATCTGTAAACAACGCTAAGGTCTGAAATGTAAACATGTTGCTATCATCATTAAAAGAAAGTTAATTCACTTCACATGGTTTTATATGACCACTACAGTAACCATTAAAGGTGTATGTCGATTGCTGGTGGTCAGTAATGGTTTTTGATTTTATTAGTAGGTTAATATCAAAGTATAGTGGACCATATAAGGTTATCAAATTAAGCTGTGGCTTATCATTGACACAGTTGGTGGTAGGTCTGCTACTTGAAACTTGTGGTATCTAATAGTAACTAGGCCAATTCCTATTACCAAGCAGCTTCTTTTGCTTCATCCCTTAGTATTAAACAGATTGTGCCTTTAAGACTAATACAGTATACACAAATGAGCCTTGTTCTGACTGGCTATCCCTGTTGGAAAAGTAGTCCAGGCTGCTGCTGTAACATCTGTGTGAGTGGCAGGGTTAAACAGTTATAACAGCAAATACACGAAATGCTGTTTGAGCAGCTTAGATCATATAAATTGTCTATTCTAAAATCCTAACAGTGTTTACAGAGTGCATCACAACACGATTTTGAATACATGACACAGATTAGTAACAGATAGTAAACAAACAGGCAAAACAACGGCGGCAAACAAACAACGAATGGAACACTAATACGTTTTTATTTAAACATATTTACATAAAAAAACAAACATGTTGTCGCATTTGATTTATAAAAGAGCTGTTTGTTGTAAATTCTGCTTAAAATACACAAAACAACGTGTAAATAGGCGATTACAGAACAGGACCCCAACTCCCAGCGATCACCGCGGCATTTTACGCTGGTGACGTCACCTCCGCTACGTCTCCTCACCCGCACTCGGGAACACAGATAGGAAATGAAATCAGACAGGCTGTTTATTCTCTGACTGATTTTTACAAGCACATTTTTATTCTAGTCATCACAGAAAAAGACAAAGTTCTGTGGTGGAGATGCTTTTAACGTTACACATTATCATGATACTATATCATTTCTCAGTGTTATCACTATATATACACATAAGTGCTGTCAACGTTAACGCAAACTTTAGCAAAACTCCCAATTTTCTATTGTTTTTATTGATATTTAATTGATCCATTGAATAACTTGCAGTGGTATAACGTTAGGCAGCAAACTGCCAGTGCTTTTGAGTAAAATTAACTAAAAACTGAAAAAAATGATGTAGATTGTAGGAGAAAAGGGCCTTATTAGAAAACCATTTTAGGAAAGTCATTGGTTAACAATGGTTAACAGCTAGTCTGTTGCAATGGGTGTAAATTAGGCTTTGCCAGATAATGTAAATAATATATCATTAACAACCCTTTTATCTCCTGCGTGTAGGAACGGTGTTACAGCACTCTGCACCTCAGTATTTCGAGTTCACTGCACATTCAGATTCCTATTATAATGCCAGGAAGAAGACACTTAATAAAGAAAGGCATATTGACCTCCTAAATGTGTTGCTCTGTCCTTCTACAAATCTACAAATGAAGACAGAATGGTGTGAGTACAGTTTCCTACAGAAAAAAACTCTTTAAAACAAGAGAAAACTAAAGAGGTCTGGTACAGGAAGAGGTCTGACCGACTCACATCCACAACAACATCATCAGAAGAAGTTTCTGAGAGTCAACACCTTGTGTGATCGGCAGCTCACATGACAACACCTGGTAGCACATCTTAACACTGGACCAAGCCTTTGTTTCAACTGTGAAGAGAAGACTTACAGAGATGCAGGTTTGACAGGTGGAGTGGCAGTAAGAAACCCAATGCTAAGATGGCAAAGTAAGCAAAGCAGGCTTGGGGGGCCATGCAACACAACTTACAATGGACTACTGAAAAAAATGGAGGGTGTTC
The DNA here is from genome assembly GCF_030463535.1 of Salminus brasiliensis. NCBI lineage: Eukaryota > Metazoa > Chordata > Actinopteri > Characiformes > Bryconidae > Salminus > Salminus brasiliensis. The sequence goes on along the minus strand of NC_132890.1, from coordinate 20,435,864 downwards.
TAAAACTTTTGACCGAAAGTGTGTGTGTGTGTGTATATATATATATATATATATATGTATATATGTATATGTATATATATATATATATGTATATATATATATATATATATGAATGAATTAATTCATTTCAAGTAAATTTCAAGTAAATGCTCAATTTAGAGCATTTCTATTTGTCTATTCCCCCAGAATTTATGCAGTGTGCAGGGCAGCTACAGGGTACAAACAATGCAGAAAACTGGTAGATGGAGATACATGTTCTCATGGGACAGTTTATGCACATATTCACAATAATTTCTTTATTTCTAATTGGGTGAGCTAGTTTGAAAAAGAAAGCTTGGTTCCAGATTTTCCCTGTACACCCCCAGCCAGAGCATGAATGTGTTTAATTCCATCACTGGCTCATCTGACCACACACACACACATACACACACACACACACACACACACCCACACACATTTTATGCACATGCATTATTACATTTGTGTTGACAGTGTGTGTGTGTCCCCTGTATGTGGAGTCTGCTGCATGTTCTCTCCTGTGTGTGATGGTCTGGCCCTGCAGTAGTGTGTGCAGGCTGTGTAAAGGCCTCTCAGCAGGAACAGCACTGAGATCACTCCGTAACAGCAGCCATAAATAATAAACTGTAAAAGATTCAAACCAAAGACAGTTAGTCTGTAAAACCCACATATGCACTTTTTCACAAAAAAACACTTCCTAGATCTGATGTCTGAATGTGGCAGTACTCGAAAATCACCACTAGGTGTCCTCCAAACTCCTCCAAACAGTTTATGTCAGCGCTCAGGATCAGGTTCACTGGTTTGGCCAAACGACAGTCAATAATCTGGTATTATCACTACCTGTCAAAAACTTAAAGTGCTGTATAGTGTTGTATGCAAAGGTCTGTGCACTCCTGATCAGACTTGGCAGTATTGCAAGTGTAAATATGTCACATCCTATACTGAGACAAGCTTTTGCACATTTAAATACATAATTACAGTTTATTTCCTGTATTAAGTGTTCATGTGATACCCTCATTTTATCACATAATGCTCTTTCGTGAGTTTACAGAGAATATGAAATTGACAATGAGTAGTTGCTTACTTTGTTTACATCAATAATGACTGAAATGTTTATTGTACCTGAGTGATGATGTCCAGTCCCAGAGCGGTATCGTCCACTACAACAGCAGTGAGCACCGTCTGAAGAGCAAGGGCCACAAACGTGTTAATGCCGAAGGTCAGAGCGTAGCACTCCATAGAGAGATTAGCAGCTATCTGGAACCTTTGGCATGAATAAAAACAGACCAAAAGAGTTTGTGTAAATAAACACACAACAATATAACTGTAATCAGAGTATTTTAGATTAATAACACTTTAAAGAGCACTGTGTATTGAAGACTTTGGCTTAGCTGCTGTAGGCTGAATGGGTGGAGCTAAACTGCTGTATGCTGAAAGGGTGGGTCTGAACTGTCGTAGGCCGAGGGGGCAAAACTAAACCGCTGCATACAACAATCTAGTTTCCAGTGGTGTGAGCTGCGGGTGCATACGTGGTGATAGTGATGAGGAACATGTACGATGCTTTAAAGATGACGTAGCCACTGTAAGACACCCAGATGTTGTTAGTGAGGCCAATGAGGAACACACACACCGCTCCCACAGCGGAGAAAACGCCCAGAGAAAGCTCCCCCCAGATTTCCCACCTCACTTTCATATAACTCACGGAGAATGCTGCTGCAGCACCTGCAGACACACACACACACACACATACACACACATTAACATTTATCCATTCTTCCGGTTAGCACTATTGTAGCACTGTTAAAAGTTATACTGGTAGCTGTTTTAGTGGGGTTAGCAGTGTTAGTACTGTTAGCAGTGTCATATGGCCGTGAAAAGTGTGCCTTGCTAGGTCTCTTAATTATTCATGGGTGTGTTTTGGGCGTAATTTGCAATAAACCAATCACTTGTCCTTCCCTTTAAGAGCCAGGTGCGGTCTGACTTTGGCGGATTGCTGTGTCAATGGCACATCACGCATGATCTGGGAAGGCGTGTTAAAGCAGAGGAGCGCCTCGCCTCTAAAATAATGTTATTTTATTTTGTATCCACGCCCATTGGTGTAGATGTATTCACAAGTCACTGTTAGCAGAGCTAATAGGGCTAGTAGTTTTAGCAGTGTTAGTGTTAGCAGGGCTAGTAGTTTTAGCAGTGTTAGTGTTAGCAGTGTTTGTGTTAGCAGGGCTAGTAGTTTTAGCAGTGTTAGTGTTAGCAGTGTTAGTGTTAGCAGGGCTAGTAGTTTTAGCAGTGTTAGTGTTAGCAGTGTTAGTGTTAGCAGGGCTAGTAGTTTTAGCAGTGTTAGTGTTAGCAGTGTTTGTGTTAGCAGGGCTAGTAGTTTTAGCAGTGTTAGTGTTAGCAGTGTTAGTGTTAGCAGGGCTAGTAGTTTTAGCAGTGTTAGTGTTAGCAGTGTTTGTGTTAGCAGTGTTTGTGTTAGCAGGGCTAGTAGTTTTAGCAGTGTTAGTGTTAGCAGGGCTAGTAGTTTTAGCAGTGTTAGTGTTAGCAGTGTTTGTGTTAGCAGGGCTAGTAGTTTTAGCAGTGTTAGTGTTAGCAGGGCTAGTAGTTTTAGCAGTGTTAGTGTTAGCAGTGTTAGTGTTAGCAGTGTTTGTGTTAGCAGGGCTAGTAGTTTTAGCAGTGTTAGTGTTAGCAGTGTTAGTGTTAGCAGGGCTAGTAGTTTTAGCAGTGTTAGTGTTAGCAGGGCTAGTAGTTTTAGCAGTGTTAGTGTTAGCAGTGTTTGTGTTAGCAGGGCTAGTAGTTTTAGCAGTGTTAGTGTTAGCAGGGCTAGTAGTTTTAGCAGTGTTAGTGTTAGCAGGGCTAGTAGTTTTAGCAGTGTTAGTGTTAGCAGGGCTAGTAGTTTTAGCAGTGTTTGTGTTAGCAGGGCTAGTAGTTTTAGCAGTGTTAGTGTTAGCAGTGTTAGTGTTAGCAGGGCTAGTAGTTTTAGCAGTGTTAGTGTTAGCAGTGTTTGTGTTAGCAGGGCTAGTAGTTTTAGCAGTGTTAGTGTTAGCAGGGCTAGTAGTTTTAGCAGTGTTAGTGTTAGCAGTGTTTGTGTTAGCAGGGCTAGTAGTTTTAGCAGTGTTAGTGTTAGCAGGGCTAGTAGTTTTAGCAGTGTTTGTGTTAGCAGTGTTAGTGTTAGCAGTGTTTGTGTTAGCAGGGCTAGTAGTTTTAGCAGTGTTAGTGTTAGCAGTGTTAGTGTTAGCAGGGCTAGTAGTTTTAGCAATGTTAGTGTTAGCAGTGTTTGTGTTAGCAGTGTTTGTGTTAGCAGGGCTAGTAGTTTTAGCAGTGTTAGTGTTAGCAGTGTTTGTGTTAGCAGTGTTTGTGTTAGCAGGGCTAGTAGTTTTAGCAGTGTTAGTGTTAGCAGTGTTTGTGTTAGCAGGGCTAGTAGTTTTAGCAGTGTTAGTGTTAGCAGTGTTAGTGTTAGCAGGGCTAGTAGTTTTAGCAGTGTTAGTGTTAGCAGGGCTAGTAGTTTTAGCAGTGTTAGTGTTAGCAGTGTTTGTGTTAGCAGGGCTAGTAGTTTTAGCAGTGTTAGTGTTAGCAGGGCTAGTAGTTTTAGCAGTGTTAGTGTTAGCAGGGCTAGTAGTTTTAGCAGTGTTAGTGTTAGCAGGGCTAGTAGTTTTAGCAGTGTTTGTGTTAGCAGGGCTAGTAGTTTTAGCAGTGTTAGTGTTAGCAGTGTTAGTGTTAGCAGGGCTAGTAGTTTTAGCAGTGTTAGTGTTAGCAGTGTTTGTGTTAGCAGGGCTAGTAGTTTTAGCAGTGTTAGTGTTAGCAGGGCTAGTAGTTTTAGCAGTGTTAGTGTTAGCAGTGTTTGTGTTAGCAGGGCTAGTAGTTTTAGCAGTGTTAGTGTTAGCAGGGCTAGTAGTTTTAGCAGTGTTTGTGTTAGCAGTGTTAGTGTTAGCAGTGTTTGTGTTAGCAGGGCTAGTAGTTTTAGCAGTGTTAGTGTTAGCAGTGTTAGTGTTAGCAGGGCTAGTAGTTTTAGCAATGTTAGTGTTAGCAGTGTTTGTGTTAGCAGTGTTTGTGTTAGCAGGGCTAGTAGTTTTAGCAGTGTTAGTGTTAGCAGTGTTTGTGTTAGCAGTGTTTGTGTTAGCAGGGCTAGTAGTTTTAGCAGTGTTAGTGTTAGCAGTGTTTGTGTTAGCAGGGCTAGTAGTTTTAGCAGTGTTAGTGTTAGCAGTGTTAGTGTTAGCAGGGTTAATAGTTTTAGCAATGTTAGTGTTAGCAGTGTTAGTGTTAGCAGTGTTAGTGTTAGCAGGGTTAATAGTTTTAGCAATGTTAGTGTTAGCAGGGCTGGCAGTGTTAGTGTTAGCAGTGTTAGTGTTAGCAGTGTTAGTGTTAGCAGGGTTAATAGTTTTAGCAGTGTTAGTGTTAGCAGGGCTAGTAGTTTTAGCAGTGTTAGTGTTAGCAGTGTTTGTGTTAGCAGGGCTAGTAGTTTTAGCAGTGTTAGTGTTAGCAGTGTTAGTGTTAGCAGGGCTAGTAGTTTTAGCAGTGTTAGTGTTAGCAGTGTTAGTGTTAGCAGGGCTAGTAGTTTTAGCAGTGTTAGTGTTAGCAGTGTTTGTGTTAGCAGGGCTAGTAGTTTTAGCAGTGTTAGTGTTAGCAGTGTTAGTGTTAGCAGGGCTAGTAGTTTTAGCAGTGTTAGTGTTAGCAGTGTTTGTGTTAGCAGGGCTAGTAGTTTTAGCAGTGTTAGTGTTAGCAGTGTTAGTGTTAGCAGGGCTAGTAGTTTTAGCAGTGTTAGTGTTAGCAGTGTTTGTGTTAGCAGGGCTAGTAGTTTTAGCAGTGTTAGTGTTAGCAGTGTTTGTGTTAGCAGGGCTAGTAGTTTTAGCAGTGTTAGTGTTAGCAGGGCTAGTAGTTTTAGCAGTGTTAGTGTTAGCAGTGTTTGTGTTAGCAGGGCTAGTAGTTTTAGCAGTGTTAGTGTTAGCAGGGCTAGTAGTTTTAGCAGTGTTAGTGTTAGCAGTGTTAGTGTTAGCAGTGTTTGTGTTAGCAGGGCTAGTAGTTTTAGCAGTGTTAGTGTTAGCAGGGCTAGTAGTTTTAGCAGTGTTAGTGTTAGCAGTGTTTGTGTTAGCAGGGCTAGTAGTTTTAGCAGTGTTAGTGTTAGCAGGGCTAGTAGTTTTAGCAGTGTTAGTGTTAGCAGTGTTTGTGTTAGCAGGGCTAGTAGTTTTAGCAGTGTTAGTGTTAGCAGGGCTAGTAGTTTTAGGAGTGTTTGTGTTAGCAGTGTTAGTGTTAGCAGTGTTTGTGTTAGCAGGGCTAGTAGTTTTAGCAGTGTTAGTGTTAGCAGTGTTAGTGTTAGCAGGGCTAGTAGTTTTAGCAATGTTGGTGTTAGCAGTGTTTGTGTTAGCAGTGTTTGTGTTAGCAGGGCTAGTAGTTTTAGCAGTGTTAGTGTTAGCAGTGTTTGTGTTAGCAGTGTTTGTGTTAGCAGGGCTAGTAGTTTTAGCAGTGTTAGTGTTAGCAGTGTTTGTGTTAGCAGGGCTAGTAGTTTTAGCAGTGTTAGTGTTAGCAGTGTTAGTGTTAGCAGGGTTAATAGTTTTAGCAATGTTAGTGTTAGCAGTGTTAGTGTTAGCAGTGTTAGTGTTAGCAGGGTTAATAGTTTTAGCAATGTTAGTGTTAGCAGGGCTGGCAGTGTTAGTGTTAGCAGTGTTAGTGTTAGCAGTGTTAGTGTTAGCAGGGTTAATAGTTTTAGCAGTGTTAGTGTTAGCAGGGCTAGTAGTTTTAGCAGTGTTAGTGTTAGCAGTGTTTGTGTTAGCAGGGCTAGTAGTTTTAGCAGTGTTAGTGTTAGCAGTGTTAGTGTTAGCAGGGCTAGTAGTTTTAGCAGTGTTAGTGTTAGCAGTGTTAGTGTTAGCAGTGTTTGTGTTAGCAGGGCTAGTAGTTTTAGCAGTGTTAGTGTTAGCAGTGTTAGTGTTAGCAGGGTTAATAGTTTTAGCAATGTTAGTGTTAGCAGTGTTAGTGTTAGCAGTGTTAGTGTTAGCAGGGTTAATAGTTTTAGCAATGTTAGTGTTAGCAGGGCTGGCAGTGTTAGTGTTAGCAGTGTTAGTGTTAGCAGTGTTAGTGTTAGCAGGGTTAATAGTTTTAGCAATATTAGTGTTAGCAGTGTTAGTGTTAGCAGTGTTAGTGTTAGCAGGGTTAATAGTTTTAGCAATATTAGTGTTAGCAGTGTTAGTGTTAGCAGTGTTAGTGTTAGCAGGGCTAGTAGCTTTTGCAGTGTTAGTGTTAGTTTAATGCCTCAAAAGAGGAGAGAGCTGTTAGGCCTGGAGAGTAAACCCTATTACCTATGGAATTGTATTTTTTATATTTTATATATTGTCAATTTTATTATTTCATATACATTGCATTTAATTCCAAATGACATTTTGCACATGTCAAACTGTATTTCATAATATACAGCCTATAAAAATTATGTTATTTTAAAACATATGGGAAAATATTAAAAAAACATATGTAGCCTGTCTTAAAGTTAAGTATTAGCAAATATACATTTAATATGGCAAACACAGGATTCATAGATGAAGTGAAGATGCATTTCAAACTTTTCTGATTCTGAGTTTTTGTGCAGATTATACTAAATAGCTTAAGTAAGTAAAATTGATAAATGTTCTGTTAATGATTTTGGTATTTTACCAAGAACATTTTATAAAACAAATAAACCCAGTAAATCCCAAAACCAACCCTGATCTTCATCAGTCTGGCGAGGCTCTACTTTAATATTATTATTATTGTTTTTAATGCTTTGGTTCTTACATTAAACTCTAATTCATCTACCTTTTCATCTACCTTGTTTCATCTGAATGCAGGATAAATCAAAATCAGTAAAGAATGAGAGAGGAACATAATGCTCTGGTTAAGATGTGAACAAAGTCATTCAGAGTGGGTTTGGTGTGAAACATATTATTCTAGACAAACACACACCCAGACAGAACTTTCTACAGGGTTGGTAAATGGAACCAAATGTCTGAACCTCTAAAAGCGTCCTCACCAAAGCCTATTACACCAAATGGTTATGAATACCCTGCCTGATGCCTGAGACACTGTTTTACTAAAGCTTTGAGAAGATTTTGGGTCTGAAATGTGCATTTTAAATGGCATATCTATACAATGGTGGAATGATACATGCAGGGTATTGTAAGGCAAACAAAATAGTAAGAAAACATCTTCAGATTTGCCACTATTTTACCATCATCAACATTCCATATACAACTTGTATGTGTAAATAAAATGGCTATGTTTGTGTTGTAGTCATGGCAACACCTGGTTTCATTCACCACCACTGTAAAGAAATCCAAATTCGGAATGTGACCGTCCAAAGAATTTGCCAAGAATTCAGAAAATTCTGGAAATGTAGAATATTACTGACCCACAAGTGTACACACTGCTTCCACTCCTCCATTGTAAACGGAGGAAGTGCTGGATGGCTCAATGTGGTCCCACATTAGCTGGATGTAGTTGAAGACCTGTCCATAGTTAGCTGTGGCCAACGCCCACCAAAGTGACCAGTACACCAGTCTTTTGGAGCTGTACGACTCCTTGATATTCGCCCACATCCGTCTACCTGCAATCCCCAGGCTCATCCTGCTGCAACATCCAGCTTTGGCCTCCGCCGTCTGACCTACAGTGACCCCAGGGTCTTTGACCTCTGGCTTTTTCTCCAGCGGATCTGCGGATTCCCCAACTCCAGAGCCAAAAAACACCCCATGTTGAGGCATTGGTAGAATGAAGGACACAATGAAGGCCGCTCCCATGAGCCCTAGCGTGATAGCATTGACTGTAAAGTAGCTAACGCCCGCTAACGATATTAGCAGCTGACCCAGAGTGGCCCCGAGGGTGGATCCGGACAGCATGGCGCTGCGAATGAATCCGGTGGCCATCTGGTAGTGTTCTGGCGGTATTGTGCTGTAGATGTAGGAGAAGTAGGCAACCTCAGTGGACGTGACCACACCAAAGTTGAACTGCAGGAAAGTCATAGCGGGTAGGCCTGATGCAAAGCACAGCAGCAGGTAATTACTGACCAGGAACAGCCCCTGCAGGACAATCATGGGCTTGTAGCGTAGCATGTCAGTCAGGAGGAAGACCACAAGCAGCACAGACAGGTAAGAATACGTCCATATGGGGAACAGGTAGTTGGTCACCTGGACATGATAGACAACAACATCAGAGTGGGAATAGTTTCAAGTTTACAGTTCACAATTTCCTCCTTAGATTTTAATCAGCCAAGATGTGTTTGACGACGCTATAGTTTAGCACTGAAGCTACACAGCTAATGTAGCTAACAAGTGATGGAAGAACATGTACCCCAATTAGCACTGGAGCTATGATCTGTTTGTCTGTCTTTCTATCATTCTGTCTGCCTGTTTATCTACAATTGATCTGTTGATCTACTTGTATGTCTGTGTATGTGTGTATCTAGATAAAATCAGATGAGTTTGTGTGTGTGTGTAAGGTGGTGTTTTGGGAGATCAGGTCTGAATGCAGATTAGCTCGATTCTTCGTTTCTCTGCAAACGACATTCCCCCGCCACGCTCTCACTGCACACACACTTTCTCTCTCAATTGATTTTATTATGCCTGCAGTCATGTGTTATGAGTGTGTATTGAGATGCAGCTGTTGTTTCCCTGTTCAACACTTGAGCTGACACACTGTCGTCTGCTCTCGGGGCCAACCCAGAACACACTGCTGAGTGCAGAGCAGGAATAACAATAGCTTCATTATATTACCATCACTGGCGGACACACACATACACACTGTACTATAGATAGTACTGTAGATAAACCAGTACGTAACAAACTAATGTGAATATTATTATTATTATTAATAATAATAAATCTGATTTACATATTGTTGTTGTCCAATGAAAAACATGTATTTCCAAAACAGTGACATTACAGGAGAGGGCCAAAATGTTCTGAACTTTGAATGGAAGTCAATGTAAATCTGAGTCATTTAGAGCATTTCACATTATAAGTTGGTTGTAAAGGTGATACGGTTGGTGTTGTGTAAAGGCGTGTAAACGGCTGGTGTAAAGGTGGTTGTGTTTTCCTGTGTTGTAATGTTGTGTAAGATGGTTGGCGTATAGGTGATAGTGTGTGTTGTAGTGTTTTGAAGTGTAAAGATGGTGTAAAGGTGGTGTGTTGTGTATAGGTGGTATTGCCGTTGTGTAAAGGTGGTAGGTTATATGGTTTGTAATGGTGATGTTGGTATGTGTATAGGTGGTGTTGTGTAAAGGTGGCATTTTGTGGCAGTGTGTTGTGTAAAGGTGGTGTTGTGTACAGGCGGCGCTGTATAAAGGTGGCAATTTGTGGCAGTGTGTTGTGTACAGGTGGTGTTGTGTTGTATACAAGGGATGTTGTGTAAAGGTGGTGTTGTGTTGTGTAAAGGTGGTGTTGTATTGTGTACAGGTGCTATTTTGTGGTGATGTGTTGTGTAAAGGTGGTATTTTGTGGTGTTGTGTTGTGTACAGTGTTGTTTACTGGTTGTGTTGTGTTGTCTACAGGTGATGTGTAAAGGTGGTGTTGTGTTGTATACAAGGGATGTTGTGTAAAGGTGGTGTTGTGTGTACAGGTGATATTTTGTGGTGATGTGTTGTGTAAAGGTGGTATTTTGTGGTGTTGTGTTGTGTACAGCTGGTATTTTGTAAAGGTGTTGTGTTGTGGTGTTGTGGTGACGTGTATTGTTTTACTTACAGTGTGGTGGGAGATGTTCTTGGGCCCCACCAGGTACGGTGTGAGAAATGGCTCAGCCGGTCTGCAGTTGGCCAGGAATCCATAGATGGAGAGCAGGGCGGTGGGTAATGCCCAGCCAGAGCGCCTCATATTCACACACACACAAATCCCCCTCCTGAACATAGCTAACACACTCTTACACACCTCAGCCCTTGTAGTGTGTGTGAGTCCAAACACTTGGCCTGATATCTGGAATTCATGGAGGAAAGAATTCTTTATGACACAGACTTTGATCTGAGACTGTGTGTGCGCTCACACGTGTTTCAATATGTGAGTGAGTGTGTGTTTTGATGTAGTCCTGTGCTGAGCTCATTATGAGGTCTTGAATGAAGTGAGTGCACAGCTTCTACATATCCACTGTCTCCAGTGTGGCTTCAGTTCATTGTTTTGCAGCCACAGGACCCTTACAGTCATTCAGACTACAATGAACTCCTCTGTATGCAAAAGTATTTTTGAGTAAAATGTGTGGCCATCTATCCAGCAGCTAAAGCTAGGCTGAAATTGGGTTATGCAACAGGACAATGACCCCAAGCACAGCAGCAAATCTACAACAGAATGGCTGAAAAAGAAAAGAATTAAGGTGTTGCAATGGCCCAGTCAAAGTCCAGACCTCAACCCAAGTGAAATGCTGTGGCAGGACCCTAAGAGAGCTGTGCATTATAACGAATGCCCACAAATCTGAATGTACTGAAGCAACGTTGTAAAGAAGAGACACACTGGAATATGGATATGTATGTGTGTCTATATATATATATATATATATATATATATATATATATATATATATATATATATATATTAGTATGTATTGTTGGACAACATACCACAACATGACTAACACAAACACACAGTAAATTATTAACTGTTAAATAATAATCTTAACCATGACCATGATTCAAAGTGTAACATTTTTACTTTGATATTAAAATGTACTAAAAACGCTGCAGCATTACAGAAATATATAAAAGAAACGTAAGTATAAAATATGTAGTAAAATAGAACAACATTACATCACTAGTAATTCTCAACCCAGACAGAAAGAGTGAGACAGAGAGAGAAGGAAGAGCAAGGTGAGGTGGTGAGAGTAACCTCCCCTCCCCTAACACAGACTTTATTATACCTTTATGTAAATTATATGTAAATCGAAAGGCTCAAATACATGACATCTCATTCGTTGCCCCCTACATGTGATCATGCAGATCACTATATAGAACAATGAACACAAATCAGCAAGGTTATGAAGGATTTTGGAAATGTCGGTATGTGTGTGACCTCACTGCTGTGTGACAGCAGAGTGCGTTGCATAAACAGTCTGAACTGTGGTCTTCCTCAGAGAAGCTGTGCGCAAATGTTCAAACCAAACAACACAATGAATTATGGTTATTCCAAGTCCATTAGGTGTACATTGTTTGTACACTATATATTAAGGTGCACTGTGTTATTGTTACAGAGCACTGGATATTTGGCTTTACGTTTTCAGACACCACTACAAAATGGCACATCCCTAACGTAGTGCAGTATATTGTGAAAAGGACACAGCTTAAGTGTGATCAAGTTCCTCCAAGAGTCAAGTGCAGATACAGTGGCCGCTATGAAAATTACTGAAAAAGGTCTCCGAATATTGTTTCAAATTCTTACAGGTGACTGAATTGTTGTATGTAAACAAATAAAACTTAACACAAACATTTTTTGATACTTTATACTGGAGAATAAAACTTCACTTTCATAGTGAACAAAATAAAAGTTTTTTTGTTTATAATTTATAATATATTTGTAATTTATATATATATAACTTACAAATATATAACTATGTAACTTTTAAAAAATGGTCCACTGATTGAGTCAGTAAACGAAGTGTATGAAATAAAAACAACGGCACACAGGCGTCCTTATCTATCTACCATAGCAAGGCTTGTAGTTATAAAATGTTTAAAACACTGAAATGGTGTATTTTGTATTGTTTTAACAAATATGTGAAATTAAGAAATACACCTCTGTTCATATTAATCCTGGAGAGTGAATCGGTGTCTCTTACAGCTCTGCTGTCTTCCACTGCTCAGCTCCCAGTCATGTGTAGGTCAGACACACTGTGAGTGATGAGCACTGCTTCAGCACAGGTTCTGGTTAGGGTGTAAGCAAAAAAAGAAAGAAAAAACATTGCTCAGTGTAGGCCAGATAAATACACATACAACTTATAATTGCATTTCACTGCTAGTTGTACTGTGGAGAACGATGGCATTATAGTTACACTAATAATCAATATTAGTATGGTAACTAAAGTTGCTATATTACACCATATAAACCTCTGATTTAAATCAGCACTATGCAGTTAATGATGTTTAGATTTATATTTTTTCCATTTTTTACTTTTTAACCTTTTAAAGACTGAATCATCAAATATGTGCCAGAACATTCTAAGTTGTGTATATATTGTTTATTACTAAGTACTATTACTTAATAATAAGCTGTTTAAAAATCTTTCTACATAATATATCTTTAATAAAATCTAAACTGTATTCACGCTGTTTGCAGCAGTGTAGTGGACATTACCGCGGCGGAACGTGGATCAAGCTTAGCTAAGCCTCAACTGGCTAGACTGGCACGGAGCAGGTTTGTCTAAACGTATCTGTTGCTACAGTACCTGAGCGGGGCTTAAGTTCAGCATTTTACGTAAAACTGAAACTGAACAAAATAAACCTGACTTGTATCGAAAATCCCGGCTTATTGAGTTAGCTCGCTTTGTGGTATACCCCCAGCTCCAGCTCTTAAACTCAGCTACCAGTCCTCCTGCGTCAAAGAAACTGGAAGTGTCCTGACAAAAGCCTTCAGCAGAACATCTCAGTCCCCTAAAACATAAACAGCTCCAAACACTGTACAAGGCCTTGTGTCCTTGGCATTGGGACAGTGCTAAAGCTAAAGAGCGTGCATATTTAAGATCATAACAAAACTACCATAATCACCATTAGTGTTGGACACAGATGGAATTTGACCACTGCCACTGAACTCACACACTAGTGAGCAACAACGAAAAATAAATAAATACATATATAAACAAGAAATGAGATTTAGATGCAAAACTACACAGGGTATATTTAATCCATTAAAATATGTATGGTATTTATTTATTTAAATTACAGTACATACACGCATTTATATTTTGCAAATTAAACGATATGTTTATTTGATTATATTTCAAATACATTCTACGTACATTTACCAAGCATTTTAATATAAATGCGATTTTATGTTTGAGCGACTTCTTGAGCCATTTTTAAGTATTTGCACATATTTGTAAAATGTAGCTATATTAACAATATATTTCAAATGTGTGTTTTTTCTAAAGTAATAATAAAGCCGTATTAGCCGTATTAGCCGTATTAGTGTATCATTATAACGTGCGCATGCGCAGACTGGTCTCTGGGCTGTCGCTATGGTAACAGTGTGTTGGTAAAAGCGTCTAAAGGGAAAATGAGACTCAAACGGCTCCATATCCGATATTATCCTCCAGGTAAGACTCACAGCAGGCAATCATCCCATTAACCTGTGTTTTATTGATTATCCCCGCGGTTTGTAATTTAACCAAGCCGCAGAGTTGGGAGTTTATTTGTTAGAAAACTTTAGTTTGTGTAAAAGTTGTTCGGTACCGAGGGCAGGTTAGCCAGGTGTGCTAGGGCTACTAACGATTGCTAGCTAGATACACAATGTCAGATAATTCTGAAGACCAGAGATGAAATTAACTAAAAACATAGCTAATTTTACTTGAAGTGATATTTAATTAGGACCAGGTTTTTTTCACTGTAATCATGTTTTGCTGTTTGAACAAGAGTTTCATGTCGTTAATATTTACAGCAGGTGAAATAAGTATTAAACTGTTGACATGAAATTCTTATCGGTAACAACCCATCCACAGATGCAAAGAAATCGAACCACAGATGTCCATGCATTAAGTCATGTGTAATAATGAGAAATGACACAGGGAAAATGTATTGAACACGCTGGGCCATTCTACCAGCTTTATTTTTTTTCTCTAAATCCAATTGAGAGTTCCCTTGGCTGTGTGTTTGGGATTTATGGTTTGCTAAAATGTCTACCCTCATTTCATCTTCATCATCCTGGTAGATGGCAGCAGATGTTTATAAAGAATGTCTCAGTACATCTGTCTTTTCCTCCTTCCTTCAATTATATGAAGCGGGCCAGTGCCGCATGCTGAAAAACAGCCCCACCCCATGATGTTCCCACCTCCAAACTTTGCTGTTGATATGGTGTTTTCTGCGGTGATATACAGTGCGATCTGACCTCCAAATATGGTGTGTATTATGGCATCCAAAGAGTGCAATTTTGGTCATCTGTCCAGACTATATTCTCCCACTATTTTACAGGCTTGTTGTTGAGCAAACTTTAAACGCACTTCAACATGCTTCTTCTTGAATCTTGCGTGGTGAGCATGCATACAGGCCAGGGCGGTTGACTGCATTACTTAGTTGTACCTGATGATTCCAAATCTTTCAGTATCTCTTCACAGGTGGTCCTTGGCTCTTGGACAACTCTTCTGATCATTCTTTTCACTCCTCTGTCTAAAAACCTGCGGGGAGCTCTTGGTCGTTTATGGTGAAATGATTTCCCCAACAGTGCTCACTGGAATCTTCAGTAGTTTAGAAATTCTTCTGTAACCAATGCCGTCAGTGTGTTTTCCAACAACTAAGTCTTGGGAGAGCTCACTGGTTTTACCCATCCTGAGATGTTTCTTCTGTGGCACCTTGGTAATGAGACCCCTTTTCATAGGCCATCAGTTGAAGCAGCTGATATCAAGTGGCAGGATTGCTTTCTCAGTACTCACAGATTTCAGCTGGTGTCATGACTTTCCATGGCTTTTTGCACCTCTCTTTCATCATGTGTTTAATACTTTTTCCCCTGTAATTTTTCATTATTATGCATAAATTATTGGACATCTATGGTTTGACTTTTTTGCTATGGGGGTTTGATTGACCTGTTACTAACATCTGGCGAGAATTTCTGGTGTCAATAGAAATATATTTACTTTGGTAAAATTGGTGATGTGTTTAATACTTATTTCACCAGCTGTATATCCTGATTCTCTTTCCTGGGTTAAAGTAGATTGTGTTGGTCTGGTTCATCTCCTGGACTGCTTTACTGTACATCACTCCTCTTACTCTGGAGCTGCCGTGTTTTCTGTTACACCAAAACCATCCAAACAGAGTAAAATAGAGTCTTATTACACTTTAATTAAAAAAAATAAAAATTAGGACACCTGCTCATTCTGAAATCAAGGGCATTAACATGAGTTTATCTTGCTTTTGTTGGAGTAACTGTCAAATGTAAAATAATTGGTCCAGAAACTGTATAAGCACATACCCTGATTTAGCAGCTGGGGTAGGACAGTGGAGGCTCTGGGGTTAAAGCTTGATTCCTGGGACCACCAAGATGGCACTGTTGGGCTCTTGCTGATCCTGGATGATCTTGTGCTCTGACCCTGGTCTTCTGAGCTGGATATGTGTGTAGACGTACAATGACAATAAAGGTTCATAATAAAGGCTTATTTTTTTATGTGATATAATAAAACAAAATTGACAATGAATGATTTCAAGCAAAACTCTCTCAAACTGTCCGTAATCTTGGCCTCATATTTGATTTATCTCTCATTTTTGAATATCATATTCTACTACCTCTGTAGCAAAGTTGAGAGATCCCATAGCAGCCACTAAGCAACATCCTAGCAACCACTTGGACAACAGAGCAAGCATATAACATTGCAAATAGCATAGTGGTCACCTGGGATACCATAGCAACTACTCAACAACAGCATATCAACCACATGGAATAGCATAACAACTGGCTAGGAATCCTTTATGACTTAAACTGTACAATCATTCTTTATTATCTTCAGGAAATTGTATTTATTTTGATTATGATTTTTATTCTAACTTAATATTACTCAGGTTGTTTTTTATTCTTTAGTGAATTAATGACTACAGCAACAACTCTTACTAGAGGATGTATTTACACACTTCTGAATTTGATCTTTTTTTAATGGTATTTAATGGAGTCTTATCTGCATAAAATCTGTATAAAATTAGCATATCAGTTGCACTGTATAAAAAGATTATGAGTACAGGGTTGTTTGTTTTCTTCAGGAATAATCCTGGACTATGAGAAAGGAGGACAACAGAGGACTAAATCCATTGACCTGCTGGACTTGACCCCAGGGTGAGTTGTACTGTTGTTATTATTGTTATTATTATTTTTATTATTGTTGTTATCACTTATAAACCCCTCAACTTTTACAGCTTCACACACACAAAATCACTGTACCGCCTGCTGCATGTCAGATAGGCTGATAGACCTGTTACTGTATATCCATATAGTAAAGATATTTTCTAAAATATGGGCACAGTGGTTAGAACACTGGGTTGTTAATAACAGGGTTGTGGGTTCAAAACCCAGGTTTGCTAATTTGCCATAGTTGGGACCTGGCTCTGGGCAGGTGTGCTCACTGTATAACTGTGTGTATGTTCAGTACACAGAAGCACAAGGTAAAAGTTTTGTGGTGGTAGTTGGTGTTGTTCATCCTACAGGTGTGATGTGAATGAGGTGCTGCTGGAGATCAAGACAATTGAGCCGTTAATCACAGCATCCAGAGAAGAGCAGGTGAAGATTCTGATCAAAAGGCTGCAGGATAAACTCAGCCAGTTGGACGACCGCAAGTTCTACCTGTTCAAGGTACACACACCTGACCACACCTGATAACACCTGACCACACCTGCTTGCTCATTGGTCAACTCATTGGTCAAAACCCTAATAGAATTTACATTTCTCATACTTCTAATAATAATAACAGTACTAATAATGTTAATATCTAGAATTAAGTTCTAATAACATTAATATCCACTAACACATCACCACCATGTCAGTGTCACTGCAGTGCTGAGACCCACCACCCAAATAATACCTGCTCTGTGGTGGTCCTGTGGGGTCCTGACCATTAAAGAACAGGGTGACCTACAAAGAGCTCCTATATGGTCAGTGGAGCTGATATAGTGGATGAAGTTCTTCCAAACCGGGGCGGTCATAATATTCTGATATGACTGTGTATTATGATTAACATATAAGCTCTGGGACCATTTACCTTTGCTCAGAAATAAATTGTGTTACTGTATAAATAATGAATTAATAAGCAGTTCCCACTTTGGCAACCAGATGGCAGCAGGTGATCAAGTGATGCTCCCTGCTAATTGGTAGATCAAAGCCTCCATAATTATCTCTCTCTCCCTCTCTTTTTTTTCTCTCTTGTTATTTCTATCCCTCCATCTCTCTCTCTCTCTCTCTCTCTCTCTCTCTCTCTCTCTCGCTCTCTCTCTCTCTCTCTCTCTCTCTCTCTCTCTCTCTCTCCAGGTGCTGCAGGCTCATATTCTGCCCCTGACAAATGTTGCCTTCAATAAATCAGGGTCAAGGTAAGTTTATCTGAAGTGCTCACATACGCCCATCCCACCCTTACACCCCCTCATGAATACAATCCTGCACTTACACCCCCCCCCCCCCCCCCCCCCCCCTTTTTTTTTTTTTTTTTTGTGTGCATGTGCAGTTTTATAACTGGGAGCTATGACAGGACGTGTAAAATATGGGACACGGCATCAGGAGCAGAGCTGCAGACACTGGAGGGACACAGAAACGTTGTTTACGCCATTGCATTCAACAACCCCTATGGGTAAACATACCCCACACACATCTTTTCTTTATTACAGATTAATGACAATTTAAACGAGAATACAATTCTTTCAGCTTCACACGCTTATCCGAAATTTAGTTTCTTAAGTTTTGCACTAAAGCTTTCAAGATAATTGGAAGAAGTGGAGAATTTAGTGTGAACAATAGTGTTACAAACACAACACAAAATAAGTGCTGTTTTGTGGTGGGGAAACCAACACCAGAACAGCCTTACCCAGATTAATTGCTCAGTTATGAAGCTCTGGTGAAGCGTTTTGGTACTTGCCAGGCTCTTTGCTAGGTAGGTTTATGCTTAAGCTAACAGCTTACCTGATAGCCTCACAAACACCTGACGCACCAGTTTTACCTGAGCTTCACAACCGAGCCATTTCACTAGGTAAGGTTGTTCTGGTGTTGGTTTACCCTCCACAAAACAGTAAAAACAGATATATGGGTGTTTGGGTGTGTACTTTAAATTCAACCACAGAGTTAGGTTCTCTTCTTTGGATATGATGCCCCACAGCACTCTAATCTTTGTTGTGCTGGACAGCTAGTTAGCTCTGCTAAATAAGGTGAATTAATCTCTCAATAATTATCAAAATTTCAAATGAAGATGAAATGTCCATATGTTTAAATGTCCTAATTTTTATTATGATTATATATAATGTGTATGTCCAATAGTGAACACCTCTCCTAATGATTCTAATGAATGTGTTTAGGTACTTTATTAGCTGAATTACTGGTACAGATGTGCAAATGCACACACACAGTTATTTAGTCCCTCTGTAGGGACTGTTGCCTATGCAATACAATATCACATTTTTAGAAAGCACACTGTACTGCTATGCTATATACAGTGGAGAAAATATATTTTATGCCAGCTTTATTTTAACACATAGAATATCAAAAGAAAAACTGAGAAAATTACATGAAATGAGAAATAAAAGTTAACTTGAAGGATTTCATTGAAGGAAATAAGTATTTGACCCCCTAGTAAAACATAATTTAATACTTGGTGGCAAAACCCTTGTTGGCAAGCACAGCAGACGTTTCTTGTAGTTTTTTATAAGGTTTGCACACACTTCCGGTAATTTTGGCCCACTCCTCTCTGCAGATCATCTCCAAATCCTTAAGGTTTTTTGGCGTGCATTTGGAAACGTGAAGCTTCAGCTCTCTCCATAGATTTTCTATGGGATTGACATCAGGTCATTCCATGACCTTGATATACTTCTTTTGGAGCCACTCCTTTGTTTCCTTGGCTGTATGTTTTGGGTCGTTGTTGTGCTGGAAGACCCATCCACGACCCATTTTCAGTGCCCTGGCAGAGGCAAGGAGGTTGTCACCCAGGATTTTGTGATACATGGCCCTGTTCATCTTCCCGTCAATGCTGGCCTGTGCCCTTAAAAGAAAAACACCACCAAAACATAAGACGTCCACCACCATGCTTGACGGTAGGGATGGTGTTCTTAGAGTCATATTCTGTATTTTTCTTCCTCCAAACACGTCGAGTTGAGTTGAGGCCAAAAAGCTCAATTTTGGTCTGACCACAGCACCTTCTCCCAGTCTCTCTCTGAGTCATTAATATGTTCATTGGCGAACTTGAGGCGGGCCTGGACATGAGCCTTCTTGAGCAGAGGAACCTTGCGTGCACTGCAGGATTTTAAACCATTATGTCTCAGTGTATTACCAATGTTTTTTTTGGAGACTGTGATCCCAGCTGCCTTGAGATCATTAACCAGCTCCTCCCGTGTAGTTCTTGGCTGATTTTTAACCTTTCTCATGATCAATGATATCTTGCATGGAGCTCCAGGCCTAGGTCGATTGACAGTAATGTTGTACTTCTTCTCCTTCTGAATAATTGCACCAACAGTTGTCACCTTCTCATCCAGCTTCTTACTTATGGCTTTGTAGCCCATTAAAGCCTTGTGTAGGTCAACAATTTTGTCCCTGACATCAGCTCTTTAGACAGCTCTTTAGTCTTGCTCATGGTGGAGATGTTGGAGTGTCACTGAGTCTCTTGGCAGGTGGCCTTTTACACAGGTGACAATTTGAGACAGATATCTCTTAAGCAGGTAACGACTTCACTGAGATTAGGGTGTGTCAGTGGTCTGTGGGAGCCATCATGGTTTTTAGGGGATCAAATACTTAGTTCCCTCAATGAAATGCCAATTATTTTTTATTTAAATATTATTGCATTTTCTAGATTTTCTTTTTGATATTCCATCTCTCACTGTTAAAATGAAGCTACCATAAAAGTCATAGACTGTTTAATTATTTGTCAGAGTACAAACTTTCAAAATCTGTGGGGTATCAAATACTTATTTCCTGCACTGTATATTTATATCGTACAGACAATATACAGTACTGACTGAGCCCTACAGTGATATGGATAATACAGTCATGGTAAAATTAACTGTGGAAATCACCTATGAACTGTGACAGCAGGGATACATATTACAGATAGCAGCAAAAACAGTAAATTGTACATATAATAATAGAATACACTGATAGCAGAATATCAGTGGGTTGAAAAGAGGATAATAGATTATGGAGACTGCAGAATAATAGTAGCTTTATATTGATAAAAATTAATTATACAGATATGATCATAGCAGTAGATTATATATTATATTATCTACATAATAGATTATAGAGAGCAGTATAATAATGCACCAGTGATTACAGCTAATGAGTACTCTCGGCTAAGAGACAGACTGTCAAAGAGGTTCAGGTGGTCACAGCTGGTGGGACAGTTTGTGTTTATGGTATATAATAAAGATTTAAAGTAAGAAACAGACTTATGCAGAGTTACTCTGAAATACAGAACTGTGGTTTCATCACAGCACTGATTCAGATGCTTAATATCTGTTTATTGCAGTTCTTAAGTTACTGTTAAGTTACTGATTTCCTTTCATATTGTTGCTGTGCCTTAACACACACACAGGCACTCACTTGCTTTGCAGGTCTGGACAGCTCCAGGCTGTTATCTGGTCAAAGCATTTGTCATTTTGAGTCATAACAGTAGCACAATGTCTCTCTCTGTCTCTTTCTCCCTGATTTCTTTCCCTGTTTCTCTCTCTCAGTGATAAGATAGCCACAGGCTCTTTTGATAAAACCTGCCGGTTATGGAGCGCTGAAACAGGACAGTGTTTCTACACCTTCAGAGGACACACTGCTGAAATAGTATGTAATGCCACTTTTACACCCCCCTCTCCAGATTCTGCCCACTAATGTTTTCTCAATATTGAGAGACTCTAGCTCCACCTCAGTGTGTATCACAATACCTACATTAAGAGTGTTATTAATATTTACCCTAATAAGAGAATGTAGCTAAACCATTTGGTTTGCTTCCATCTACAGTCATGATATAAACAGAAGTCTGATAGAAGTCTGTTTGCTCAACATGCATTTAAATGCTTGTGGCAAGGCTCAAGTAGGCACTCTACAGCAGGATAGCTCTAACATGCAGAAATAAATATAATTAATAAACAGAGCTAAATACTCAACCCAATGTACAAATTTATAAGACAAAACTATAAAAAAGCCAAAATATTAGCACAACCTGCCTAATATTGAGTAGGTGCTCCTTGTGCCACCACAACAAATCTGACCATTCGAGGCATGAACCTTTAGTGGTCTTGTGATTTCTGGCAGCAAAACATTAGCAGCAGATCCTTTAAGTCCTGTAAGTTGTTAGGTAGGACCTCCACGAGCATCAATAAGCCTTAGGGGCCCATGACCCTGTCGCCAGTTCACAGTTCCCATTTTTTGTAGGTACTGACCCTTGCATACTGGGAACACCTGATCACCTGAGATGTTCTGACCCAGTCGTCTAACAGTTTGGTTTTTGTCTCAATGACATCACCTTCAAGAACTGACTGTTCACTTGCTGGTGCCATTGGAACCCTATCATCAATATTCTTTCACGTTTAATGTTATGGCTGATCAGTATATATGTATGGATAGGCAGCAGCTGTGTTACAGGGTAGTGCAGAAAGAAGACTACAGCCATGTTGTAATGGTGCACTTAAATAAATAGTGTATATATGTGGTAGAAACAATAAATATGCAATATTTACTGTGTGTGTGTGTGTGTTCAGGTGTGTGTGGCCTTTAACCCTCAGAGTACACTGGTTGCCACAGGCAGCATGGACACCACGGCTAAATTATGGGATGTGGAGAGCGGTGAGGAGGTTTCCACCTTGACTGTGAGTATGAGTATGAGAGTCTGCTTCATTCTTACCTTCCTCCATCCTTTACTCCTCCACTCCTGTTAGCTGAGCTTACAGCTTACCTCCTCTTTCTAATTTATGGAACTTTTACTATTTTTCCTACTGAATGTGCCAAAAGTACAAATGTTGAGATTGGGATTAAAATAGTACGACATAATAACAGAATTCAGTTGTGATAGATGACAACTAGAGGGAAGGGAGGAGGAAATGTGTAGAACCAGGGAGGGCCGCACTGATCTTGTTGTTTTAGGGCTGATTCACATTTCCAGTTTTTGTTGTTTTTTTTTTTAACTAAAAACTCACACTGAATATGATAAATTATACACTCTAACACATTCCCTGTACATCAGCTAAGGATATAATATAATAAAATTTGCTACTTGTAGAACTAAAATGGCATTTTACATTTTTACGCGTTTAATAAATTCCCAATTTTAATGACATGGATCATATGCTACAGTGCTAAATCAGGAGTAAGTGGTGACAAGATTTATCACTAGTCATACTTCATTATGATACAACATTCTGGTTTAGGTACAGTGAAAGCATTAAAATATAAATAAAAGTAATGAAATTGCAACATAGATTACCCAGATGAAAATAATATATTGAAACACATCACAAAAATCTGTGAATTCTGCATACCTACTCTGGACATTCTGCATTTATAATAATTTACATTACAATTCACTACCTGCTGTTTAAATTGTTTTTGTGATATTGTTCTTGGTATCGGACAGTCATCCAAGCATCTCACTGCAAATTTTTACTGTGTATAACTACGCTACATGTCCAAATGTTTGTGGACGCCCATTTTAATGAATGCATTCAGCTACTTTAAGCATGCATTGCTGACACAGATGTCCAAATACACACACACAGCTTGTCTAGTCCCTGTAAAGAGGTATTGCCAATGGAGCAGATAATCAAGAAGTTGGGTATAAAGCCTCCCAACATTGGGCTGTGGAGCAGTGGAACTGTGTTCTCTGGAATGATGGTGCTCCAATCAGAACTTTTGGGACAAGTTTTTAGAACTTTTAGAGTTTTTAGTTGAGGTTCCTAATGTAGTAAAAGAAAAAAAAAAGCTAATATTTTAGTCCAGCGTCATCTAAACACTCTTTTCTGCTTTTTAATAAACACGTCATCAGAGTCAATCAGATCTAAACATGTGTCTGATCCTCTCTGGAAGCTCTTTATCTCCCCCATTAGAGTCTAAATTTGTTGTTTTAAATTCCTCAGTGATTCAAATCTCCTCCTGCGTTGAGTGAACAGCCGCCCATCCATGCACTGATTAATGAATTCACTCATTTAATCATTCGCTGCTTCCATTTAGTGCATAATTGAGTGCTCTGTCCCATGTGTACTGTGTTCTCTGTGCTTATATAAGTTGTGGTGGTGTGTTGTGTTATAGTGTGCATTATATTGCCCTTTATTTGCATTGCATTTTATTTGTTATGCAAACACACACTCACACATTTACATAAAGAAAAGTGCACCACGCAGGTTTTACTCAGTGCAGACTGATGTGTGGATGAAGATGAAGGATGAAGAGAAGAGATGGAATAAATGGAGGGATGACGCAGATAGGTAAAAGGTAAAGGTGCACATATTTGTCACTGTACAGCGAAATGTGTCCTCCGCATTTAACCCATCTGGTAGTGAACACACACACACACACAGGCAGCCATCTGGGGCCCGGGGAGCAGAGAGGGTAAAGGGCCTTGCTCAAGAGCCCAACAGTGGCAGCTTGCCGAGCCCGGAAATCAAACCCACAACTCTGTTATCGATATCCTGGCGCTCTAACCGCTGAGCCACCACTGCCCCATAGAGCAAATGGAAAAAAAATATGTAGATAGTATGGATGGTATAGACAATATAGATGGCATAGATTATGTGCATGGTAAAGATGTTATACATAAAGTATATAATATAGATGGAGCAGATGAAATCAATGGTATAGATGGAATGGATGGAGTAGATGGTATGGATAGTATAGATGGTGTATAGATGGTGAGCCCTTTACCCTCTCCCAGGAGTTGGCTGCCCACCGCTCTGGGTGTGTGTGTACTCACTGCCCCTAGTTCACTAGTGTGTGTGTGTGTTCACTACCACAGATGGGTTAAATGCGGAGGACACATTTCGCTGTACAGTGTACACTGTACAGTGACAAATACATGCACCTTTACCATTTTTTTTTACCTTTTATGTACATGGAATAGATCATGTAAATGGTATAGATAGTATAGGTGGTTTGCCAATATAAATGGGATGGATGGTATAGATGTTATAGATGTTGTAGATAGTATAGATGCTCTAGATTGAGTAAATAGCATAGAGGTAATCCATGTTATAGATGAAGTGGGTGGCAAAGATGTAATAGATTGAATAGATGGTATAGATGTCACCTCTATAGTATCTACGCTGCTCGAGGGTGTAGGGGAGTGCGGCGCAATGGTATAGATGGTATACAAGGAGAACGGAATAAAAGGGAGGTTTGGAGTGAGTGTTTTCTTGTGGTAATGGAATGTGTGTGTGTGTATGTATGTGTGTGCAGCACCATTACCCTACCTAACTCTCCAGTTATTCCTCTGTGAATCTAAATTATAAATTAGTCTTCAAACCCAGATGAATTGGAGGAAATTACCATTTTTTCCATTTTTCTTCACTCCAGCACAAAACATAACACATCCTTTTGTGTTAATACTTCAAATGAAGGATGACTTTCAATTTCTCTCTCTCCCACAGGGTCACTCTGCTGAGATAATCTCTCTCTCCTTTAACACTGTTGGGAGTCGTTTGGTCACAGGCTCGTTTGATCACACGGTCAGTGTGTGGGACGTTCCTTCTGGCAGGTGTGTAACTCTGTGCTAGTTCTAGAGCATGAAATGCAGGACGGGACACTCAGCCTGAGGGCCGACATGTTTAAACATGGGCCGACTAAGTTTTTCTGCTCTATCATCACTGTATTAATTCCACATTTATTAGTGTTTATTAGTTACATTCTAACATGGAGTTGGCTAAGCCATACTCAAAACTGTAAAACTCTCCTTATACCTACATAGTACTACCTTACAACTACAGAATTCTGTATTACTGCAACATTGTGTTGCTCTCATGAAACATGTACACTGAGGAAAAGTGTAAGGATAAAGTGGGTACTTTTAAATCTGTACCAGTGGGGCACACACACTCACCTAAAAATAATATAATATTAAATATAATAAATCTAACACTCGTTAAAGGTACCATAAAACACATGCATTAAGTAGTTAGTTGTTGTTTATATAAATTGTGTATAACAGGTTTTTAAAATGCTCAGATTTTGTTTAACAAGCCTATTTACCACTTCGTTATTTTACCATAGAATGAAACGATTTTCCTTTCCTCTACTCTGAGAGCAACCAAAACATTAACAAACATGGCAAAGGGTTGAAAAGGTTTTAGAGGGAAGATGAGTCAGTACTGACCGCTGACTTCTGCCTAACTTTCTTCTCCTGCAGTCCACAGGCTCAGTGGCTTTAGTACTGGAATCAGTCTCAGTTCTTGTTTGAAATTTTTTTGTGTGTGTGTGTGTGATCATGAAGACGAGTGCACACTTTGATAGGCCACAGAGGAGAGATCAGCAGTGTTAACTTCAACTGGGATTCCTCCCTCATTGTCACAGCTTCTATGGACAAAACCTGCAAGGTCTGTTACTTACACACACACACACACACACACACACACACACACACACACACACACACACACACACACACACACACACACACACACAGTCAGAAAGTTTGCTTTATTATCAAGTTCTCCTACTTTTTTGAATAGGTCAGATCAAATGAAATGAAACCTAACAACTATCCTAAACAGTGCAGCTGGAGCCGGTACCGGACCTGAAAGAAGAAACTTGCTTGTGATACACTTAGGATCAAGAGCTGATTAGTGCTGCTATCACAACAGTGGGCCCGGCCTTGGCTGTATTCCCAGGATTGCACTGTCACTAATAGACCAATATTTTTGGGATGAATAGGGGAGTTTGGGATGAGGTGGGGTGATGATCATCCAGCATCATGATCACACTAATGCGTTTGTCGCTAAATTCAATCAGATCCCCACAGCAATGCTCCGAAATCTAATAGAAAACCTTCCATGGACAGCTGAGGCAGTTACTCCAGCAAAAGCAGGAAAAACTCATTTTTAATACCATTTCTTTTGGACGAAGAAATAAATGAGCAAATGTCCCAATACTTTTTGTCATGCTGGCTAGGCGAGACAAGGGAACACTCGCAGGGACAGAGCAATGCGGAGAAACCGTCTTTAATGGACGAACCAAACAGAACAAACACAAACAAAACGAGGCAGCAAAGTACAGGGTCCAATAAACAGAAACAGAAAACAAACAGGTGAAAACCGAAAGGGGATAAACCAGGAAAAAACCACCTGAGGCTGGAAAGCCGTCCGGGAGCAAAGCGAGAGGGGACAAATCACAAACCGCGCTAGTCAGGCGCTGACGAACTTACTCGACTCAGGTGCTAGGGAACCGGACGCCAAATCCCCTTGGCGACCAACCGGTGTACCAGACAGCGAACTCCTGTACGAGAAACCGCTCCGATCGAGCATATACTATTTGAACTTGTAGAACTTCCTAGAAGTCTCCAGACCATGAAGCCAACCTTACAGCTTGGCATCGCAAGAGTAATTCTCGGCGCCGATGCCTCTGCGTTTGCTCCCTTTGTACTCCAGCACTCAGGTGAAACAAATCCGAACTAAACAGAAAACATGGCGCCTTACTGCGACCGCTGTCAACATAAAAGTCCTTAGTGAAAAAACCCACGGGAGGAACAGAAAGTACGTGAACATAGAAATTAACCCAACATTGACTGAAAAGTTCCGAGGAGCCTGTGGACCGCGGCCCAAAGCCGCCCCTGGGGGGGGCGCGGCGCCGCAGGGCTGACACTGACACCACAGGCTTGAGCTGCGAAACATGAAACACAGGATGCATTCGTGAGTGTGGGGGTAAACGAACCTTAACCGAAACCTCATTGACGTGTTTGACAACCTCGAATGGACCCATGTACTTAGCTGCCAGTTTCTGAGACGGAAGACCAGTCCGAAAGTTCCGAGTGGAGACCCATACGCGATCTCCCGGCGCGTATGACGGGGTCTCCCCACGCTTCCTATCCGCCTGTGTCTTGTAGCGCCGCAGGAAGGTCTGGATGTGCTGATGGGTCTTGGTCCAGACGTCTTCGCTGCGGCGCATCCATGCATCTACTGCTGGTACCGGGGTCTCCGCAGCAGTCCAAGGGGCCAACAGGGGTTGGTAGCCCAACATGCACTGATAGGGGGTGAGGCCAGTGGTCGCGCACTTCAGCGAGTTCTGGGCCATCTCGGCCCAAACCAGATACCGCGACCAGTCGCTGGGGTAGTCGTGACAGTAGATTCGCAGAAACTTCCCCAGCTCCTGGTTAGTGCGCTCGCACTGGCCATTGGTCTGAGGGTGGTATCCTGAGGACAGACTTACACTCACCCCCAGGTGCTCGCAAAACGCACCCCACACCCGGGATGTGAACTGGGCCCCTCGGTCTGATACTATGTCCTCCGGGATTCCGAAATTCCGGAGGACATGGTCTACCAGGGCTTGGGCCGTCTGCATTGCTGTGGGCAACGCAGGGAACGGGATGAACTTAACCCCCCTCGAGAATCGATCCACCACCGTCATCACCACCGTGTAACCCCCGGATTCGGGCAGATCCGTGACAAAGTCTACCGCCAGGTGACGGGCAGACGGGCAGAGGCATGAGCTTCCCCGAAGGGAGCGTCTTGGGGGTCTTGCACAGGGCACAGGTGCTACATGAAGCAATTATACGGTGAATGTCTGCCCGCATCCCTTCCCACCAGTACTTGGCCGCCAGTAGGTGGAAAGTACGGGTCTCACCTGGGTGGCCGGCCGTTGGAGAGGCGTGGGCCCAGCCAACGAGCCTCTCCCGGAACGTGCTCGGTACGTAGACCCTGTCTGGGGGGCACACTGTGGGAACGACGGTGCGGGAAAGTGCCTCGGCTATCTCCGTATCTAGGTCCCATTGTATCGCCGCGACTGAGACAGAAGGTGGTAACAAGGGTACCGGGTCGACCTCCCCCTCCTCCGCCGTTTGGTGGATGCGGGAGAGGGCATCCGCCTTAGCCTGCCGGAGATACTCGAGGTTCTTATGGTCGGTAAGGACTAGGAATGGGTGGGCAGCCCCCTCCAACCAATGACGCCACTCGGACAGTGCCATCTTAACCGCCAGGAGCTCCCTATCCCCTACCCCGTAGTTCCTCTCTGCTCCTGTGAGCTTCTTGGAATAGAACGCAATGGGGTGTAAGCGGTCGCTTACCTCCTGTCTCTGTGACAGGACGGCCCCCACCCCTGTACCGGAGGCATCCACCTCCACCACGAACGGCCTACGGGGATCGGGGTGTCGTAACAACGGGGCCGACGTGAAAGCACGCTTGAGTGCTTGGAACGAGTCCTCCGCGGCGGGCGTCCAAGCGATGCGCCGCGGGCTCCCTTTAGCAATGACGTGATGGGCGCTGCCAAACTACTGAAGTCTCTGATGAACCTCCTGTAGAAGTTCGCAAACCCCAGAAAACTTTGAACTTCCTTGACCGAGCCTGGTGTCGGCCAGTCCCGGACTGCCTGAACCTTTGCCTGATCCATAAAAACCCCCCCGTTCGCTGATGATGTAACCCAGGAAAGGTATCTCCGGCACGTGGAACACACACTTTTCTAGTTTCACAAACAGCAGGTTGGACCTGAGTCTCGCCAGGACCAGGCGGACGTGGCGCACATGGGTGACCAGGTCGGGGGAGTACACCAGTATGTCGTCCAGAAAGACCACCACGAATCGTCCGAGGTAGTCCTTCAGGACGTCATTGATGAATGACTGGAAGACGGAGGGGGCGTTGGCTAGGCCATACGGCATGACCCGATACTGGTAATGCCCCCTGGTGGTCATAAACGCCGTCTTCCACTCGTCCCCCTCCCTGATCCGCACGAGATTATACGCGCTGCGCAAATCCAGCTTGCTAAACACTCGGGACCCCCGCAACTGTTCGAGGGCAGACGGGACCAACGGCATGGGATAGGGGAAGCGCCTGGTAATAGCGTTGAGTGCCCGGTAGTCTATACACGGCCTCAACCCCCCCCCTTTCTTCTGAATGAAGAAAAACCCTAACGCTACGGGAGACTTAGACGGCGTGATGTACCCCTGTGCTAAGGCTTCGTCTATATAATCCTCCATCGCCCGTTCCTCCTCCCTAGTGAGGGGGTAAACCCGTGCCTTAGGTAAGACCGCTCCCTCTACTAGGTCGATGGCGCAATCGTACGGGCGGTGGGGGGGAAGCTTAGCAGCACCGGACTTGAAGACATCAGCAAGGTCCTCATACTCGGACGGCAAAACGACTAGGGTTTCGGGTTCAGGGCTCTCCACCGAGGTGGACCCGACGCTAAGGGGGGCGAGATTGAGGCAGTGTGTACGGCAATACGAGGACCAAGATACTATCTCCCTGTCTGGCCAAGAGATGTGAGGGTTGTGTTTACCAAGCCATGGCAGACCTAGTATCAGAGCATGCTCGGAGGCCGGGAGTACCAGCAGTGAGGCCTCCTCCTGGTGCAGGAAGCTCGCGGCCAGGTGGACCCCAGCGGTCACATGGGTAATGGGGCGAGGACCCA
Organism: Salminus brasiliensis; assembly: GCF_030463535.1. Classification (NCBI taxonomy): domain Eukaryota; kingdom Metazoa; phylum Chordata; class Actinopteri; order Characiformes; family Bryconidae; genus Salminus; species Salminus brasiliensis. Next base: position 20,406,462 of record NC_132890.1, on the reverse strand, counting down.
TGGGCTGCCCGTCCAGGGCGGTGATGCGGAGAGGTCTCTGGAGTTCCTCCACCGGGATTCCCAGACGCTCCACGATGTCGGCCCTCAGGAAGCTCCCCTCCGCGCCGCAGTCGATCAACGCTGCAACACACACACACTGAGACCGGTAGGTCACTAATACCGGCAACGTGATCGACCTAGACACCAGCCCCGGAACGGGCAGACTCACCGCATTAGCGCGAGGAGTCCTCTCCCCGCGCCCATCGGTGTTAGGGCGAGAAGCCATCAGGATCCTCCTCCGGCAGTCACTGCGACGATGCCCCGCTTCCCCGCAGTAGAAGCACAGCCCCTCTCTGGTCCTACGACTACGTTCCTCCGGTGCCAAGCGGCCGAGACCCACCTCCATGGGCTCACTCTCTGGTGTACTGGGTGAGGCGGGGGCCGCCGTACCCGCTGAACAGGAGAGTCCAATACTCCCTGGTGCACCTTGGCTGGCCTGCTTCTGGGGGCAGGCGACCGATCCCCCAGCTCCGTGGGCTCTGAGGTGAGTAGGGCGACCTAGGAGCTGGTCCAGCCGGATCGCGAGCGCGATGAAGTCGTCCAGCTCCAACGTCTCGCCCCGACAGGCCAGCTTCCGCTGCAGACGGGTGTTCAACCCGTTACGAAACAGGGCCAAGAGGGCCGGCTGATTCCATCTGCTCCCTGCCGCCAGAGTACGGAACTCCAGGGAGTATTGAGCCGCCGACTGGGAGCCCTGCTCCATGCGCAGCAGCAGGTCACCCTTGGTGAGTCCCTCTCGGGGGTGTAGAAACACCGCCTTAAAATGTTTAAGGTAGTCCGAGAGGGATCCTTCGCTGAGCTCCCTCCAGGTGGCAGTGGCCCAATCCAGAGCCTTCCCTGCGAGCCGGGATACTATAAAGGCGATCTTCGCCTGGTCAGTGCCGGTCGGGGAGTTCTTAAAGAAGACCTCACACTGAAGCAAGAACCCCTCGCAAAGCTCTGGATTGCCACTGTACGTATCTGGTTTGCCAACCGGATACACGCTATGGGGTGTGCTAGCAGGCTCTAACGAAGTCTTTACCAGATTCGTGAGCCCCTGAACGTCACCCACTAGTTGGGTGACTTGGTGCTGCTGGCCCACCTGTTGCTGTGCCAGGTGGCCCACAGTCTCTGACACGCTCAACAGAGTGTGTTGCTGCTGCCCCAAGAATTGACCTTGGGCGCGAACAGCGTGATCCAAGGCGTCCATCCCCGCTGTTCGGAGGGTGTCGGCCGAGAATTCTGTCATGCTGGCTAGGCGAGACAAGGGAACACTCGCAGGGACAGAGCAATGCGGAGAAACCGTCTTTAATGGACGAACCAAACAGAACAAACACAAACAAAACGAGGCAGCAAAGTACAGGGTCCAATAAACAGAAACAGAAAACAAACAGGTGAAAACCGAAAGGGGATAAACCAGGACAAAACCACCTGAGGCTGGAAAGCCGTCCGGGAGCAAAGCGAGAGGGGACAAATCACAAACCGCGCTAGTCAGGCGCTGACGAACTTACTCGACTCAGGTGCTAGGGAACCGGACGCCAAATCCCCTTGGCGACCAACCGGTGTACCAGACAGCGAACTCCTGTACGAGAAACCGCTCCGATCGAGCATATACTATTTGAACTTGTAGAACTTCCTAGAAGTCTCCAGACCATGAAGCCAACCTTACAGCTTGGCATCGCAAGAGTAATTCTCGGCGCCGATGCCTCTGCGTTTGCTCCCTTTGTACTCCAGCACTCAGGTGAAACAAATCCGAACTAAACAGAAAACATGGCGCCTTACTGCGACCGCTGTCAACATAAAAGTCCTTAGTGAAAAAACCCACGGGAGGAACAGAAAGTACGTGAACATAGAAATTAACCCAACATTGACTGAAAAGTTCCGAGGAGCCTGTGGACCGCGGCCCGAAGCCGCCCCTGGGGGGGGGGGGGGGGGGGGGGGGGCGCGGCGCCGCAGGGCTGACACTTTTATCCATATAGTGTATTTACATGTGTGAGATTCTTCTCCTCCAAGCCTGATTAGACTTTTGCAAACCCACAAATAAGATATAATTTATATTAAAAACATTGTGAGAAACTGGGTGTCCTCAAATGGCTCACATACACCAACCCCTCTCTCTCTCTCTTTGATCAGCTGTTTGACTCTGCTTAGTCTCACAAACAGAAGTTATACTAGTACAGAGGACTTTCTTTCCCTCTCTTTGTGTTGAGTGACTCAGTGTTAATTATTCTCCAGACAGTAATATTCCTCAGAGGTGAACAAACTGGTGAAAGCTATTTTCTTTCCGTCTTTCATGGAAGATAATTAGTATTTAGTGTGTGTGCTATATGCGCTGTTTAATCTACTGACTTGACAGCTGCTGTGAATTATGAGCGACATTATAGTCTCTGTTTTTCTGACGCTTGTGGTGTGTGTGTGTAGGTTTGGGATGCTGAAGGCGGCCAGTGTTTGGCTACCCTGGCTGGTCATGATGATGAAGTGCTGGATGTTTGTTTTAACTACACCGGTCAGCTCATCGCTACAGCTTCAGCAGATGGTTAGAGCAGCTTCCTTTCTTATACTGTCACCTTCATCACCATTATCTTTATAATACATTTCCAGAAGCATCAGTTCTATCTATCAAAACCATTCTTTATAGTCATCACATAGCCGTTACCTCAGCAATGATGTTGGCAGAGGAGAAGGTGCGGTTCCTTCACTCCACTCTTGTCCACTTTCTGGCAGTCCAGGGGATTGAACCGGCAACCTTCTGGTCCCAAACCTTCTTTCACTTCTAACACTATTATTACAGTCATGATTAATTAGCACTCTTATTATAGTCATTATTAAATCATCACTACCATTACAGCCATCACTATCATCAATTATCAAAAGTCATCGCTGTTACACTGTTGTCACAGTTGTCAATCATCACTAGTCGTCACTATTACCCCAATGATTGCAATCAGTGCTGTAACCACACTCACAATTACAATATTACTGCCTATTATTACATTATTATTACACTATTATTACAGTCATCACTATTATCCAGTTCCTACTGCCTCTGCCTTTTCTCTCCGCCTGCCCCAAAATTCCACAAATGCTTCTCTCCTCCTAATCTCCGCCCTCTCCATCCCTTTACTATCCATCATTCCTCCTCCTCATTCTTGTACTACTCTCTTTTTCCCCCCTGGTGCTGCCCTCTCTCCATCACTCCACTCTGTCATTCTGCCTTTACATTGAAATTCTCACCCACCTGTCTCATCCACTCCCTCCCTCTCTTTTCTCTATCTCTCTCCTCTGCCTGGGCTACAGATATAGCAACAGCCACGGCTCTTGGAGTGTTTTCGTGCATTTTTAGAAAAAGGGCCTCATTGTCTAATGATGTTTAATTTTTCATCATGACATTTACATATTATTTTATATATATATTACATATAGATACAAAAAGTAGTATTACATATATGTATGTGTATATATATATATATATATATATATATGTATACATATATACATATAGATACTTGCATACATGTAATGTGTGTGTGTGTATTTAGGTACATCAAGGGTGTATAACGCACAGACACACCAGTGTGTGTGTAAACTGGAAGGCCATGAAGGAGAGATCTCTAAGGTGAGTGTGTGCTGGCACAAACACACACACAAGCACACATAAAAAAGCTGTCACTCTGTCCTTTTCTTTATCATATCTATATTTTTCTTGCTCGTTCAATGGGCACTCATTTCCTGTCATTTTTGCCTGCCCCTCACTCACTTCCTGTTTATCTCTACCTGTCTCCCCTCTTGCTCTCTCTCACTCTGCCACTTCTTTACTCACCCCTTTCTGACACCTCCTTCTCACTCCTGTTGTTGTGAGTGAGACTTTATTTTTATTCACCAAATGTCATCTTTAATCTGTTGTCTCTGTTTCTCTCTCTCAACCTCCCTTCCCTGTCTCGCTAACCCTTTCTCTCTCTGTCTCTTTCTCCATATCTCTTTCTCTCTCTCTCTCTCCAACCCCCCTCTGTCTGCATGGCAGGTGTGTTTTAACCCGCAGGGGACGTGTGTCTTGACGGCCAGTTCGGATAAGACGGCACGTGTGTGGAGTGTGAGCTCTGGCTCCTGTCTGCAGGTGCTGGAGGGACACACTGACGAGATCTTCTCCTGTGCATTCAACTATGAAGGAGACACCATCATTACAGGCAATTTTACACACACACACACACACACCCACACACACAAACTGTTGGAGGTAAATTAAATCCTAGTTGTTCCTCTCTCTGCAGGCAGTAAGGATAACACCTGCCGGATCTGGCGCTGAGGAAAGCATTCAGGTTTTTGCTGGCAATTCCAGGATTTAGAAGAAAATCTCAGTGTTACACACATACACACACACACTCACTCTCACTCTCACACACATCTATGTGATGGATTGAGCAATAGTTTTGCAGTAATGTATCCTGATCCAGTCTAATGAGTGAGTCAGAGCTGCTGTGACCTTCCACTCCAAATCAGTGTGTGTAGTGGGTTTGCGTGTGAGCTCAGCTCTGTGGGACGGCCGTTTCCACAGCCACAGTTTTAGCAGCTGAGGCATGTTTGCTCCTTTTACAGTTTACCAATGGCACTATGAGGCTTATGTAGCTAACAAGTAATAGTTGTTTATGAACACCAGTTAGCATTAGCATAGTACTGACGGCATGTCTAAATCCTCACACACTCTCCTCAAACTGACTTGATTATGTGCTGTCTACACTATATGACTGTCTGTTGTAGAACATGGACTGAAGGTAGATGTGTAATATCTCTAAATAAATGCAAATAAATGAATATGCACAACAAAGTCAACAGATGTCATATTTTATTGGTTGATTTGAAAAGATAAATACATTCAGTTATACAGTCACAGATTGGACGGTTGTGTGCTTTCAATGCTGATATTAAAACACTTACTAATACAACAAGACTATGCAGAGGAACTTTTACACACCAGACTTCACACTGACAGATATACAGGACGGAAACTGTACTTTTTTTTACCGTACTTTTAGACACACTCTACCTGTAGTTCAAACGTACGTCTGCATTGTGTACTGTAGATCTCCCTGTAAGTGCTAAAACCAAAATCGGGGGCTTCCAACTCGCAGCCCAAAAGGTGCTGTAGCTCAAAATCTAGACTATTTACATCTAGCCAAAATAAAGCCTTTAAATCATTTTTATTTTCACACAGGAAACTTTGACACAGAATTCCGTTTCAAAGGTACAATAGAAATGAGTGGAGGAGTCTGCAAAAGTAAACTTTAGCTAAATACTTCTCTCTGTGCTGGGTGGATCAGGGTGTTTTTACTCAGAATTTTTATAAACATATATTAACAATAAGCCGTCATGTACTTAAGTGTTATGTTCATATTCATGTACAGTAGTGTTCAGATTTGCTTATGTTGATAAAAACCGAGTTGCTGAAATATGATTCGTTGTGCTGTAGAAATCGTCAGGCTACAAAACGGCAAGGCTAAATGGTTGTAAATGTCCCTTCTGTCGGAGCAGTCTGTTGGTTGTGTGTTGTTGGACACAGGTTTGACTGGCCGTGCATACAGACGGTGGAACATGCGGCTTTTAAAGGGAGACATCCTCCAGTCACACGTCAGTGAGGTTGAGGGCGTGTTTGCTGAATATGTGTAAAGGCATGTACACACATGTACAGTTGTTTACAGACATGCACAGGTGTATAAAGATGTGTATAGATGTTTAGAGACCTGCACTGATGTGTACAGGTGTATGATGAAGTGTGTAGGTCTATAAAGGTATATGGAGATGTGTATAGGTGTGTACAAGTGTATATTTGTTAAGAGACATGTACTGATGTGTCTAGGCTATACAGGTGTCTGGAGACGTGTACAGACGTGTACACGCGTATATACAGATGTGTACACAGGTATGCAGATGTGTAAAGGTATATGGAGATGTGTACAATTGTGTACAGGCATATTCAGGAGATTACCATGGTATACAAGTCTGTTTAGGTGTTTACAGAAGTATAGAGGTATATATGCCTGTGTACAGGCATGTGCATGTGCATACAGCAGTGTGGTACAGATGTATGCAGACATGTAGAGGTGTATACAGGCATGTACAGGAGCGTACTGGAGTGTACAGGCTGGTACAGGTGTATACAGCTGTGTAAATGCTTGTATTGGTGAATACAGATGTGTACAGTTAAATATGTCGCTGTTGCTGGGATTTGTAGCTGTGTACTGCTGTGTATATAGGCATGTACAATGGTGAACAAGTGTTGGTGGAGAGATGGAGATAAAGCAGGTTGGCAGGTCTGGCATTGTGTGGCTGTGGTCAGTATGTTGCAGATGGTCAGCTCTAGAGGGGCAGTGATGGGGCTCTCTGTTGACACATAGTGTTCAGTAATGAAGCGCATTATGGTGTGTATGTAGGAGGTGGATACTGTGGTGCTCTAACGGTGCGTTCAGACGGCCCTCGTCACTCATGAACCAGTGGATTTTAAAATATTGGTGGTACCGGCCTTAGGGTTGTCACTAATATTTGGTTAAATTATTCATATAAGTTTAATTAATTAATTAATTAATTAATTAATTAATTAATATTAACATTTACTGTAAACTGGCTTTAGTTAATTTGCAGTTTGAACAATATCTGCAGGCCATTACAAAGTCATGTCCAACTTTCTGAACAATCTCCACAAGGGGGCACTATTAGATCTAATTTACTTTTGTGTTTATCACTAAAAAAGAGGAAATCCACACCAGCAGCATACAGCAAAAGGCTCAAATCAGCCATAACATTAAAACCACTGCCAACTGAAGTGAATAACAATGACAAACTTTCCAGTGCCACCTGTCAAGTTCTTATTCAAGATCAGTTGAACTGTCAGTTGTGAAGATGTGTTGAAGCAGGAACAATGGTCAAACGTAAGAATCTGAGACACTTTGACAAGAACCAAAAGCCAGACAACTAGGTCAGAACATCTCCCAAACATCAGGCAGGCATTGTGGGGTGTTCCCAGCATGCAGTGGTCAGCACCTACCAAAACGATGAGAGGAAGAACAACCAGTAAACCGAAGACAGGGTCATGCCCACTCAAGGCTCACTGATGCTCATGGAAGTCTCACCTCACAACTGCTAACGTCTTGGTGCCAGATACCACCGGATACAGGTCTTCATGCCTTGACAGCTTAGCGCTCTTTTGGCGGCACGAGGGGGACTTGCACTTGCACTTATTAGGTAGGTGGTTTTAATGCTATGATTAATCGATGTAAACTGCAAGGTTTCTGCAGTAACATCATAGCAGCATTAGTGTGCTTTATTAACATTAATAGTTGCTAGATAACTCAATTATTAATATAATAATAGTGAAGATCTCACACCGTATCACTGACTTACAAAGCATCCTGCATGACCTTCTCTGTCTTGCGTGGAGTGATGTCATTGGTCCATGCCAGCACAGACACGTATTATTCTAGTGAGACATTTAACGGTTTTCGATCAACACCTACTTTTACAAGCTGAAGAGGTCTGTCCAAACGCACCGCAAATACCATACACTTAGAAGTGTACTTCACTTTAGAGGTAGGCTCCGGTCAGTCACAGTGTGGTGATTTCCCTCAAATACACCCACTAAACAGTCTTTCCAGCAATTTAGAAAACTGCTACATTTACTCAAATTAAATCAAAGCAGTGATGCTTTTCCATAGTGAAGCTCTAAACCCACACACTGCTGATAAGCTGCTGCTGCACTTTTTGACACCCTGTTCAGCACAGTAGTGTGTGGTTTGGGCCATTTTCACAGTCTCAAAGGCACCTCTCACACTTCAGCCAAAGCATCTGATCTTTACGCTACGTTGCCACAGATATCAGGATTCTGTCTACCGAGCGTCTGTGTGTGATAGATCCCCAACTGATTTGGAATAATTGATTCAATCACAAAATGCATCACAAAACCTGGATTTATCTTAGTATATTTTCTTTTCTTTTTGTTTTTCATTTTGTTGCCAATTTACATTACATAATATTATTTGTAATAAAAATGACCCTTCAAAACATTAAATATCTTAATGATATTGAGATGATGCTGTAAATTAGCATTTTAGTCTAAAACAACCCCTAAAAAATGATTTGATTTTTTGAACCGAATAAAACTGGGCTGTTTGAGAAGGGAAACCACCAAACTGTGTTGAACTGCAGACCTGAATGGGACAGCAGACATTCAGAGCTCTGTGTGATTGTGTGTATGGCTGTGTGTGTGTGTGTATGTGTGTGTGTTGTGTGTGTCAGCGCTGGGTTTTTAGGAGCCAGTCGAACAGGCCCGGTGCTGCTCTGCCCGCCTCCAGTTGATCTTGTTGGAAGTGACAGAACTGAACCACCAAACTGAACAAATCTCCCACCCTCCACGCCTTCTGACCTGCCAGGTGCACCACTCTCTGAAACTGAACACACACACACACACACACACACACACACACACACACACACACACACACACACACAGGTTCAGTGCAAATCAAAATCATTTTCAAAACAACTAAATCAAAGAAGGCAGCTCTTAACTACACCCCGTGAGGATAGGGAGTGAGGAATGAGTTAGGGAGAGTAAGGCGTGTGAGGGGGTGACGTGGGTGACAAGGTCAGAGAATGAGGAGGTGAGAAGGAGATGGGATGAGTGGGTGAGAGCATGAGGGCGTGAGGGGTTTAGGAGGTGATAGAAGGAGGAGGTGAGCAGGTGATGGGATGAGGATGTGAGAAGATGAGAAGATGAGGGAGTAAGAGGGTGAAGGGGTGAAAGCTGACCTTGGCCAGACTGTGTTCCTGAGTCTTCCGGAAGTAGAGAGCTGGAACACTAAGCTCTGAGGCAGCGATCCACTGCAGGGCTGCCCGCAGCTCCACATCCTCACTGTCCACTCCGACATCAATGTTCACGACCAGCAGCTCCCTCTGACAGCTACTTCCCGCTGTGGACAACCCTGAGGTCACTTCTGAGAGAGAGTGAGAGAGAGAGAGAAATAAAGAGAGAGAGATATAAAGAGAGAGAGAGAGCAAAGAAAAACATAATTATAAAGTGCACCATCTATCACACTTCTCTATCACACTGATCCTCTCTATCACACCTCCCACCCTGCTCCTCTGTTCATTTCACTATCCCCGTTTCCTGTGGAACAGAAAGGTGTGTGTGTGCGTTCGGACGTGTGTGTTAAAAGAGAGTCAGCAGAGCAACTTCCTAACGGAGGGAAGAAAGAAAAGAGGAGAGCGAGAGACAGAAAAGCAAAAAGAAGAGAGAGAGGCCAAGGGAGGGGCAAAAAAAGAATGAGGCAGAGAGAGGAGAGAAAGAGAGAAAGTAGCAGGTAGAGAGAAGTGAGAGAGAGAGAGAGAGAGAGAGAGAGAGAGAGAGAGAGAGAGAGAGAGAGAGAGAGAGAGAAAGAGACTCCAAAGCAGAATGTAAATCTCTCATTTAAGTTAGCTAGCTTAGCTCCAAGATGACAGGACCTGAATAGAAATACCCACCTGGTGAGCACCAAGAGGGAAGCACAAATGCACATGAACTTGTGGGGTCAAACTGAAGTTGAAATTTCTAAACAAAATGTAGGTGATGTCCCTTTCATTTTTAAAAAGGTCACAATTAAAAAAAACGGATTACAAAACTCAGGCAAAGTAAAACTAAGACAGCAAAAATCTAATTTTGTTTTAATGCTTCATTTGAAGTCGTGACCTATTTCTATTTTATTTGTATTTATTTGTATTCTATTTTGGCACAGTTTTTTTCGTTTGCATTAGTGACTTTTTTTTGGCATGGTCTGTTCGTTTGCATTAGTTATTTTGGCACAGTGTTTTTTCATTTGCATTTGTGACTTTTACTTTGACACAGTCTGTTTGTCTGTGTTAGTGACTTTTTCTTTCCAAATATTTCTAAATCCAGTCAAACTGAGTGTGAGTGTGTCTTTGTGTTTCTCAGCAGGGGGATCTGCATCATTATGTGTGTGTGTATGTGAATCTCTTTTTTTCTGCTGTATCTGAATGGGCCATTTCTGATGTGTGAATTTTGTGGTTTGTGTGGGCCAAATCAAAGAGCTCTCTCTCTCTCTCTCTCTCTCTCTCTCTCTTTATTAACTTGGTGCTGTGAAATCACAAGTCATCACGAGCCAGTGAGCACTTTGCGACCAGAAAAGTAAAGCTTTACGGCCAGACTGAGGGACGGCTACTAACTTAAGCTGGTTGTTTTGGACTGGCGAGCTCTGACTACTAAGAAAACCAGACGACACAGTACACAATTTCTCTCTCATGCATTCCAGCCAGTGGTTTTCACTTCCTTATTCTCCTCTGCATTTCTGTAATCTTCTCTGTTTAGTGGTGACTGAGCTCGGAGATCTGCCTTTTTTATCTCACGTCTCTGTCATGTGTATCGTAGCAACGCTGACAGCGCATCTCAATGAGTTTGGGTCTGTTTGGGTAGTGGAACATAACAGACAGAGTGGCTGAGGAAGAGCAGCAGGCATTTTCTCAAACAAACTGCCCTGTCTTAAAAGCCTGAACTGAAAATACGATTACAAAGACTGATTGGTTTTCTTGCATTTTTTTTAAAAACTACTTTAAAAGTAAAAGTACACAAAAAAACAACTTACTTTAACCAGAGTGTAATTAGTAAAACTATTCCACATCATTATGGTTAAACTGTGGCTATTAAACTGCAGTTCACGACCATGCCGAACCATGGGGACCCAATCCCTACAGATCACAGATTATTCGTGATCCGTTACACCATTACCAATCTCCACCCCGACTGTGATTAGGACCATTCAATGGGACTGATCCATTCACTAATCCCGATTCCCACATCGCCGGTATTCTAGACTTCAGAACTAAAGATCAGAGTAACATACAGATATGTTACACATATCATAGCAAACAGGAAGACGTATCCTATCTAACCAGCTATTGGCCTGTCATCAACTCTTAGCGAGTAATCCAGCTCGGAAAAACAGCTAAAATTCCTCACGACGCCATTAGCAGATGCTCAGTTTACTCAAGAGCACCGCAGGGAGAAGGAGTGAGCTGGAGATCTCTTACACCCACAGATACACATGCAGGCAAACATGGCCAGTTTTGAGTCCCAGGAGTGTCCCAAAATCAATATATTACATGTTTTTGTCACTAAATATTAGTATATTCCAGATTTAAATTTCATTTTTAAAAGCAACAGCTTTGCTGTTTCTGCCGTTTTTCAGCGATTGAAAGAGACGAGAGCTGGACGGTTTGGTTGGAGGCTTGTGCCTGTACGAGGGGTAATGATGTCACGTCAAATTGCAGAATTACAGCCCTGAGCCCAGACAACATTGTGCCAAGGTCCAGCAAAATAATTTCAGTGACAAATACATAGCAATTTGGTACATTTGCATTCTTTTGTTATAGTTTGTTTATTAATTCAACAATAGCATCGGATTGGGTATCGGCCAATATGCAAAGTTTATGTATTGCATCCAAACAGAAAAAGTCAGATTGGTGCATCCCTAGTCCTAATCACGGCCCTGTTTGCTCTGAGAGTGAGCAGTGTTTATTTCAGAGTTCCAAATATTTCTAAATATTCAGACTCAAACTGAGTGTGTGGTTTTGCCTCCCAGCAGGGGGGATCTGCATCAGTGTGTGTGTGTGTTTGCCTTTGCCTTTTGTTCTGCTGTGCCTAAATTAGTCATTTGTGAATTTGTGGTTTGTATGGTCCAATTCAAAAAGCTTTCCTTCTCTCTCGTGCACTCTCTTTTTCCTTGTGTCAAATTATCTCTCACACACTTTTTCTTGTCCTAAGCAACATCTTGGTTCTACTGAAAGTCCTCCCTCTGACTGTGATTGGTCATAATTACCACTTGATTTATTCTGAGACTCCTCCCCCTGACTGTGATAATTATTTTTACAGTGTAGCAAGAGATATTACAACAGTGTTAGTGTGTGAAAGCTGTAGAGAAATATGATATTTTGTGTGTGTGTGCTGGTAAATGTATTAAGTGTAAGTGTATTCTCGTTTATAATAAGATTTTTTATACGTTTCCACAGGAAAAGGCTCTACGGAGAGTTAATAATAGAGATTATAGGATTTATGGAGGAGGACAATTCCATACGGATCATAAACTTTAAGCTTTAATCGGTTCACAGCAGCGGGATGAGCTGCGCCACTGCAGACAGAGTAAATGTGTGTGTGTTTGTGTGTAAAGAGGGTTTAAAAGGCTGTATCACTCACCATCTGCTTGCTCCTGACTCTGTGCTGACTTCCTTTCCCTCTCCTCACTGCATATGCACACACACACACACACACACATTATTAGTATTTTCATTTCCAGTTTCTTCACTGCAAACATGACTTCTGACCCACATCTAAAATGAACAATAACTGAGTCTAACAATAAATGTAGACTCCATTAAGCAAGCTACCATATTTGGGCTCAAATTACTTAATTAAAATAGTGTATTATTATACCTAATATCCTAAACAAAGTATATGCTTATAATAAACTTATAGAATCAAATGTATTGTTGTGAGCTTATTTGGAACAGGGGCATACTTAAGGGATACAAATGTTCCATTTAAGCACCCTCATAATGTTTTTCTTTTTAGATTTTCTTTTATTTAGAATTACAAAACATTAAGTTAAATATTATTTAATTAGAGAGATTGAGTTTTCATTAAAACATCACTTATCTTGTTAACTAAAAATGTCTGAATGGAGATTTTGGTGAGCTTAATAGATACGCTTAGCCTAAATATAATCATCTGTTATTGGGATTGTGAGTATCAGCACTGCCTCAATATAAAGCTCCTATATTACCTTTACAGCTCTGCTACTCTGCTACTAATACTCATATTACTACTGCTACTACTAGAACTCCTACTAATACGACTAATACGGTAACACTTGCAGTGGTGATAAATAAACTCCTGATTTATTTAACTAACAGAGTATCAGTAAGACATTAACAACATATCAGTGCAGTAGCAACAGTAAAGCACCTAATGCTGCATAACCCAGCCTTACCCAACCCTAACCCTATGCTTGGTCCTAATCCTAACTGTAACCTTAACCCAAAGCCTAATCCTAACTCTCATCCTGGCCCTAGTCCTTACTTTAACCTCAACTGAAAATTCTAATAATAATCCTCATTCTGACCCTAATCCTAACTTTACCCTTAACCCAAAGCCTAAATCCTAACCCTCATCCTGGTCCTAATTATAACTTTAACCTCATTATGAAACCTAATCATAACCTTAACCTCAATCCGAAACCTAATCCTAACTCTCACCCTTACTATAATCTGAAGTTTTACTGCACCCCAAAGCCCACTCCTAACTCTCATTCTGACCCTAATCCTAACCTTCACCTCAACCCAAAACCCTAAACCTCGCCCCAGTTCCAGAATGGTTTCAGCAGCTTGTTGAGAATGTTGAGATGGTCTGTATTAAATGTGTTAGATGATCAGTGATCTTTCAGGTGAACATCTACAGATTTGAACATTTGGACACTCCAAATAAAGTGAAGAACAGCTGAATTAAGCAGATGTCTTCAGTCAATCTACTGAATGTTCGGATGCTGCAACATCATTGTTGGTTGATGTTGTTGATATGTTACTGAGAGTTTGATGAGTGTTTATTTCATTTTAAAAAAGCACCAATACAAATAAAGTGTCACCCATATACTAATACAATGTATACAATTACCACTATTACTACCCATGCTAACACTATTACTACTAATTACACTACTGCTACCGGTACTACTAATAATAATACTACTACTAGTATGAATGCTTATACTAATACTACTACCAAAATTAATAATACTATTGCTACTACTAATAATAATAATACAATGATAGTAATAATCATAACTAAATATGCATTTGCTAATGGAAATGCAAGCAAAAAGTAAAAAGAATGTGAATTAAAAAAGTACATAATAAAAGTATTAGAAACATATTTAATATAGATATATTAAAAAACAGCACATGGAGAAGTGTGAGTCAATATGGCTGTGGATTAGAGCTTGGGGACTTGCCCTGAGGGAGTACATGCTGTATGGTGGCTGTAAGACAAAAGAAAAGAACAGGGCTTGGGTGGAGGGACAAAAATAAATGGGAGTTTATTGGAGCAATGACGGATGAAAACTGTAAAAGAAAAAAGAGAAAACTACAGGAGAAGTAGAAGACTATTATAGACATATTAAAATGATTGTCTACACAATCACACTAAATATGGTTTACAAAAGATATAGAAAAGGTACTGATAAACAGATAGATGGATAGAAAGTTATATTGCTATTATGATACCATTATAAAACTACTACTACTACTAACATGCTTCCAACACTACTAATTATTACTAATAATAAATGTGATGAAATGGTTTAGACGGCAGCCTTGACTAATTTGCATCAATTTTAACTTAATATTAAACAGCAGTGTTTAACATTAGTGTGTAACTCTGTCTGACCAGACTGTCACATACACTCGTCTGTTTATGAGTGGACGTGAGGAATGAGGGGTTTGGACGTTACTTTGAGCTCAGAGCGAAAGCTTAACCTTCATTAACCCCAGAGCTGCAGGCTGGACAGAAACCCAGTTAGCATGTGCTGCTAGCTACCTGATTAGCCCAGCAGAGACGGCGCATTCTGGAAAGCCCTCCAGGTCCGCCACACCGAGGCTGGATGCGCTGCTGTTCCCATTTCTGTAACACACACACACACACACTGTCAGCTCTCAGTGCTCTCTCTGTGGCTGGGTGAGGGTGAAGTGAGCATCCACATAGCAGCAGTGACAATTTTATGATGTGAACAGGAGTGGCGACACTAACAGCGCTTGGGCTCCAAGCAGAGCGAAATGGCACGCTATGAAGGCTGTAGGGGTGTAATGATTCACAGAATGGACAGTCCAGTATGATTCGGCGGTGTTCACAGATGACTTCAAACCGTATTGTAGGTTAAGCTAAGACACTTTTTAATAATAAAAAAAAAAAGTTTTAGTCTTTAGTCTTTTAATGCCAATATAATAAATGTGATGTGTAATGTAGTAAATACGCCAATAAATACAAAGTCAAACTGAGTTTGTGTTTATTTACATTTGCATTTTTGGGCATTTGTAGGCTGTTGTCAATCACTGTGGTAAAAAAGCAATTTGACCAATAGTTGCTGTATGCAGGCACGTATACCCGATAATAACGAATTCTACACACAGAAAGTGTGGCGACTGTAGAATCAAACACTGATGTAAAAAGTGAAATTCCAACATTTTACCCAATTAAGCAGAAACAGATTAAAATGGTCTTTTTCAGACTGTAAAATCTCATGAGTGAGTAATGTTTCTGGTCTACTTTAGGACCATCATCATCATTACATCCTAAATTTGGAATATATTTGTAATACCTTGCTTAAATGCGAGGAAAACAGAATGCTAATAAAGGCTGCTATGCTAAGCACTAGTTTTCTTGGCTGTGCCCTAGTCACTATATAGTGCACTACTTTGGGGTTCCGCTACTTTGTAGTGGTGTCCAAAAACACAAGTGCCAAATTTTCAGTACACTGTAACAATCTCATAATACACCAATGTACACTAATCAGACATGAAATACCCATAATCCATCGCATTGTTTGGTTTGAAGATTCGCACACAGCTTGTGGTTGGACAATGGTTCAGACTGTTTATGCGAGGCAATCTGCTGTCACACAGCGGTGAGGTCACACGCATAATGCTGTGTCCAAAAACGTCCACTACCTTGTTGAATTCTGTTCCCTACAATAGTTCTCTATATAGTGATCTGAATTTTTGTATGTGGGGGGTAATGAATAGGGTCCTTCTTTTAGTCCAAATGTAAACACACCCATGAAATGTCTGTTGGCTTCAGGGATTTACAGTTTCAAAACACAGTAAAAGCACTTATACCATAAACAGGATAGTTGGTCATATCCCAGTACAAGTTTAAAGCAGCACTGCAGGGTCAGGTCAGGTTGTTTGGATCCGTGTCGTTAATTATTATTCCAAATGTCCCAGTATGGAATTCTCTCAGTGTTTCCAAAAATTGTAAAAGCAATGCAAGTTTCTACCACTTTTACTGCACCACTCACTGTAACAGTACCTTCAGAATGGCGTTGCAGTGATAAAAAATAAAAACACACCTGACCAGGTGGACTGAACAAGGACAAAATATAATACATAAAAATGACTATATTGTTATCCAATTTATAGTCATCTTATTTTTTTTATGTCAGATTTGTGCAGAGTATCTTGTCCTGCAGTTCATTGTGCTTTTGTGATTAGGGCTTATATACAGCTTTTTGATCAGACACACAGATTTACAGACCCCCCACATTTTAACAACAACCTGGGATACAATAGAAACTGCCAGACAACCACTAAGCAACACCATGGCAACCACCTGGGATATCATAGCAACACCATAGTCACCCACTGGGAAACCATAGCAACACCATAGCCACCATCAAGCAATCACTTAGCAACACCACAGCAACCACCTGGGAAAACACAACACTGCACAAGTAACTAGAGAGCAATGCACTGTTAAATACCAAAGGACTGTGCCACACAGTCTGCATGACATAGCTGAGAGGTTTATTAATCTGACCCCAAACAAAGTAATTATAAAAAGCCCTTGGCTCTGCAGACAAGGTCAAGTTTGAGGTTGTGGGTTTACATAAATATCTAGTGGCTAAAGCCAACAGGATATGAGCAGAGGCACCTGTCCGCCCGGTCTGAGACTCTTCTTCCTCTCCAGCCCAAAAAACGTTACTGCTGTCAGCTAATGGACACTAATGGAATCTCTCTCACTTTTGGGATTTGCATTCTCCCCTGGCTCAGGCTGGCTGCCCTGTGAGTGTGTGTGGGCGAGTGTGTGTGAGGGGGAAGGGAAATGTTGACTAGCCAAACGCAGCATGCGTTAGTGTCCAGTAGGCAATTTAATCTCATTTGGTCTAATGTTGTGTGTCTGCATGCTGACTAGGTCAGAGCTGTGTCTGTGTGCGTTTGTGTGAGTGCTTGCCATGAATTATGCCATGTGTGTGGTGTGTTTTAAGCTGTTGCCTTTAGCTGGGGGTTGTTGATGCACTCTTGTACTTGGCTGATGCTTCCAGCTACATTACAGCCAGTCAGAATTAAGTCCAGCAGGGATGTGAATGCGGTGGATTAAACTGGAAAAGTGAGAGGAATGTTCTAGGCCTAGTCTTGACCCTGAACCTGTCCTTAACCATGATGCTGATACAGTGTTTACACAAACACTGATCTGTACATGACCAGCATGAATTGCCATGGAATTACTGGAATAGTCGTGTGACTGTAGTGGAATTTGTTCATTTAAAAAATGTGTAGTATTGTGTGACAAAAAAGGTTTTTGTGCTCCTGGACTCCCCTTACAGTGTAATTGCCTTTACTCCACTGACAATAATATAGATCGTACTCATGGACAGCTGTATGTGTGCTTTCATTGACAGTCTGAAGTGAAAGAAGCATGTGGTCTGAAGCGGTAGAGTTATATTATAGGTTTTTACACAATTAAGCAGCATTGCACAGACCTCTCTCCCCTCCATCATAGACATTTGCATCATGGACATTTACACTGCTACCACCCTCATACAAACTCTTCTCACTGCTGCCCCTCAGGCAGAAGGCACCAGAGCATCCAGGCCATTACTGCAACAGCTTCTACACATAAGCCATCAGACTTCTCAACACACAAAAACTGAGCTAAGACCCCCTCTCACCTCACGCAAACTTACACACATAATGCACACTCACACAAACATACTTCATACACACTCACATACACATTTCTATTGATGCTCCCACCACAGGCCTGCTTGCACACTTATCAGGTTACTAAATAGTGTATTACATAAAAACTGTTTATACCTCAGTATCTTCTGTGTTTACATATCAAACACAACACTGCACTAGAGAGCAATGCACTGTTAAACACCAAAGGACTGTGCCACATATTAGTCTGAGGTTTATTAATCTGACCCCAAACAAAGTAATTATAAAAAGCCCTTGGCTCTGCAGACGAGGTCAAGTTTGAGGTTGTGGGTTTACATAAATATCTAGTGGCTAAAGCCAACAGGATACGAGCAGAGGCACCTGTCTGCCCGGTCTGAGACTCTTCTTCCTGTCCAGCCCAAAAAACGTTACTGCTGTCAGCTAATGGACACTCTAATGGAATCTCTCTTACAATCAGTAACTTCTTTGTTCACATATCTTATAAGCTGACTGCGTATATATGCCTATATGTTATAGCACGTTACATCCCTCTACACCTTATCCCCACCATACACATTCAGTACTGAGTGCTGTCTGCGTTAGACTGTTCTGGGCATCGTATTTATTGTATTGTTCTGCTTACATGGTTGCACATTTCCGTGTTGAACCACAGTGCTCCACTGTGTACTTGTACTCAGATGGAATGACAATAAAAGCCTCTTGACTTGACTTGAGCTGCTCCACCAAAGTTCCATAGTGCAGTAGCAGCGCTCCGGCCTAGACTGTTGCTTTAAAGTGTGAGTGAACTAAAAATAATTTTTATAGGCTATAAACCACTTTTAACTGCTCCAAACATGGCAGAAATGTAGTTGCATCTGTAGCCCTGCCTCTATTCAAAGGATGGGTGGGGGTGACCTTCCAAATTTTGCTGCTCCCACTGGTCACTGTGGCTACGTGTAAAGTAAAAAAAATGTCTGATAAACCCTGCCCACATCTTACTAAGTCCCGCCTCCACACTTTTGTTATCGACCCCCTAGTGTGCATTTTTCGAATGTGCCGAGAGGGCTGCTGATGATGAGGGTGAATCTACTGTTTAAAAAACTGAATGGGAAAAACTGAAAAATGGCTTTTTCCTCAGAACTGCTGCTTGAAGTGGTTGTAAATGTTGATATCTTTCCAAATATTTGGACTCAAGCATTACATAAAAGACTGGCTTAATGGTGAGTAAAGCAACTTCGGTTATGGAGCAGCTGGAGCCAGGGGTAGCATTAGCGTTTAGCGGATGTTGCTTTAATGGAAGAACTAAATGGAGCAGCCTTGGAATGGCTGGTAACGTATGATGGGATACTGGAGGACTGACCCCTCGCTTAGCTGAATAAAGCTACTGGTGGTCTCCTCTTGAGGATCTTCATCAGGGGCCACCTGAGCCCAACTGCCTGAGGCACTCTCCTCACTGCTACTACTGAGAGAGCGGCAATCCCCCTCCGCAACTGTAGAGGGCACGGTTGGGTTCCTGCTGCTGGGGGGAAAGAGTACATGGCATAACCAAATAAATGGTGTCAGTGTTCAACTCTGCTTGTTTTTTTGGGAGCTGTCTGTTTTTATACTGCTATGACACCAGCATCTGTTAGAATAACACAGCAAGTAACCAAAAGTATTTAGACAGTTTATGTTTTAGGACAACGCATATTGAAATGTTTTTGCTGCGTTAGGAATTTATTTTAGTCCGCAGACAAACTAGAACAATTCTTTTGTGTTAAAGAAAATTGTTGACTGTGTAATTTTGCTAAATCTCTCTCACATGCAGATCAAAGCCGCTCTGCTGAACTGAGACGTTACCATGGCATTCAGGGTTGTGCAATTTCAAAGCTCCGCCACAAGCTCATCTGCTGCACTTCAAATCACATGAGCATAAGCTTTACCCTCAAGTGGTCTGTATAAATGTGTATACATGCAGTTTCCTTTAAACTTACCTGTTCTGGCTCGCTGCTACCTTCCCTCCGCTGCTTTGGGATTGGACCTGGGTGTGAGATTCTCTGCTGTAGCCATGGTCCCTCTCTGTACCTCCACACACTTCATCCCTTTGATCTGGCTCAATATGGATTAGTGGAACCTCCCTCTGGGCTTGTCGTGTCGGTCCCCCACACATGGACCCATGGGGACCTTCACCACCTCCCTGCTGTTCTGTACTTGACCGGCTATGACCACTTCCGGGCCGAGACTGCCTGAAACCCCGCCGCTTCTCTCCAACCGTAGCAAGCTTCTGATGACAAGCCGTTCCTCCATCCTGCGGACCTCCCAGTAGCGACTTGCCACTCTCTACAATGTCAGCAGCTAGTCGGTTGGCGAAGAGCTGGACATGAGGCTGGGAATCAGTGGAGTCCAGCTCCATGCTGTCCTCTGAAGGCTCTGCTATAATCTTGTTTTTACGCATCAGAGACTCAATGGAGCTGGCCCATGTCTCGTGGATGAGCATGTCCGTAATGTGGTCCGTCTGGCCGCGCTGATACAAGCAAGAGTCAGATTTGCACAGGCTGGTGGATGACACAGAGTTGGATGGGTAGATGTTAAGCAAGTCGCCATGAACATTTCGAGCAAATCCATCAAATGAGTTCGCCTTGATGGGCGAGTTTACACTCAGCCTGGAGTCAGACGATCGTCTGTCCGGAACTGATGACTGGCGGATGCAGAAGGGTGTTCTAGGACTTGGTGGCAGTAGGCTGTTGCTCCACTCTTTGGTCTTGGTGATGCCATAGTCTTTGTTCTCCTTGTCCATGTCTTTGAGCATAAAGCGGTAAAACTCCTCAGTAATGCTCTCTGTGCTAGACTGCTTGGACAGGCAAGTGGATGTCCGGACATTGAGGTGTCCGTTCTTCTTGCTTGCAGCCTGCTGAACAGCTGCTGCAAGGATGCTGCTGGCATTTTTTCCAGCGTAGTAGTCCAGAAGGAGGTCAAACTCACGGCCCTCAGTCTCCATCTGGTTCACCATGAACCGAGAGAACTCGTCGGTTATACTCTCACAGCTGGACTGCTTGGATATTGAGCTTCCTCGGCTCAGGTTGTGACCCAGTCTACTTCCTAGCCCAAGAGTGTTTGGTGCGCCAGAAGGATCTGCATCCTCTTCTGGGATACTTTCATAGCTGGAAGCTTTTCCGCGACTGCTCCACCTCTCGCACTGCAGCCGGCTGCGGGATGACTGGCCCTGCTTGGATGTATCCACCACGTTAAGCTCAGGACAGTTCATGATCTGGGCTGTGACCTCTGAAGCAAAGAGTGCAAATGGGTCAGAGGATGTTGGATCGTCCAGGTTGACAGTCTCATCAACTACGCGGTTGACCAGCCGTTCCATAAGCTCAGGCTGCTCTTCTGTTTTACGTTTGATCTCACTGAGTCGAGGCGGCCGGTGCTTTTTGACAGCTGCAGCGCCATTTTGTGTTTCTTTTCTACGGAGAACCGCAGCTGTCCGGCAGGGCAGAAGGAGGCCTTCGGATCCCTCAGATCCACCCTTAAGGGCACAGAACCAGGGCTGCTTACTACTCGAATTCTCAAGGCATATGGCTGCCAGTTCAGTGGCCATAGACACCACTGTGGTTGCCAAGTCCTCAGCAAAGCATGTGACTGGAGTCTTGCATTCACCCTGCTCCATCCTAGGTATTGAAAGTGCTCCGGCAGAGGAGGAGTAGGATTGCAGCGTGACTTCTCCCTCTCTCCCAGCTTTGCCTCGGGTGTTATGCAAAGGAGATCCCTCAGTCGAGGGAAGCCTAGAGTCATAGCTCCAATCACACTTACCCAGCTGGCCCTGCAGGTCAGTCAGTTCTCTAACCATGGCAGTGTTTATTCTGCTCTGAGCGAGTCTGCAGGGCTCCTTCCCAATTGAGTTTAATTCACTCTCCCTCTCCTCCTGGTGGCTCCTCTGCTCTCTTTCGCTCTTTGGCAGAAGAGAACAGCTATGCATCTCGCTGGGATTATTAGGCCAACTGGACTCAGTCAAAGACTGCAACTGGCTTAAAGCCTCTTTATCAGGCTTGGTGGCAGGCTCACATTCTTTGGAGCCAACTTTACTCCCTATCCTATCAGCTGACCCCGGAGTACATGTCGAAATGTCACTGATTTTCCTCGATGTGACACAAAGGACATCAAACAGCAAACTATTCACACTCTCCAGGAGAAAACCCTGCATGTTGATGGTGTCTCTCCCTTCAAGCTCTTTCCTATTCCCAGCTTTCTCCAGGGCATATTTAAACACGCTGTCTGCCACTTCCTGGGTAAAGTCGTCTGCATCTAGATGCTCCTGGTATGACCTTCTTGGACGTGTGATCCCATCTATGATCTTGTTGTGTGTGGTCTCCAGGAAGTTTGCTATACTAGTGTAGCTCTGTCTGTGGGCCAGCACCACCGAAGCCTCTCTGAGAAGAACCTCGGCCACATTGGCCCTGAATGTTTCCATGCAAGTGCCCTCTGCTACATTGCAGTGCAGCGGAATGGCTGTGGAGGCCTGGGCTGCAGAAAATAGCCCCATAGATGCCGAGAACATGTCACCTAAGTCTTCGGTTTCAGTAGAATCCTCAGTCATGTCCACCACCGCAACTGCTCCGGCCACCTGAGCCATGCCACAGACAGCGGAAGAGAATGAATAGTCTCCTTGTTCAGTCTCGCTTCCTTCTTCATCATCAACATCGTCCTCATCTCCTGATTCAAGTGTAAGCCTCTCTGTGACCTGCGGGGTGCTGATTGTGCCAATGACGCTCGCGGCGCATGCCAGCGCTACTTCCACTGGCTTAGCTGAGTGTCTTTTTGGGGATCCATGTGAGTGACGTTTGTGTGATTGCGCTGCCGGCTCAGCTTCGTTCTTGTGCACTCCCTGATGTTCGGACTGCGTCCCAGGCCACTCGGCCGCTTCATCACAGTTATCTGGACTTTGCACAATTACAATTTTTGGCAGTTCGAAAGAATGGGTCCTTGCCCTTGTGGACCCCATATGGTGGCTCACACAAGCTTTGTGTGGAGAACTGGAGATACTAACTGCTGCTTCTGGGACAAACGACGGTTCATCCTGAGAGAGGTGGATAAAAGCGTCCTGCAGAACAGACTCAGCGAGGTTGGTGGCGTAATGTCCGGCCGACTCTTTGGCGCGACGGCTG
This sequence comes from Salminus brasiliensis, assembly GCF_030463535.1. NCBI lineage: Eukaryota > Metazoa > Chordata > Actinopteri > Characiformes > Bryconidae > Salminus > Salminus brasiliensis. Next base: position 20,383,561 of record NC_132890.1, on the reverse strand, counting down.
ATGTATTTGGCAGTGCTGCTGCCTCTAGTGGGTGCAGAATAAGCTCTGGAGAGTTTATGTGACTTTGAGGAGGAGCAGAGTGTATCTGAGTCTTCGCTGTCCTCCCTGTCCACCATACTTTTCGCGTGAACATGTCCCAACTTCAGCAGCTCCACTGTCTCTGCTGAAACAACACCGTCTGCATCTACAGCGAGAGAGGCAGAGAGAGAACAAGAAGAGAGGGAGGGTGAGGAGGATTAATGAATATTCAAATGTGTGAACATAGCTTAGATCAGGAAAACTATGCAGCAGAACTCGGCTCATAAAACGCTACGTTAATAACGCTTGCTTAACTCAAGCAGAACCGAGCTGAGCTGTGAAAGTGAATGGGAAAGAAAATCTGCACTCATTTGCATTTCATTTTGTTAAGCACAACAGTCTTTAGTGATTTACATTTGTGTTTAACATCTGCTAAAAATAAAACAGTGACACTTACTTGTCCCCAGGCTTATTTAACCCTTTATGGATATTTATTTATTTATATACCACAGTTAAAACCAACGTCTAATTAATTGCACCATTGTCTCATTTACACACAAACACTGACACAGCCCAAAGTCTCAAAGACCACAACACCTTCAACAGTAACAAAAAGACAATCAATAAGGATATGTTTTGAGCATGGATTTAAAGATGCTTTCCATTTTTTCCAGCTGGAAAAGATTGGAAAAAATATATTTTTGAAGCAGCAGTCACAAAGGCACAATCCGTTTAGTTTAAGTCGAGTCCATTGAAAAAATCAGAAGTGACAAAGAAGCGGACCTCAAAAAAGCTTGTAGACAGAACATATCTTTAACAATATTTAGATGCAAGACCATGTAATGCATTAAAAACAATTAACACCACCTTTTACTGGGCTCATGTAGAGATGCTAAAACTGTAGTAGTCTTTTCTTTGTACCAGTTCATAATTGAGTTAAGATACTGTAAGTCTCAAGATACAGCACCCTACAGTGATCTAATCAGGATATAACAAAGGCATAAATTATAGAATCTGGGTGTGAAGTCCATACATTTTGGGGATTTAGAGACCTTTCTGGTAAGAATGGGTATTTGCTCCACTGCTGCACATCTCAATGCTTGGGGGCCTTTATACCCCTCTAGCCCACGCCTGGCATTAGACATGGTGCTAATAGGCTCATGTTTATCTGCTCCAGAGAGTTCTATTCTATTGGAAATACTTCTCTTCAGGGGCTAGACAAGCTGTGTGTGTGCACATGTGCATATCTGTGTCAGCAAGCTGAATACATTCATTAGAAGGGGTGTCCGCAAACATTTGGACATAAGGTATGATGACAATGGATAACAAAGACATGTCTTTAATGACCCTCAGACATGTATAAACATGCCAACTCATAAATGATTAAATAAGATCCTTTACACACACACACACTCAACATTCAGACCTATTGATCCAAGGCATATATGCTAACTAGCTATTAGCTGAACACTGACGCTGTCCTTCAGCTTTAACAAAAAGCTGCATTTTGGCAGAAAGACTTGTGGGAATGTACTGTTGTCAGTAAATGCCAATAAGATAAAGTTAAACTAAGCTAAATACAAACTGCATTGAAGCTGAATGTCTGGACCTGCAGCACTACTGAAGCTCTAGCCTGAACCGAGTAGCAGCTTTAACACATTAAACTACAGCTGTTAAAGCTGTTTTTTTACATTTGCACCATTAATCTGATGCTCTTTCCTGGCCAGGAAATCGAACCCTAGTCTGCATTGGGGAAAGTGATTTTGTTACCCACTACTCTACAGTACTATTACAAATAGCAATACTACTATTACTAATAAAATATATCTGTATTACTTAATCTTATTCATTTATGATATTTGGAAAAAGAAAACTCCTTAAACAATGTATATTTTAAGAAATAAGCACTATTTAAAAAAACTTTGACAACATAGTATTTATAAGTATCTATTAACAGAATATTTTGTCTTGGGATGTACTGTCTCTTTTACAGTACAGTATTAGTCATTCTGGGTATTTCCTTTTTAACGCTTGTCCTTTCAACATTTAGAAGACAATTTTACTGAGCGGACAGAGCATCAGCCCCTCTTCCCTCTATTGTTTGCACGTTTTGTAAAATGGGTAAGAGCGCCGGCTAAATGAGTGAAAGCGAGGGAAGAGAAGACCGTCTAAGAGCGAAGGTGACAAATGCTATGGGGTGAGAATCAGTGATACATCCACTGTTATTACTTAACCACTCTGTCTCCCCCACTGTGTCCACTGGCAGAGGCTATAGCCCATGAGTAAGCTATCAATATCGCATAGCTACAGCTATCTCGCTCACTCCCTCCACTATCACCCCCCACCCAGTGCAAATCCCTATCTGGCCCAATCTCATTATAAATATTGCATTGGCTTTGAGGAGAGCATAACCTTCACACAGCGTTAACTGTAATTCCATATGAGAGATTAATTATAGATTAGCCTTGCCTCATGGCAGCAGCGTGGAGTGTCTCATTGCCTTAATATGTGACTCAAGGCTGGTCACACCGCACGCACTGATAGTCATTGATTTGGGAAGTGTATGGGCCTTGGGCTTAATAAAAGCTGCTTAATAAAACAGCACAGCTCATTAGACCATTACATAAACACCACGTCATCACAACTTCACCAGTGTTATTATTATTACTGTTGTTGTTGTAGTAAATACGTTTCCAAAGACAGTACGTAACCAAGTTGCGTTTAACATTTCAGCCCACTGAATCAAAACCTTAACCTTTTTTGCAGTATATAATAAAAATGTAAATACCAAAAATAGGAAAAGTGTGTTTCCTGAAGAAAACACAGAATGTGTGCAGCTAAAATTAATTCCACTTCCAGGCTGTTGCTAAGTTGCTGCTATATGTTTGCTATGGCATTTCAGGTAGTTATTATGGTGCTATGGTGTTGTTGCTAAGTTGCTATGGTGTTGCTAACTGTTTGCTGTAATATCCCAGGTGATTGCTATATTGTTGCTAAGTGATTGCTAGGTGGTTGCTATGGTGATGTTAAGTGGTTATAGTATACTAGGTGTTTGCTATGGTGTTTCTAGGTGGCTGCTATGGTGTTGCTAAGCAGTTGCTATATCCCAGGTGGATGCTATACTGCTGATAACCAGATGCTAGGTGGTTGCTATGGTGTCTCAGGGGGTTGGACAGATGTTGCTAAGTGCTGTGGTTGATGGTTGTATCACTGTTACGTTTGATGGGCACCAAAACCTTTGCACCACATTCATTACTACCGGAAAATCTGCTGCTATGCAGAAACGGTGTATCTGATCACAATGCTTTTTAGAAAGCTGAATCACACAATCAGACCAAACAATTTGGAGTTGGAATTGTGTTATACAGCAAAAATCTGGGGGAAGAAAATATAATAATAATAACAACAACTTGAAGCAGCTGAAGTGGTTCTCAGTGGTTGCTATCATATCTGAGGAGGTAAAATGTGGGGTGCCAAAACTATTGGCCTAAAGATGGTTTGTCCAAAAGCTTATCCAGTATTTGGCAGAAAAATAATAATAAGAAAACAGATCATATAAATATAACAAAATGAGTAATATAAATGTTTGCAAAGCAAAAAAGTAAAAAATGTGAAATAAAAAAGAAAAATGAAAAATAAATGTAACAAAGAAGTGGTTGCTATGGTATCCCAGGTATTTACTATAAAGGTATATATAAATAGTATAAACCAGAAAACGGAATGGGTGCGGCTAAACTGCAATACACTCAATGGTGGAATTAAACTGCTGTAGGGTGAATGGGTGGGGCTAAACTGCTGTAGGTTGAATGGGTGGGGCTAAGTCTTTGCCCAAAAAAATCTCTCTATAAATTAAGTCGACAGCAGGAGAAAAGTAAGCATGTTTACCACAGGTGTAGTGATGGGTCCAATTTTTATTTTGGAAAGCGTGCCCCTTTGTGAATGTGAAGAAGCAGTTTAGAGATAGGAGGTTTTGTTATGAAGAGACACGGATAAGTCGCTTTCTAATCGGTTTCAGCAGCTCCAGGCCGGTCTGCGTTATTGCAGGATGGTGAGGTGACAAGTACCTGGCTTCTCTTATCAGCACAGCTGGCTGTAAATCTGACAGCGAGTGCAGTGGACAGGGCCACTGCTATTTCACCACGAATTCAGCCCATTTTTCCCTTCGATTCGGACTGAGCAAAGAGTGGTATTCAGGAGGAAAGTGCTGGAGTTGCTCTGGAGCTGCCCTTTTATAGAGCAGGCTTCAGCAGCAGCCTTATATAAGCACATAAAGTGCAAAGTACTTTCAGAGTTGTGCTATAAAAACTTAGGCTGATGGCTGGTTGCTTCAGGCGCTTAAAAAACATTACATTTGCTCTCAAACATGCTACGAAAACAAATCAAGTTGATTTGAACTGGCCCATTTTTTAGAAATGTTCTTTATTAGCATTAGTAATCATGTCAAATAAAAGAGCTCAACAAAAACACAGCTGTTCTTCCTAAAATTGGATATTTTCCACATCGGCTTTGGAACATTTTTCTTTGTGTTAACCCATACTGATTGGCTCCCAAGTGGTGCAGCCTATCACCAGTGATGCCACAGCCATCCATCAGTGTTCGTGAGTCCCAGAGAGCATAACTGTCCTTTCGCTCTTCGAGCGGGTAGGATGGTCTTTCCTCTCTCCACATCACTTATCGTGGGCAATGGCAGCCAGCATGGGTGTCTGCTAGTTGACATAACAGAATTAGCAGTTATCGTTCTCCTCCAAGTTCACCTCTGAGCCATGTTCACCACAATGCTGTGTCCAAACAGATCAGAATGAGCTTTTATAAGTATGTGGTTAGGAAAGGCCATCAACACTCACCAGTGAGACCAGACATGTTTAAAAAAAACATTATAGAATAGATCACTATTAATCTGGCAAAAGAGAATGTTTTTGTGAAAACTGGTATTATCTAAACCCTAAGGCCCACATGGAACAAAGTAGAGCTGTAGGTCCATAACTATTATAATCAGAGATGCTTTATCGTTTTTTAAAACAATGAACCCAAGGATTGCTGCCACTGGCTTAGGACACAAGCGGTGCAGACAGCTCAACGGCTGTAGTTTGGTGACAAAATAATAACTTATGCTTATAGTTAATGACCTGCTCCTGATGTAACTCGTCTTTTTTCAACCTTAAAACAAACAGAGTCAGAAGCACAGCCTCAAACCAGCCTGTAGAGTGGAATGTAAACGGAATTCATTATTACATACAACACTAATCACTCTGAACGTGTATGGGTTAATCAATGCGTTATCGTGAGGCCTGATCGTGAGTTATTACTTTAAGGCATATGGAGCTGTTATCATCTACATTTGAGCAGCAGACTCTCCAGATGCATCGTGCATCTCTTTTTCTCTCTCTCTTTTTCTCTTACTGTGTCAGATGGCTCACTAAAGCAGCCAGGGTTCTGCCAGAGTAACATTCTGGCACTGAGCCACAGATCGTATGTCTTAACTTCCATTAAGTTACATCAGCAGGAGCTGATGATTTTATCTAAACAAACATGAGTGCTGAAGATTCAGTTTACTTTCATTTTCTGTACAGACAGACTGGTGAGTGAATGGGTGGATAGATGGACAGATGGATTTGTGAATGGACAGATGGATGGATGGGTGGATGGATAAACCGGAAGATGGATGGATAGATGGATTGGTGTATCATGGATGGATAGACAGATGGATAAACAGATGAAAAGATGGATGACAAGATGGATGCATTGACTAATGGATTTGTGGATGAAAAAATGGATGTATTGATGAAAAGATGAATGGATGGGTGGACAGACAGATTAATGGATGGGTGAATGGATGGACAGATGGATTTGTGGATCGACTGATGGATGGGTATATGGACAGATGAACAGATTAATGGATGGATGGGTGGACAGACAGATGGATGGATGGGTGGACAGACAGATGAATGAATGGACGAACAGACAGATGGATGGATGGGTGGACAGATAAACTGGTAGATGGACGGATGGATGACTGACTGGTGGATGGACTGATGGACAGATGGAGTGATGGACAGATGAATGCATGGACAGATGGATTGGTGGATGGCCACTGGTGATGGATGTATGGATGACCAGATGGATTGGTGGATGAACAGATGAATAGATGCACGGAGAGATGGACATGTGAATGAACAAATGGATGGATGACTGAATGGATGAACGAATGGATGCATGTGTGAGTTATTTACCGTTTCTGAACGGGTCATCCTCGCTGTCCTCCCCAAGCTGCTCGGAGGCGGTCAGGAAATCCTCCTCTATGGAAGAAACCGAACGATTTGTGTCGTCGTCCGCAATGCGATGTCCTGCCAACTGGCTGTGTCGCTGCCTCTCCTGACCAGACTGCAAACCAATCAGGAACTTGTTGATCTGAAGGATGATGCTGTTTGGATGAGTAGGGCGATGCACCCCCGAACTCTGCACCATACACACATCAACAGCCCTCTGACTCTGTAACACACACACACACAGAAACATCACAAACTACAGACAATCTATTCACAACACTGCATCACATGTAACTTCCTGACCTGATACCAGGCCTAGGGTATAGAACCTACATAACAGTAACAATCAATATATGTGTTGTTAATCTTTTTTATTATTAGATTGCTATCGAAAAGCTGCTTTGCAACAACATCAGTTGTAAAAAGTGCTACACAAATGCACAAATACACAAATGCACAAATACTGATAATCCACAATGCTGTAACAGAATAATGACGCCACGTCCGTTTTTAACAACGATGGATTGACCTTTGAGCAGGTGCTACCTGAATACACTAGGTGGCAGTGTAAGGCATTGTTTCTCTAGATGAGGAGGTAATACAGTAGATGTCTAGTCATTCACTCACAACAGCACACATTTGCAAGACAGTTAGCACAGTTAGCTAACATTAGCTATTTTCAGTTAACAAGAAATTGTTAGCTCTCTCTCACATAATAGATTTAGCTTTTCTTAAATCAGATTTAGCTTTTCATACATAAATCACATTTACCCTTTTCTCGTAAATCAGATTTAGCCTTTTCTAATAAATGACTTTTAGCTTTTTAGATTTGGGCTAAATCAGATTTAGCATTTTTTCTTAAAACAGATTTAGCCCTTTGTCTTAAATCATATTTAACATTTTCTCATAAATCAGGTTTAGCTTTTTTTTTATTACATCAGAATTTTCTGGTCTTGTATATCAGATTTAGCTTTTCCGCATATATCAGGTTTAGCTTTTTTTTATTAAATCAGATTTGCTTTTTCTCGTAAATCAGATTTAACCTTTTGTCATAAATCAGAATTAGCTTTTTTTTTAAGTATATTTAGCATTTTTGTTCAGATGTAGCATTTTAATCAAATGTTTGTATGTTTGTTCAATTGATTGTTGCATCTTGTAAATCTCAAAAATTTATATTTGCCCTATGTGCATGAATGTAGCTAGACTAGGTTGCCAGTGGGACTGACCTGTGTGGGGGTGGGGTCATGCTGGCAGGTGTCAGGTGAGTCCAGGCCGGTCAGCAGCAGGATTTCTTGCTCTTTGAGTGGCCGCATGCCCACACACTCCACCAACCGCGGCAGATCCTGAGACACTGTGGCCAACTTCTACAAAACACCAACACCGTTACAGTTCTTCCATCAACACTCATCTGCAGAAACTGTTCATCTGTTTATTAATTAAACTCAATTATTATTGGAATATTGGTTATTAACTCAGTCAGTCATGTGGCACATTCACATTAAGAGTTTAATTTAAATGAAAACTAATTTAGAGACAGCAAAAGAAAGAAAATGAAAGATTTAATGATGCTCGGAAGGTGAAGAGTTTGATTTAATCTGTTGATGTTTTTGATCATTTAAATTCTTTAATGAAAATTGTAATCTTAAAGCGACAGTAAATATTCGACACATTTATCTCTAATATCAGCTAAGAAATGTTTGCTTCTTCCATTTTTACACTGGTGCTATGCTGCTAATGTAGCACACACAATATGCAAGCTTATACCCTCCAAGCATTCATTTTTATAGATAGGTAATCTGTGGTAAGATTACCTTCTACTTTCTATTCTACTCTAGAAATTTAAAAACTACTTAGATGGATGGAGGAATAAACAGACAGAAGGATTTGTGGACATTTGGATGGGAGGATGGATAGAAAGGTGAATGGTAGAAAGGATAAATGGATGGCTAAATGCGGAATGAATTGATAGAAAGATGGATGGATTGAAAGTGAGACATATCAGTAGATGAATGGATGGGTACATGCTGTACCAGTCAAAAGTTTGAATACTCCTGGTTGAATGTGTGCCGATCATCACCTTAAAACCATTTGATCCAAATGCTAGGGTGACCATATTTTTGTTTTTAAAAAAGAAGACACTGGGGACACACGGAGTTAGGATGTCTTAGCTGATGGGGGGTTTAGGTAAGCCTAAGTGGTAGGGCATGTGTATATGTAGACAAGCAAGTATATGGTCATTTAACAAGAGCAATAAGCAGCCTTAATAGCCTATATGACCAAATTAGCTACTTTCGTTTTGATGACTATGGTGGATACCATTGTGTCCCCAATGTCCTCTTTTTTAAAAACAAAAATATGGTCACCCTAGTAATCGGATCAAATATTTTTTAGATGATGATAAGCACACATTCACCAGGTGTATCCAAACTTTAGACTGGTAATGCATATGCGTTGATCAATGTATAGAGAAATGGAGGAGTGGAAGGATGGATGGGTGCATGAATGGAAAGGTGGATGGATAGATGTACAAATGAATAGAGATACAGATCAGTGGATGGATAGATAGATGAATGGTTGAAGAGATTGATGAGTGGATGGTAAATGGATGGGGAAATGGATGAGTGGACAAACTGGTGGACCACCAAATAAAAACTAAAGGCCTTAACCAAGGCAATCCAGCCCTCGCTCAATGTAAAGACACTTCACCCACCTTAAGGCAGCTGCTGTCATTCCGGTCAGTCGTGTCCAAACTCACAAAACAGATCTGCACACAAAGAAGATTGGACTTTTGATTTTGTAGCACATTGTGTTTGTGTATGTGTGCGTGTGTGTCTACTACCACATGAATCTCAAAGTGGGTCCATGATGCACAGCTAAGGGGGTCCACAATTCAGCTAAAAGAAGAAGTGATCAAAATGAAACCAGTGGGCGCCTTGGTGTTGTTTATCAGTTTACACAGTATCCCAGGTTGTTGCTATTGGGTGCAAGGTGGTTGCTATGGTATCCCAGATAAATGGTTTGGTTTTTGCACCGTGAAATCACTAAGAAATAAGTAAGGGTCCATGGATTTCCAGTTCTCCCACAGAAGGGGGTCCCTAACTGCAGGCTGGCAGAACACCTGCTCTACAGTAAAAATAAGCTGATTTTAAGAATGTTGTGCAAAAAGTCCATCAATTTCAGAACGACAAATATAGCCATTTTATTTTCTATTTAAACCCAACAGTAAACCTACACCTACACTATTTTCTGAGTTTTATATGGATGTAATGATGGTAAAGTAGCATCAAATCTGAACAAATAGGTTTATTAGAAATATTTTTTCCACACAACACCCTGCATGTATCCCTTCACATTTAAAAGTTATGTGCTTTTAAAAACATCACAACTGCGGTAAAACAATGTCTCAGGCATCACACATCGTATTTCAAAACACTTGAAGTGCAATAAGTTTCTGTGGAGCTGCATTCTCTGAAATGATGGTGCTTCATCCAAAACGTTTGGGATAAGTTGGGGTGGCAGAACTAATCATCCAACACCAGATGCTCTCACTGAATGCAATGGGTCTGAATGCAATCAAATCCTGCCCAAAACAATGTTCCAACATCTAGTGTAAAGCCTTCCCAGAGAGGTAGAGACTGTTTCTGCAGCAAAGGGGGACTCCTTGACTCCTTAAAAGCATTGATTTCAGAGAAAATTATGATGCCCACATACTGTTGTGTATAGTGTATTAGTGCACTCAACAGTGGGGGTAGGGGTGTGTGTGTGTGTGTGTTTGTGTGCGTGTGTATGTATGTGTGTGTACACTATCAGGCTCTCTGAACAGCACTCCTACAGATTAAAGAAGCCCATTTACTGAACAGGAGGACATAAAAGAAGCCTGAGAGCAAAGAGACAACTCTCTCGCACACTAACACACACACACACACACACACACACACACACACACACACACACACACACACACACACACACACACAGACACACACAGACACACACACACACACACACATAGAGGCCAATCATGTTCTCTGCTGAAGTGCTGTGTGATATTCTCTGACATCTTGTAAAGACCCTCTGATTCCCTTCAGAACACCCAGAGCTAACTATAGAAGCAACACTGGACAGTAAAGCGATAGTTCAGCCTGAGATTAATGTGACAGTTTCCCCCTTAACCCAAATGTAGTCGACCAGCTGAATCATTTTCAGTGTCTGAAGTTTGTTTCTTTAGGTTTTGCACAGTAATAGCTAACCAGTAATGGAAGCCTATATCCCACCAAGTCCTATCAATTTCAATCCCTATTCAAATTTCCATTCCATCTTAAATTGCAGCAGTTACATACTGAGGCCCAAAACACCAAATGGTCCATTTCTTAAATGGTGTTAATTCAGTCACTTTCTGAGGCCTGGGGTACCTTAAAATATTTGATCTAGCTTACATGTGCGGCAGTTACATTCTGAAGTTTCAGGGAGCATTCATTAAGAAGCTTCAGGTGTGGTAATGTAACTGTTGAGCCAGGTAAGGTGAAATGTATGATAAACTTACCACAATTTCCATTCCACCTTACATGGTATAGTATTCTAAAGCCTGATGTGCTACAAATGATCCATTGCACCAGTGTAGTATTTACATTTAAGCACCTAGGGCATTTTTTTTTTGGTTCTACCTTAAATGGTACAGCAGTTACTTTCTAGTAACTCAAGTCTCAGGGAGCAGCAGAAAAACCTTCAGGTGTGGTAATGTAACTGCTGCACCAGGTAAGGTGAAATTTATGATAAACTATTATGTTTTTATGATTGATTGACTAATTGATTTATTGACAGATAGAGAAGAGTGGAAACTGGATGAGCGAGTCTGTACTGTGGGTAGGACTCTGGGTAAAGGGGAAGGCGAGTGAGAGTTTGGGGTCTGGGGGAGTCTGCTATTCCGCTGGCTGAACTGTCACTTTAAATCTTGCGGTCGTTTCTGAATTTAGATCTTTCTCTCTCTCTCTCTCTCTCTCTCTCTCTCTCTCTCTCTCTCTCTCTCTCTCTCTCTCTCTCTCTCTGTATGTGTTTTGGCTACTGTGGTCAGTTTGTCTCCAGAGACAATCAAAGCAGTCACACACTCAGCAGTGTGCTAGCCTTTATGCTATATTTAGCATCTCTCTCTTTCTCTCACCCCCTCTCTCAGTTTCTCTCTCTTTCTCTTTCACTCCTCCACTGAATTCATTATGTCTTTCAGTGGTGCTAATTCTTTCTCACACTCTGATGACTCGCAATGCGCAAGTTACCCTCACACACACATACACACACACACACGCTACCAGTGATATAAATTCCACTTAACTCATTAATCATCAGAATCTGCAGAGAGAGAGAGAGAAAAGAAGAACAAAAGAGAGAAGGGAGATACAGATAAAAATAGAGAAGACAGAGAGACAGAAAGAACAAGAGAAAAATAGAGAAAAAAGCGAGAGACAATGGAAAAAGAGAAAGAAAGAAAGAGAGAGAGAGAGAGAGAGAGAGCGAGAGAGAGAGAGATAGTGTAAGAGAGAGTAGCTTTGTCAGTGGATGGCTTATTAAGAAGATATTCCGCAGTTATAAAATGCGTGAACACATGTCAGAAATACCATAGTACTATTATTCCTGCTGATCAATCTCCACTCCACTCCCTCTGTGTTTAATACTGACACATTCTCCTTACTGTACTGCAGGTTCTTCTGTGATCTGGTTTAAGAGGAGTGACTGAGCTGGCCTGGTGTCAGTTCTGGTGTTGGTGATGGTGTTACTGTTGGTGGTGGTGTTGCTGATCTGCTGATCAATACCTCTGCTGCCTCTGTCTTTAATACTGACCTGATATCTTCACTAAACTGCAGTTGCTATGATCTGATTTCGGAAAGTAACTGAGCTGGCCTGGTGGTGGCATTAGTGGTGGTAATGATGTTGGTGATGGTGATGGTGATGGTTTTGGTGGTGGTATGGGTAGTGGTGATGGTGATGGTTTTGGTGGTGGTATGGGTGGTGGTGGTGATGGTGATGGTTTTGGTGGTGGTAAGGGCGGTGGTGGTGGTGGTGATGGCGGTGGTGATGGTCATGTTTCTGTTGATCTGCTGATCAATAACTGCATCAATGATAAATACTGACCTGATCTCTTTAGTGTACTGTAGCTTTACCTGTGATCTGATTTCGGGGGAGTAACTGAGCTGGCCTAGTGGTGATGGTGTTGGTGATTGTATGGATGGTGATATTGGTGGTGATGATGGTGATAATGTTGGTGATGTTGGCAGTGATGGTGGTGGTGATGGTGTTGGTGATGGTATGGAGGATGATGATAATGGTGGTGGTGATGGTAGTGTTTTGGTGGTGGTGAGGGTGTTGGTAGTGGCGATGGTGTAGACTTGCTGTTTTTTAAATATTGCTGTGTCATTATTTACTCTCATTAACTCTTATTGTGGATTCTGCTGGACCACTGGAAGAGGGAACCCACAGACTAACATCCTAAACTTCAGTAAACTGTAAACTGTCAACCGTTGCTGCTCCTTGCAGGCTGGAAGCAGACTGTGAATGTGTGTGTGTGTGTGTTAGAGAAAGGAAGTGTGAGTGTGTTGTTAGAGTGCAGATGTCATCCTAATGGCATAAAAATGTCATCTGTCAGACAGCACAATTAACATAACAGCACTGACAGTTACAGTACTGCCACTGTTACACACACACACCCACACACACAAATATTTTTATACCTTGAGGGGTGAGTTTAAACACTTATGTATTATGTTACATAGACAATATAAATATCGTTTTTATTAGGTGATCTCTTAGATGCAGTTGTAAAATATATTTTAAACATATATTTGTCATGTATTACATTGGGCAACAAATATATTGTTCTTAAATCTAAAAACCTAATACATATAGTCCATATATTTTTTTCTTTCATATGGGAATGTAGAGAAGAGGCTGCATGGCGTCCCGGAGAAGGACACAGCGCTTTAACCCTTTTAACCCCAAACACGACTGACTGTGTGTCTAAAAGTGGCCCACACTGGGACATACTGTCACCCCCACCCCCTCTCTCTCTCATGTGATGAAGGAACAGAAGGAGGAGAAGAGAGAAAGGAGGAGGGAGAGGCAGAGGATGAGGAGCGGAGAAGTGGAAAAAAGCTGTTTCGAGATGTGGCCATATTGCACTGCTGGGTCAGAGTAGATACACACTCCATCATTTCCAGCTGGGTGGGTATTCTTACAAACACACAGACACACACACAGACACACACACACACACACAAATTCTTGTTTTACTACCTGATGTGAGGACCACCATTATTTTTTGTAAAGCTAACCCTAAACCTTAAAGGAGCAGTTTGCTGATCAATCAAACTAGCATGATTGATCTCTGATCCCAGATTCTGTGGATCAGCCAGGACATGTTTAATATCTGATGTGAGCTTTTTTAGACTACAGTCACCAGTTTACTCATCTCTGTAAAAACACCCTCAAAATCTAGATTTACCAGCTTCAAAAATTAAAAATTTGTCAAAGCTGCATAACCGAAACTGGAACTACATTTTCATCCCAGTAACATCCTACCTTGTAGTGCTATGTCTTCAAACTGAAGTGCAGGGTGCGAGTAATACCACACACAGTGCTGAGGTGAAAGTGGTTCCAATTCCTCCACCATTCAGCTTTGTGGAGCTTTGTGTGTTTATAGACTAAGTAACACCATGTTCTAAACAACATCCATTTACCAAACTAATGAAGATCTGAAGAGATGAGATTAGTGACAGTCTACGTGTTTGTTAGCAACATTAGCCTAGCATCTGTTGTAGACTAAAGAAGCACACTTCAGATACCAAGCGTGTCTCGGCTGATCGACTGAATCTGGGCTCCGAGATCAATCGTGTTCATCTGGTTTTTTTGCCCAAACTGTTAATTTAACCTGAAACTTTTTTTGCTTTTGATAGTTTTTCTTTAAAAAAAAAGCAGCAACTAGTAATGATGATGTATCTATGTCACCATAAATTAGCTTTTAGATGAACAAAAAAAAACCAAGAGAACTCATATAGAGCATTTATCCAAATGGTTGGGGATTCTACTAACACATTCAAGGATATTCAGGAAGTGAAAAACAGCCTAAATACTAATCGCAAGCCAAAAAAGACAAATTAAAGAACCAATCCCATCCAAACAACACTCTGATTGGAAATTAGGGAACTGGCAGGATTCTGAATCCAACAGTTAAAATGCTACTGTCTGAACACCTCAAAATCTATGTGCAGCCTCCAAAGTACCAAGCAGGTGGCCTTGCACAGGTTTATCAGTCCCAAGCAGCACATGGCATACATCCAGCTACTGCAGAGTAAACCAGAAAGACTACAGCCACTGTCCAATACCATAAGACCAAATGTTTTGAAAAATAAAGAAATAGAGAACAACAAATCGATTTCCTGGTTTCATCTGAATATGTGGAGCTTGGTTAAACATGACGAGTCTCTCCTGGAATATTTATCTGTTCTCTGAATTCAGTTCTGTGTAAAAGGATTGTCTGAAACATGGTAAACTTTAATAGTCCCTGTGTTCACCTTATCTGGCTACAACCACATACCATGCTCTAAAACAGAAGTGGTGGTGGTGTATCTCTGTTTGTTAGAAATCATATCAGCCTACTGGTACGAGCTGGTGTAGTGAACTCTATGGCTAATGAGGTTGAATCAGGTTTTATTGAACTCAAGCTGTTGCTATCTGAGAGAAACAATTATTGGTTGCTTCTATAAACCTTTGAGTGTAAATCTCATTAACACTCTAAACTGTAAAATCACTAAAGAAAACAAACACTGTAAAATCATCTAAATGAATCATCCTTCTCTCCTTTGATAAACCAACCGGCAATAATAACAGTTAGTTCTGCCACATTCATTGACAATATAATAAAGTCAACAACGGTTAGTACTAAAGGGATTCAGGTGACACCTATCAGTATTTGTTATAATCCCAAATGTTACCCACAAATCACATGAAAAGATATTAGATGTTAGGATTAAAAATATAATTCATTATATTATTCAAAAATATGATTCATTTACCATATCTCAAATGTATTAAACTACTGAACAAACAGTAAGTTTAGTTTTCCCATATCTAAGCGCACAACTTTTCGTAACAAACTACTGACTAAACTAATAGGTTACTACTAGGTTGTTTTTTTGTTGACACCAACATTTTATCTGATAAAGATGGCTACAGACTTATTTCAAGTATTAATACTGAATTAGCTAATATCAATACTTCAAAACTAAAAAACTATCCGTTAACATCACTACTCCAAGGGAAAAAAAAGGCATTGACCCATACAGTCAGTGTTCAGGTCATACAATATGTTCCTTGTTCACTGTATCACATTTCTTGGTGAACTTATTGAGGAGAAACTCTTATCAATAAGAACACCAAGAAACACATTACACATTGCAGTAATATCACAAAAAAGAGCTAAAATATTGGTGTCATAAGACAAATTAAATATATATTACCTATGCATGTTCTCTTAAATCTGTATTATACAATGATCTATGTCTGCATATTCATCTAATTATCGTTGCCTAAAGATTAGTAAATCATGTTTCTTTTCTGTATTCTTTTACTTATTATGCTTGATGAAGTGTGCATACATAAATGAAAATACATTAAAATTTAAGTTTGAGTTAAAACAGCCAGTTTAGAAGTTAAGAGTAGAAACATCTCCCCAAATTGTACATGTTGAGCTGTCACTGTGATGACACCTGGTCCTCAAAGAGAAAGTAGTACAAAAACTTGCTTACACACAGACACACACACGAAAGAAAAAACACACTTATCTAAAGGCTAATGGAAGTGTGATGTCTGCTGTCACTTTATGTCATCATTTACTGGGGGATGTGTGTGTGTGTGTGTGTGTGTGTTAACATCCTAACCACTTTCTGTCAACATTAGACAGACTGTTATGTCACCAAGGGCATGAAGGTTGTGTATATCTACGCTTGTGTGTGTGTCTTTTGGTTCAGTAGCTGTCCACTAGGCAAAGGAGCATCTGCCCTCTGACAAATCACACCCTGAAGGAAAACCTTGATCTTGACCTTTAAACCTTTATACATCTCCCTTTAAACAAATCAATCTCCATTCACTTAATCTTTACACCAATTAAATTTTCCATCCACACTACACATATCATATCCTCACTCACACATATCCTCACTCTACTTCATTCTTTAAGGAAATCCGATCCCCCATTTACATTAAACCTTTAAACTAATCAGATTCAGGGGTCATTGTCCTGCTGCATGACCCAATTTGGGCCACGCTTTAGCTGTTGGATAGATGGCCTCACGTTGGACCCAGTCCTGTGGCTACAAAACAAGCCCAAATCATTAATGCTCCACCACAGTACTTGATACTTGGCATGAGGTGTTTGTACTGATATGCTGTGTTTGGTGGCACTGTGTGTGCCTGTGTATGGCACTGTGTATGCCATGCTGCCATGTTATTTTTTAGAAAGATAAGGTTTTTTCCATGGCAACCCTTCCAAACAAGTCACACTTGTTCAGTCTTTTTTCTAACTGTACTCTTATGAACTTAAATATTTAACATGCTAAATAAGGCCTGTAGTGTCTGAGATATAGTTCTTATAGTCCAAGTCCAGTCGCAAGTCATTTTAATGTATGATTTGAGCTGTGAGTTATATAAGCACAAGTCCAAGTCAAGGCACAAGTTATTTTAACATGAATCAGTCATTTAAGTATGAATCCAAGGTGAGTAATGGGTCATTTAAACATGAATCAGAGTTGACTCACAAATCATTTAAGCAGGAATCCAAGCTCAGCCATTTAAATGCAAGTTTGAGTCGAGTCAGATCAGCACAAATCAGATTTAAGTCATGAGTCAAGATGTGACTTTAGTCATCATCTCTTTAAATTACTTAACTATATTTTAGAACCACAACTATATTTTATAATGTTTTGCTCACTTTCTCTCTGATCTAGAGGTTTCCTGTCCACACTGCCTTACTCTAAACATGGTTCTTATCGTCTGACTGAGGACATGCACAGCAAGGAGTCTGGACTGGAGATTGAGTTCATGTGAATTTCCGATTGTTAAGTGATCCTGAACGATAATCCATCTTCCCTTTGTCTGTTTCAGATACACCGCTCAGTGCACCTATTCACAGCTCCCTTTCTCGCTTCTCAGGGCAAAGTGAATCATTCTACTTGTTTTCAGTTGTCAACAAAAAGCCATGAAATGGCTCTCTCTTGCTCAGAGTCTCTGGTTCTGCTCCTCTGGGCTTTGTGGATGTTCTGTGGCTTTCCTACTCACCTTAGGCTCCATTAACCTGATTCACACTGGGGCGCTGCCAGGGATTTTGGGCCCAATGAAAATAAATTGCATTGGGCCCCACAACCCCACCGTTCCAGACACAGCAAACCTGAAAATGTAACATTGTGCATACAGTGGAACTCAATACAGTGTTTGATGCAAAACTGATACTCTGAATCAGAACAGTGTTATAGACCATATTTTACTCTTTAAATGTAAGTGACCAGTGCCAGAAATTAGTGTTTAAATGGTTGCTGCTGCTTCTGCCTGTACTGGCACAAAGCAGAGACAGGGACTGCTCAAGCAGTATGAATAGCTCTTTGCCCGTGTTGATTAAATGTCACCTTAAAGAGAAGTGAAATGTAAACATACGATAGCCTTGGATACACTATAGGACTATTATGATGATTATTACAAAAATGTCCATCAAGCACTATGCGATTAGGGATCATGAAGTACACAACTTCAACCTGTTGCTGATGTGAACCAAACACTACCAAGGAGATGCAGATTAGTGCCAACATTTGCATCGAGCCAACCAACCCAGACTCAACCAGATTGACAATTGGGGCTAAAATAGGGTTAAAAACTGCGCGGAGTAACCCCGGCTTAAGCTAATAGGTTAATTTCCACCACTCACATTTGTCCGTTTTCTTTCTTTCTGTCTTTGTTTTCTTTCATTGTGTTTCTGGTAACCATATTTTGCTTTTGAATGTAACAAGATGCTTCACTTCCAACAAGTGCACTGCACACCATTAAAACTTGCACTTGTTCTGAGGGTGAACAGAAACATTTCATGTAAATAAAAATGGGAGGCAAATTAGACAATGTTACATTCTTGATAAATAAAAAAATAAAGCTTTAAACAAAATGATTGCTTAATAATGTAATTCTGTAAAATATCATAAAGATGCAGAACTCATACATGCAGATACCTACAGAACCCTACAGACCCTATTAAACCATGCAGAAACACACAGACCCCAAAGAACCCTATAAAATCACAAAGAACCCTACTGAATCATGCAGAATTAAACAGAATCCTACATTGAAAAGGAGAACAAAGAAAGAAAGAAACATAGAGAGATAGAGAGAGAGGGAGAGAGGAAGGTAGAGAGAGAGAGAGAGAGAGAGAATTCTGCCGGACAGTCTGACAGTTGCTGTGATGATTGAGTGTCTTTGAGTGTGTTTAATAGACAGGAAAGAAGAGAAACAGAAATGGAAAGAGATAAGGAGAGTACACAGACAGACAGACAGACAGAGAGAGAGAGAGAGAGAGAGAGAGAGAGAGAGAGAGAGAGAGAGAGAGAGAGGATGCAGTTAAAATAGACAAGAGAAACATATCTGACTTTCTCACATGCTGTTCTACACTGGTTTTAACCTCCTCCCCCAAACATTCAGAAAAGGCTAAAAGCAAAAGCTTCCCAAAGCTAGCAGGGACAGAACCACCACAACTCTAAGAACCACTTGAACGCTTGAATGGGTCTTCGCTTGGGATCTTTATTTCACCAAAAAGGTCCCACTATTGTTAAGAGTCCAAGATCCCCTTTTTTAGTACTACATGCAGAGCCACATTTTTTACTACATAGAACCACGTTGAGTAGTATGAAGAAGCTTTTTCAGTACTATATACTGATAGAAACGTCTTCAGACCTTGCATTACTATACAAAACCCTCCTTGCTAAGAGTGTAGTACGAATATTACCTTCCTACAGTTAGAATGTATGGATGTTGGGTAAATCAAATTCCACTATTGCAGATGAGTGTTCATCTCAGACACACTGGTATTCTCATTGGTTCTTTGTTTGTTACTGGACTGAGATCTGCAGATGTTCTGGACTGTTGACCCCTTCACATCTGGAGACGTGAAAGAAACACTGAGAAACAGAAATAGTCGCAGGCAGGTAAACGTACACACACCCTGGCAGAGTGGAGAACCGTGTTGTCATTTTAGGCGGTTTCAGTGTGTGAACATCTGTCCCCTCAGTGCTTTTGATGGGGAACATGAAACCTGTTCCTCTAAAAGCAGCTGGAAAGAAGCCCCACTTTGTAGGAGGAACAGCGCAGTCGACACAAAGACAGCCTTTCTCTCCCCGCGGATTACAGCTCAGAAGCACACAGTGACGATCCAAAACATTAAGACCGCTCCCAGATGAGATGAACATGTAAAAGTATGGGATCTCTTTTAGATGGTAACTGAACAGTCGGTTCTTGCATCAGATCCGACGGCAACGTTATTTTCGTTGTGCAGAGTGAACACACGCACATCTGACTCTGTGTGTGTAGCATACTGTAAGGAGGTGACGTTACAGCCACTCTCTGATCTTTGTACGTAAAGCTGGCTCAGGGTTCTGGCAGCGAAGTGTGTGAGGCAGCTGGTGTGTGTGGGTTTAAAATCACAGCATGGAGGCTTTGTGTTAGTGGAGAGCGCGCTGAGAGCGCTGCTGCAAAAGAACAGTCTGCAGATACAGGACATATAGCACTGCACAAAGAACCATATCACAACCTTACTAAACCATACAGAACCACACCACACTCATGCAGTACCATACAAAACCATATCACAGCAAAATAGAAACTTGCAGAATCATATTAGACAAATATCAAACCTTACAAAACCATACCACAGCAATACTGACCATCTAGAACCATACTACTGCCATTCAGAACCATACAAAACCATACCACATTCAGAACCATACAGGGCTATACAGCACCATGCAGATCTATAGAGAGAACTATACTACAGCCACACAAAATTATGCAGAAGCATACCACAGATCATAACAGACACTGTCACACACACTACGTTATTACTCTCTGATGCGTAACACAACAAAACTCCACCAACAACAAAACCAAGAATTCTTCATTCACCCAGACAGAGAACCAGGCCATTAAAATGAGATATCAGATCCCTCATTAGGCCTTAATTACTTTATCTCTCCATCAAAGCTCCAGTCACCCTTTCCACCAGGTGTTCTTATTCCCCTCTGTGTCCTCCAGCAGTGTGTACACAGAAAACAAAAAAATCATGCCACAACCATAAAGAACCATACCATAGTCAGACAAAACCATTTAAACCACAGCCGTACAGAACTATAGTGGACAATGCAGACCCATAACACAGCCGTACAGAACTATAGCACAGTCATATGAAAGCAAAGAGAATTTTTTTGAATTTACTTGGGCCAAAAAGGACTGGTGTTTAAGCGATTCATTCAAATCACTAATGGCAACATGCAAATAATGAAGAGAATCAGTTGTTTTTACAGATCTTTACTGTAAAGCGCACCATAATCATGCTGTGCTTTACGAATTTGGTTCTTAATGATTCTTATCAAAATGCTGATGCCTGAAACTGACAAAAAAAAAAAAAAAAAAAACATAGGCAGTTGTTTTCTTGTCCCAAATCCCAAAGCCTAAATCCATCTCACACAGAATGCGAAAGATGGCATATGTAAGAGAAATAGGCAAGATTCCCAGATCACTTACTTATATGATTTAAAAAGTGAAAAATAATAAGCAACATTTACATTAAATGTATTATATTTGTACTCATAATTTGTAAATGTAAGGCAGAATTATGTAAGGGTTGAGCTAGGGTAAATCAGCGATAAGGCTGAGACATCTAGGCTAGGCTAGAGGCTGGAGTCCAATAAGGGAAGAGTTATTATAAGGCAGATTTAAGTGAGGGTATTCTATTTGAACAAAAGTATTGGGACACCTATTCATTCATTGCTTCTTCGAAAATCAATGGTATTTAAAAAAAAAAAGAGTTTATCATGCTTTTGTTGGCATAATTGTCTCTACTGTCCAGGGGAGGTTTTCTATCACATTTTGGAGCACTGCTGTGAGGATTTGATTGCATTTAGCTACAAGAGCATTAGTAAGGTCTGTATGTTGGATGTTCACAACCCCACCTCATCTCCAACTCATTCCAAAAGTTTTAAATGGGAGTATCATCATTCCAGAGAACACAGCTCCACTGCTCCACAGCACAATAATGGGGAGGGGGTTACACCCTTTTAGCCCACACCTGGCATAAGGCAGGTTCATGTTTATCTGCCCTGACAGAACCTGGATGTTGTCTCCAGAACACGGTTTCTCAGTTCTGTCAGAGAGAGAGATGCAGGGTTTTGTGTGGTCCTGGAGAGACTGGGATGACTCATGCCTTAGTCTGACAGTGTAAACTATTTCCTTCACCAAACTTGTGTGTCATTTTGAGTTCTCTCATAATACCAGATATTAGATATACATGTCCAAAAGTATCCATACAGCTCTTCTACTGATTGAATTGAGCTGCTTTAAGATGTCTGCCCCAGGTGTTCACACACAGCTGTTTAATCTCCACAGAAAAGCCCTGACCAACAGAATGAGTTGCTCTGAAGCAGCTGTGATCGCATGACCCTAAGATCACTGTGCCCAGTGCCAAGCATGAGCTAGAGGGCATTTGTCTATGAGATATATTTTGTGCATTTGTGTGTATGTTTGACTCACAGTGCAGCCACCCTCGTTTTGGTCCTCGAGGAAGCCGACCCTGCAGAGTGTTTTATCGTTCTTCAGCCAGTACTCCGACGAGTCCAACACACTGTTACTGCACAGTACCTGCACACACATATATGACATTTTCATTATCCAGCAATAGTTCCAAAAACCCCAGCATAAACAGACAAAATGCAGGCTTCATGCCACTACAATGTTCAGCTATTGGTGGGAGGTGGGAGGAGTCTCAAATAAATTATGCAGTGATTAGAACCAATCACATTTGGAGCATGAGTCTCAGAATAAACAAGTCAGTGATTAGGAACAACTCCAGTCAGGGGGAGGTCACTAAGGACAAACGAGGCAGTGAGTAGGACCAATCACAGTTAAGGGGAGGTCTTAAAGTCTCAAAACACACCAGGTACACGCCAGTATGAACAATTACAGTCAAGATTGTGATTAGCACCAATCACAGTCAGAGGGAGGACTCTCAGAACAAACAAGGCAGTAATGAGGACCAATCACAGTCAGAGGGAGGACTCTCAGAACAAACAAGGCAATGATGAGGACCAATCACAGTCAGAGGGAGGACTCTCAGAACAAACAAGGCAGTGATGAGCACCAATCACAGTCAGAGGGAGGACTCTCAGAACAAACAAGGCAGTGATGAGGACCAATCACAGTCAGGCGAAGGACTCTCAGAACAAAATTATGCAGTAATTAGAACCAATCACAGTCATGGGGAGGACTCTAAGAAAAAAGAGAACAATCACAGTAAGGCAGTCTCTTGGAACAAACCAGGCCATCACTAGGACCAATAACAGTTAAGGGGAGGTCTCAAAGTCTCAAAACACACCAGGCACACACCAGTGTGAACAATTACAGTCAAAGGGTGGTCTCAAAACAAACAAGATTGTGATTAGCACCAATCACAGTAAGAGGGAGGAGTCTCTGAATCAACAAGGCAGTGATTAGAACCAATTACAGTCAGAAGGAGGACTCTCAGAACAAACAAGGCAGTGATGAGGACCAATCACAGTCAGGGGAGGAGTTTACAAACAAATGAGATGGTAGTTAAGAGCAATCATAATGAAGGGGGAGGAGTCTCATATCAAACAAAGCACTGATTAGGACCAATCACAGTGAGGGGGAGGACTCTCAAATCAAACAAGGCAGTGATTAGGACCAATCGCAGTCAGGGGGAGGACTCTTAAGAAAAATGTGACAGTGATCAGAAAAAATTACAGTTAGGGAGTGCCTCGAACCAAACCAGGCCATCATTAAGACCAATCACAGTTAAGGGGAGAAGTCTCAAAACACACCAGGCACTGAGTATGAACAATCACAGTCAAGTGGAGGTCTCAAAACAAACAAGATTGTAATGAGGACCAATCACAGTCTGGGGAAAGACGCTCAAAACAAATAAGACGGTGATTAGAAACAATTGCAATCAGGGGGAGGAGTTAACAAACAAATGAGGTGGTAATTAAGAGCAACCATAGTGAAGGGGGGAGAGGTATCATATGAAACATGGCAGTAATTAGGACCAATTACAGTCGGTGGAGGACAGTTGGTGGAGGAAAAAAACAAGACCAGGCCTGCATCCAGTCAGGAGGAGGACTCTCAGGACAAACAAGGCAGTGATGAGGTAATGGAGACCAATCACAGTCAGGGGGAGGACTCTCATGACAAACCAGGTAGTGATGAGGACCAATCACAGTCAGGGGGAGGACTCTCAGAACAAATGAGGCAGTGATTAGAAACAATTGCAATCAGGGGGAGGAGTTAACAAACAAATGAGGTGGTAATTAAGAGCAACCATAGTGAAGGGGGAGAGGTATCATATAAAACATGGCAGTGATTAGGACCAATCACAGTTGGTGGAGGACAGTAATTGGGACGGATCATGTTCAGGACAAACCAGGTAGTGATGAGGACCAATCACAGTCAGGGGGATGAGTCTCAGAACAAACTTGGCAGTTATTATGAGCAATCACAATGAAGGGGAGGAGTCTCAGATCAATGATGCATTGACTGGGACACAAATTACAGTCAGGTGGAGAGGTCTCAAAACAATGAGGTGACAATTAAGAGCTATATTTAACCCTTATTACAAACTTAAAGCACTTCATCATTTGGGAGCAAAAATTACATTATTTACAAAAACAATTACATTATATAAAGCCAGTATCATATGACACATATATTACTGGCTTTACTTCGCTTTTCTGCTGAAGTACAGAAGACATTCTCCTGACAGGAAGGACCTACAGTATTTTTAAAATAATAATAAAGTAACTCTCCTACATCAGCAGCTCCACACAGTTTCTGACTGTTTCTGGCAGGTCGGGTTTATTTCAGGTTTAATTTGTGTGAGAGCTGTTGGACAGGTATGACTCATCACCCTGATCTGCATGATGGGAGTGTAATGTGAATTTCTTTCACCCTCATCATTATCATCATCATCATCTATATCATTATCATCATCACTCTTTCTAAATCATCTGCACATACACGCTCCTCCCAGCTCCTATAAAACATACCGACATTTACAAAAAAAAAGCCAAAATCCATCTCATTCTTCTCACACAGAATGTAAAAGATGGCATTTAATTCAAGTAAGGGTAGAGCTATGATAAGGTGGAGCAAAGCAAGGTAAGAGTTTGGTTAAATATTAATAACAAATTAAATGTAGGTAGTGTGATATACACTGCCATGGAGCTACAGTCTCTCAGTAGGGTGAATATTAAGAACACTCTAAATGCTAAATGTAGGTATTGTGATATCCACTAATTGCATGGGTTTTCCCAGTGCTCTGTTAAGCATGTTCAAGTAAGCACCAGTAGCTATTGAAAAACAGAAACACACACACACACACACACACACACACACACCACTAGCAATAACACACACACTTGTATTGCAGCTTATGCTCCCTCAGGAAAACTAAAAAGGATAAAAACACTGCAACACTTCTGAGTGGCATTCGGGGTAAACAGCGTTATTCATGCACACGTAGCACTACAGATAACTGTGTGTGTGTGCGCACACGCTGTGGAGCTGTTAAAGTGTGTAAAATTGAGTCAAAAAAAAAATTCAGCCTTGAATTGTAGTGTAATTTATGAAAGCCATGCTCAACACCAACACTTTTCCTTACACATTGTGTGTGTGCATGTGTGTGAATATGCACATATTTTCATGACCTTTACAGCTGATTCATTAACCATGCAGCAACTTTGCAAGCTCCCTGTCTGTTTACTGATCAGATAAACACACATTCTTAGTAACCACTGTGAATTGTGAGGTTGGGCCCATGACCCTGTTGCCAGTTCACTGGTTCCTTCCTATGCAAACTTTCGGTAAGTACTGATCACTGCATACCAGGAACACCTCACAAGACATATCGTCTAGAAGATCCCAGTTGGGTTCTTGTCAAAGTGGCTCAGATTCTTACAATTACCATTTTTTCCTTCAAGAAAGGACTGTTCACTTACTGCCTAATATATCCAACTCTTAACAGATAATAACAGATTATCCATTATGGCAGATAATCAATGTTTTTCACTTCACCCGGCAGTGGTTTTAATGTTGTGTATATGTTGTGTGTGTAGGTGTAAATAAGTTCAGATTCTCCAGAGACACACTTTTGCATATTTTAATGCACAATTAATGTTTATTTACTAAATTAAACAGAATACATAAAAAATGTCCAGTTTGTTAAATTATGAAAATTAGTAGAACTTGACACATGACACGTTTTCAACCATGCTCGAACAGAATTATTAAAAAAATACTCCATGAAACAGTCCTGGATAGAAATGATGGTACCCTTAACTTAATATTTTGTTTCTTAATATTTTGTTGCACAACCTTTTGATACAATCACTGCAATCATTCCTGTAACTGTCATTGAGACTGCACCTCTCAGCAGGTATTTTAACCCACTCCTCATGAGCAAAAACTGCTCCAGTTGTCTCAGCTTTGAAGGGTGCCTTTTCCAGATGGCATGTTTCAGCCTTGTCCAAAAATGCTCAATAGGATTTAGGTGAGGGCTCATAGAAGGCCACTTCAGAATAGTCCAATGTTTTCCTCTTAGCCATTCTTGGGTGTTTTTAGCTGTGTGTTTTGGGTCATTATCCTGTTGCAAGACCCATGACCTGCGACTGAGACCAAGCTTTCTGACACTTCTGAGCACATTTCTCTCTAGAATGCCTTGATAGTCTTGAGATTTCATTGTACCCTGCACAAATTCAAGAACTCTGTGCCAGATGCAGCAAATAACAGAGCCTCCTCCATGTTTCACAGTAGGGACAGTGTTCTTTTCTTGATATGCTTAATTTTTTTGTCTGTGAACATAGAGCTAATGTTCCTTGGCAAAAACTTCCATTTTTGTGTCATCTGTCCATAGGACATTCTCCCAGCAGCTTTGGGGCTTGTCAACATGTAGTTTGGCAAATTCCAGTCTGGCTTTTTTATGATTTGTTTTCAACAAGTCCACATTAGCTCAAACAACGACGGATGGTGCAATCTGAAACCCGATGTTCTTTGAGCTTGAAGTTTACCTTTAATCTCTTTAAAAGTTTTTCTGGGCTCTTTTGTTACCATTCGTATTATCCGTCTCTCTGATTTGTCCGCAATTTTCCTCTTGCGGCCACGTCCAGGGAGGTTGGCTACAGTCCCATGGATCTTAAATTTCTGAATAATATGTGCAACTGTAGTCACAGGAACATCAAGCTGCTTGGAGATGGTCTTATAACCTTTACATTTAACATGTCTGTCTATGATTTTCTTTCTTATCTCCTGAGACAACTCTTTCCTTCACTTCCTCTGGTCCATGTTGAATGTGGTACACACCATGTCACCAAACAGCACAATGACTACTGTAGCCCTATATTATAGGCCCACTGACTGGTTACAAGATTGTAGACACCTGTGATGCTAATTAGTGGACACACCTTGATTTAACATGTCCCTTTGGTCACATTATTTTCAGGGGTACCAACATTTTTGTCCAGGCCTGTTTAATGAGTTTATTTTTTTTTAAATAATTGTGACTTCTCTAGAGTGCCGGAGCTGCAGCCAACACCTCTAAGAGAAGTTTGGCTGGACTTTTTGATCTATAACTAATTATCCATTATCAGTACCTGACCTTACTAATGCTCTCATGGCCGAATGCTCGCATCCTCATAGCAATGTTCCAAAATCTAGTTTAGGATGTCAGCAAAGAGAAAACCAACTTTATTATTACGATTGACTTTACACGCACAACACTGGAGGAGCAGGTGTCTACAAACTTGTGGACATATAGTGTTGCTTGTGTATTTAGATGTATAACATAAATCTGGTGTTATATAGCATATATATATATATATATATATATATATATATATATATATATATAGAGAGAGAGAGACAGAGAGAGAGTGTCTAAATAGAACCATTGCAATTCAATGAACCATTTGCATGCTTTAATTGTTCTTAGTCTTGTTTCTTTAAAAATGGTTCCACTATTGTTTAGTCCAAGAACTATTTTTCAGTACTATATAGAACCATAACAGTGATTATATATATATGTGTGTGTGTGTGTGTGTGTGTGTGTGTGTGTGTGTTTCCACCCCCCTTGCTGTGTGTACCATCTGTCCTGGCTGTGTTTGTACAGGACAATCGTATGTCCAGAACATGGAACACAGAGTTCATAAGGCAGTCGTTCACTAGCCCTCACAGACCTCTGCTGCCATTACAGACATCAGAACCTGCAGCCAGAGTGTATAAAAACACAGTTAATAAGATTACAGTCAGTTTTTATGGGTTACTGGAACACAAGATCCAGATAAACCCATGCTAACGCAGAACAGGGGCAAAATTACCTTTTTTTGATTTATTTCAACTGTTGGACGATGTTCTGTTTAGTTTGAGTAAATTGAACTAAACAGAACATCGTCCAATCAGCATCACTCTCTGTGGTATCTGGGTAGATACAGCTAAACCATCTCTTCCATTGGTCAGGACTTCGCTGGTAGAACTAAAGGGTGTTAGGTTAACCACCAATACAATTAGCAACCAACCAACCAACTGTAAGAGTCCTTTTTGTACAGTGGGGTGGGACCAGTTTCATCTTAGAAAATGTCACTCCAGACCTTCTGTAAGTTCTAGATGTGCTGTGAATGAGTGCTAGTGTGAGCAGAATAAACATCACTCTGCATCTTTGGGATGTTCTAGATAGGCTGGGAATGTGGGTGCTAGTGTGAGCAGATGAAACATCACTCTAGTCCTTTAGGAGGCAGGTGGGCTATGAGCATGAGCGGTAGTGTTTGGGATGTGGCGCAACAGATAACACCACTACCTACCGTTGCGTTACAACAACACCATGTGGGAGACCAGGGTTCGATTCCCGGTCTAGGTGACTATGCTGCGCTACACCAATAAGAGTCCCTGGGCAAGACTCCTAACACTACATTGGCCCACCTCTGTAATACGAGTAACCTTGTAAGTCGCGTCTGCGAAATGCCATAAATGTAAATGTAGTGTGAGCAGCAGAAACATAATTTTAGTCTTTCCATAGGTTCTAGATAGGCTGGGAGTGTTTTGTGGCAGATTCATTTTCATTTTCCAATATTTAAAATGTGTGCTTAAATGATTCTGTATTTGCCACATTTCCATCGATAGACATGTAGATATTGGTGGTGTCCCTCCTGTCTGTGTGTGTGTGCGCAGTGTGTGTTTGTGTGTCTGTATGTATGGAGGATATGAGCTGCTGAACACAATGAAAGCAGTGGAAGATGAACAGCATCTGATGCTGAGATGCTCTGCCTGATCACTGATGTGGCTAATCTGATCATCCTGCATTTATAAAGCTTGGTGTGAACACAATCACACACACACACACAAACACACACACAGGCACAGGTGTGTACCTTCTTGCAAGCGGAGACGGATGAGGCCAGACTGCTCTCTGTTTTCACTCCCTCTGTCTCCAAACTCTCGCCCTCAAACATCGCAGAGCACTGGAAATTACTGCAGCGAGAGAAAGAGAGCAAGAGAGAGAGAAAGGTGGAGAGAGAAAGGAGAGAGAGAAAAAGGTGGAAAGAGAAAATAAAAAGTAGACAGGGACAGAGAGAAGCAAGAGAAAAATGTGAGAGGACGAGAGAGAAAAAGATGAGAAAAAAGAAAGAGGGAGAAAGGGGGGAAAGCAAGAGAAGGGGAAAGCAAGAAGAAGGAAAGAGACAGAGAGAGAGAGAGAGAGAGAGAGAGAGAGAGAGAGAGAGAGAGGATTATTAGCTTCGTTTCAGTGATAAAATTCTGCTCGTGCTGAGTTTGGGACTGGATACATGAAAGGCGCTTAAAAATAAAATCCTGTTAAATATGGAAATAAAATCGTATTATCTTTAAAAATGTGCCTTTTTAAAAGTATGTTCTGAATAGGGTTGCCAACCATTCCGTAAAATAAAGAATTGTCCTGTAAATGGAAAGTAAAAGACATATTCTTTACAAGATACAAGACAATCTTTGTTTCGTATTTTTGAGGTTAGACTATTAAGACAGGGCTGTTTGTATGAGATAAACCCTGCTGCTCTCTCTCAGCCAGCTCTGTCATGTTATGTTACACTACCCAAAACACCCATACACCTGACAGAGAAAAAAAAAGGCAGATAACAGAGAAGATCTCCCCCCGCTAACCAGAGAAGATTGCAGAAAACACAGAGGGGAAAACCACTGGCTGGAATGTGTGAGAAAGATAGTGTGGGTACAAGGCTGCTTTGCTGCTTTCTACACAGTAGTCAGAGCTCCTCAGTCCAAAGAACCCACTATCAGCCATTCTATCAGTGTGTATCAGTGGCAGTGGATCTGACACAGCTATGTATGTCAACACAGTCTCATATATACTCATACTTCTTCTTATGCATAGTGTTTAAAATTAATTAATTAAACACTACAGGATTAATTGAATAATGTGGCTGAGAAAAGGACAGAGAAAAAAAAAACACTGTCAATAACTCAATCCTCCCGAGTGCTTTTATGCATAAATACAATGTTTCTGTAGAAATGTGGCGGAACTGCACTGGAGATGGCTCCTAGGCTCCGAGCTGCGCTGTTTGTTTAGAGCATGAAAGACTTCCTCAAACACTCCCTGCAGACTTCACTCGCCGGGAACACACACATGGCCTCAGAAGCGATTAGCACGGCTCAGGTTAGGAGCAGTTTATGGATGTCATAAAGTGTGTTTTAAAGTGTGTCTCTCAGAGGGGCAGCGAGAGACACTGTCCAGCTTGAAGTGATGATATGGAAGGAGGGGTCGAAATCTGTCAACAACATCAGCCTCCATGCAGCAAATTATGCACAAAACTACACTAATACGCAACAGGGTTTCTTGAAAGGTTCTTGGTTCTGACCACTCAAAGAACTATCTGAGTGTATACACTGCTCTTTGCCTGGTTAAAGCTGCATTGTGTGGGAATTGGTATTTTTTGCTCTTGGGCTCTCCCTAAAGTTGGGGAGTAATTTGTGTAACTACAGTAGGCAATTACACTACTGTTCTTCTTAAATTGTATTAATTTCATCTTTATTATTCTGCCTGTATTTTTAAGATGCTACTTCTACTGTTTTTGAGATATCAACAGCACTTTTGGATAAGTGCAATAATATATGTAATGTAATAGTGTGGCCAAAATACTCCAATGGGAATACACTGAAATGTGTCCATAAACTTTTAAAGAAAAATTTAACTTATGCTTTTTGAACTGATCCGCCTTATGGTTTTCGTAAAACGATCATACATTTTTTCCCCAAAAGAATGTTGTAACACCTTAGCAACACCGTAGGAACCACCTAGCCATACCTTAGCAACCAACTCATTCCCACAGCAAACACCTACAACATCTTAGCAACCACCTAGCAACACATTAGCAACCAATGCCTAAAGTATAGCAACACCCCACATCCAGCATCCAACACCTTTATCACAGCAGCACTGCAGGAACTGCACTTTCTAGTTCACTCTTTCACTCTGCTGCAGTAAATCCAAATCACACTTTGATTGCCCCCTCATGGACAGCTGCACACATGCATTTGTTGACGGTCTGAAAATAGAGTAGCATGTGGACTGAGGCAGTAGAGTAAAATGACAGGATTTTACACTAATATGCCTCGGGCAGTGTTACACAGTTCTGGAGAGAGGTCTTGTGCAGCTCCACCAAAGTTCCATAGTATAGTAACAATGTTCCGGTCCGGAATAGGAATGACAGAGCCATTATTTGTGAAGATACAACTGATACGGAATTGTGTTTTAAGGGATTTTTCAAATACAAAGAAAAACTTGTAGATGGTTCTTTATAGCACCTTTAAAGGTTCCAATACTGTTGAGTCAAAGAACTCTTTCAGTACTACGTAAGACGTTTTCTCTTACAGTGTAGGTAAACAATAATTACTGTTCTCATGAATTGTAATGCTTGATATTGTAGGTAAAACATGAAAACAATACAACTGTATTTTCTGATATATATATA
Organism: Salminus brasiliensis; assembly: GCF_030463535.1. NCBI lineage: Eukaryota > Metazoa > Chordata > Actinopteri > Characiformes > Bryconidae > Salminus > Salminus brasiliensis. Next base: position 20,351,970 of record NC_132890.1, on the reverse strand, counting down.
TTTAGTACAGAGAGACAGTTTTTCCATTTTCCAGAAGCAGAAGTTTTTCCATCATCATTTCCATCTGTCTCTGAAGCTCTGACTGAAGCTCTGATCTACATGTTGCTAAAAACGATTTAACATTATAAAAGAATGTGATCATAAACAATCCTGTTCCCCCCAAGTGATCTAGCATCAAATGCATAAAATTAAAATGTAAGTGGATATATTTCCTAAACTACACCAGTGATTTGGTGGAAAATCTGGAAACACATAAAAGTAGTTAGTCAGACATGTTTAGCACCCAAAGTTTGCATCTTTAGTGTTATCTTTAGTGTATATCTTAACTGCAGGACTGCTGCTACTGTGCTTAGGTCTGCTCTGTATTTTAACAATTTGAATAATTATTACTATTTATTACATTTGTATTGTGCGTTAAGCAACAAACAGAAAAAAACATCAACAAACACACACAAGCACACACACACACACACACACACACACACACACACACACACACACAGCAGGCAAGGGGGTGACCAGAGCAAAAAGTCATGTAACTGGCCCAGACATACATATATGTATAAATACATATACATATATATAGATATATACACACACACATACAAGGGTCTTTATACTTGCTAATGCTGACAGACCAGCGTAACTAGTGAGCTTACCAGTATCGGGCATGTTTTCACTGGATGAGCAGTTTTTCAACCACCTTGACCACCATAATCTATGGCCAGCTTTGACTTTTTGAAACCAGTTACCAACAAAAGCTGGTCTTGAGCTGGATTTTTCAGCAAGAGCCTTTGGATTGCACTGCATTGTTATGGCCCTACTTCTATTTATATTTATACATTATATTATACTTCAAAGCGGCATTAAATGGGTTTTAACACCACATCTCCATTTTCCTGTCTCAGCAGTGATTAGTGGAATAGGAATATGAAGAGGCTGTTTTATGAATGCATCTCAGAGGGGCAGTTAGAGACATCATTCAGCCTAACTAGCCTTCTGGTGTCCAAATGGCCCAATGGAGCAGAGCTACATCGTTATGGAAAAGACGGAAATACATTAGCTCCCAGCAGAAACACTTCGAAGTAATGATCCTATAGACCTTCAGAAGAAGTCCAGAGAAGATATGAACATGAAAACATGAAATACTACCCAAAAACACAGACAGAATTTAGGCTCTGAGATACTCCTACTGTTTGTAGCTAACGCCCTTCAGTCCATGTTTATGGATAACAGTGAGTCACACAGTGTGAGAAAGCACATGATCAAGTCTATTAGAGATTACTGTACACCTCCACACGGCCTAAAGAGAGGCTGAGTAATTAGCACTGTGCTAATTACTTGTTAGACAAATTAGCTTCATAGCTCCACTGCTAAAACTAAAGAAGCTAATTCAGACATGTTGAGTAAACGTAAATTTATGTGAATTAAGAAGTTAAAACCACAGAATCTGCTAAAGATGCTTCTGCTGTTGAAAGTGTTCAGCTGTTCTCCTCCAGCCCCCGGGGGGCAGCGCAGGGCTTTCATGTCTGAGCTCCAGCTGTAACCCCTCACACTTTGTGGAGAGCAGCTTCACGCTTACTTCACATCCTCTTCTGCTGGGAGTTTAGAAGTGCATAGATGCATCTTGACGTTCAGATTTGAAGGTGGTGATTCAGCTGCATTAGATTTGTTGGAATCCATTCTAAAATGAATTCACTCATATGCTGATGGAACAAAACCAAAACATCGGACTGATGCACTGAATTATTTCCTAAAATATATATATATATATTATTTTTGATTATCTAAATAATATTGTCAATTAATTATAATTAATTCAGTTTGTTAATGCAAATTCAAATCAAATTAAATAAGTTTGTTATTCATTGTACATTCAATATCATCCATTACACATGATATATACCAATAAATAATATAATTTTTCGTCATATAGTTAAAAATTATTCACCTGAATATAAACCAGCAGCCTCCATTACATAATTTTTTTTCATATTATTGTCACAATTCTGTGTCTTCCCTCTGCCTCTGTTGAGTCCACTGACTACAACTCCCATAATCCTCCCCCATAATGCTGCCTTTAAGTCCACCTCAGAGGTTTGTGCTTATGACTTTGGAGCTGTGTTGGAAATTTCTGTTCCAGCGGTTTTGGTCGGAAACAGCCCAAAAACCCTGAGCAAAGTATGAGAATTAGGTGAGGGATATTTTAAATATCAGTAGCATGTACTGTTCTGTTTTTTTTTTTTTACATGTGGAAGAGGGAAACTCATTATTAAAATAGACTGCAGTGTTTGTGTGTTGCTGCTAAATAAATAAAACATAACCAAGTTATACAGTTATCAGTGTTGTATTATTAACATGCCCCCAACTCGGAAAGTAGGGGCTCATCAAAAAATCAACTCATAAATAAAGAGTTTGTGGTGGCAGCTTACAATCAGTTTACAATCAATAATCTTCTCTGGACTCTCATTGTGAAGTATAGCCAACTCCGATACTGAGCGGGTCTCTGTAATTGCCTGCCGTGCTTTAATCTTTTCGATATCTCTTTTTTTTTGTTGGCCTTGTAGTGTTAGCTCTTTTTGGTTTTTGGCCCCTTTCGACTCCGCTCTTTTATATTAAACCCAACACATTCTTTTATATCTGTGACGTTTTTTTTTTTTACATCCGTGACAGGTCACAAATGTTATACTAGTTGAATGTGAAAACATATCATTTTAATCTGCCCTGAAACAAAAACTATCCAGGTCAGCCATCATGAAAAGCAAAACCTAGATCCTCAACTCTGATCAATGCTCAGTTTCTCAGTGCTCCAGTCACCATTGTTCCAATACTACAGTACATTACAGGCATTTCGAGACCAAAGAAAACTACAGTAGATAATATGTGGCTTGAAATTTACACAGAGATTTAGGCACCTTGAGGTAAATGCTAAAGTTCTGTTGCCTCACCTAACTTTCACCTAACCCAAACCAAAATTTTAGCAAAAATAGAATTTGTTAAAAAAAAAAAGTCGGTTTCTAATAACCGTTACCTCAGACAGAAACACTGGACTCGGCTGGTCTCAACAACAATTTCCGAGTCCATCTCACCCTGAGGCAGAGACAAGGCAGAGTCCAAATGAGGTTGAGAGTGAGATGAAACCGGACTTGAGTTCTACAACAGATAGAGCTGTGGAGCAGATCTGGAGTGATGGTGCGCCACCCAAGGAGGGGTGGTGATCATCCAACATCCTGACTTCACAATAACCTGACCTCACAGCAATGCTCCAAAATCTAGTAGAAAGCCTGAACTGGACAGTAGAGACAGTTTTTTCCAACAAAAGCAGGATAAACTCTTTTTAACACCTATGATTTCAGAAAAAAACTGAATGAGCAGGTGTCCAAATACTTTTTTATTAATATAGCATATTTACTAAGTCTAATCAAACAATAGTACAGTTGATTTCTTGATGCACTGAATTGTTTACTAATCGTAACTGACACATGGTGCTATAATTTATGAACAACTGAATCATTCTGTAATACATTTTTATTTATTTATTTTGTGGTTAAGTTGAAGTTGAAGTTTAAGTATGAAGATATTTCATGATGAACTGAATCAGTTAAGGAATTAGTTAGAAATTTAGATTTATCCTATTTCGGGGTGTTGAGATTTTGTGATGCACTGAATCACTTCAAAAAGAGCAGCAGGTAACAGCAGCTTTAAATGGACTATTCAAGGACACCAAAGGTGCACTGACTTCACTGACCAATAAACACACTCACAAACATGCATGCACACACACAGACAATGAGTCATGTTAAAAGCATAAACACAATACAACCACCCTCCTTCCACACACACACACACACACAGGACCTGTGTTCTCATGCAGAAAACATGAGAAATAAATGCTTTTCAGGAACACACACACCCTTGAACTACTGAACCTCAGCCTCTTGTGCATCATTCAGTAATTCTCTCTCGCTGCCCATCTTTCTCTTTCTCTCTCTCGCTCTCTCTCCTGTTGACCTTTCCTCTTCAGGACAGCTGTCAAAAAGCTCATTCATACTGTCTTCATTTAAGCATCATCAAGGGATTACAGGGACATTTTGCATAGGCTACAGTAGTTTATAGACTATATCATACAGTATGCACAACAGTCTAGAATTACATGCAAAATGTTTACCATGATTTGATTATGATTAGTAAATGATTCAGTTCATCAAGAAATCTTGAATGTTCCCATTCATCTCTTTGTTACATCTGAATATGTGCTGATGTTTCTGAAGAGCATCTCTTGCTTATTTTATCTTTTGGTGACATCACACATAGAAAGAAAATAAATGTACATAGTATACAGTCCAGCCATTCCTATATGTTCAGTATGAGTCAACAGCAGCATTACAGCTTCAATATGACTCTATGGCAGCACTACAGCTCCAATTAAAGTCTATAACTTCAGTATGAGCCTATAGTAGCACACAAAATTTAGTATAAGCCTACAATAGCACTACAGCTTCAGCATGAGTCTATAGCAGCACTAGAGCTTCAGTATGAGTCTATAGCAGCACTAGAGCTTCAGTGTGAGTCTACAGCAGCACTACAGATTCAGTATGAATCTACAGCAGCACTACAGCTTCAGTGTGGGTCTATAGCAGCACTACAGCTTCAGTATGAGTCTATAGCAGCACTACAGCCTCAATGTTAGTCTATAACAGCACTACAGGTTCAGCATGAGTCTGTAACTTCAGTATAAATCTATAGCAGCACTACAGCTTCAGTATATATTTAGAGTAGCACTACAGCTTCAGTATGAGTCTGTAGCTTCAGTATGAGTCTATAGCAGCACTACAGCTTCAGTATGAGTCTGTGGCAGCACTACAGCTTCAGTATGAGTATATAGCTTCATTATTAGTATATAGCAGCACCACAGCTTTACTATGGGTCTATAGCAGCACTACAGCTTCAGAATGAGTATGTAGCAGCACTACAACTTCAGTATGAATCTACAGCAGCACTACAGCTTCAGTGTGGGTCTATAGCAGCACTGCAGCTTCAGTATGAATCTACAGCAGCACTACAGCTTCAGTATGAGTCTATAGCAGCACTACAGCCTCAATGTTAGTCTATAACAGCACTACAGGTTCAGCATGAGTCTGTAACTTCAGTGTAAATCTATAGCAGCACTACAGCTTCTGTATGAGTCTATAGCAGCGCTACAGCTTCAGTATATATCTAGAGTAGCACTACAGCTTCAGTATGAGTCTGTAGCTTCAGTATGAGTCTATAGCAGCACTACAGCTTTAGTATGAGTCTGTAGCAGCACTACAGCTTCAGATGAGTCTATAGCAGCACTACAGCCTCAATGTTAGTCTATAACAGCACTACAGCTTCAGTATGAGTCTATAGCAGCACTACAGCTTCAGTATATATCTAGAGCAGCACTAGAGCTTACATATGAGTTTGTAACAGCAGTATTCAGTATGAGTCTGTAGCTTCAGTATGAGTCTGTAGCTTCAGTATGAATCTATATCAGCACTACAGCTTTGGTATGAGTCTATAGCAGCACTATAGCTTTAATATGAGACTATAACAGCACTACAGCTTCAGTATGCGCCTATAGCAGCACTACAGCTTTATTATGAGTCTATAGCAGCACTACAGCTTCTGTATGACTGTGATATTTTATATATTTTTCAATATTTGCTGTATGAACAGCCTCGTTCCTTCCATCAGCATGAGTATATAGCAGCACTACAGCTTCAGTATGAGTATATAGCTTCATTATTAGTATATAGCAGCACCACAGCTTTACTATGGGTCTATAGCAGCACTATAGCTTCAGAATGAGTATGTAGCAGCACTACAGCTTCAGTATGAATCTACAGCAGCACTACAGCTTCAGTGTGGGTCTATAGCAGCACTGCAGCTTCAGTATGAATCTACAGCAGCACTACAGCCTCAATGTTAGTCTTTAACAGCACTACAGGTTCAGCATGAGTCTGTAACTTCAGTATAAATCTATAGCAGCACTACAGCTTCTGTATGAGTCTATAGCAGCACCACAGCTTCAGTATATATCTAGAGTAGCACTACAGCTTCAGTATGAGTCTGTAGCTTCAGTATGAGTCTATAGCAGCACTACAGCTTCAGTATGAGTCTGTGGCAGCACTACAGCTTCAGTATGAGTCTATAGCAGCACTACAGCTTCAGTATATATCTAGAGCAGCACTACAGCTTCAGTATGAGTCTGTAGCTTCAGTATGAGTCTATAGCAGCACTACAGCTTCAGTATGAGTCTGTGGCAGCACTACAGCTTCAGTATGAGTCTATAGCAGCACTACAGCTTCAGTATATATCTAGAGCAGCACTACAGCTTCAGTATGAGTCTGTAGCTTCAGTATGAGTCTGTAGCTTCAGTATGAATCTATATCAGCACTACAGCTTTGGTATGAGTCTATAGCAGCACTATAGCTTTAATATGAGACTATAACAGCACTACAGCTTCAGTATGCGCCTATAGCAGCACTACAGCTTCATTATGAGTCTATAGCAGCACTACAGCTTCTGTATGACGGTGATATTTTATATATTTTTCAATATTTGCTGTATGAACAGCCTCGTTCCTTCCATCATGTTTGATCAACTCTCGTTGTTTTTGTTGTTTTTTTAGTCTCAGTCATATTTGAAGCAGATCAGTCAATATCCCCCCCATACACTGCTGCTGTAACTCTAACTCTGCTCTGACCTACATTTGATGGCGCTGTTAATCAGGTACTGATGCACCTAGTGGGGAAACAAATGCCCCCCCGCCCACCCTTGCATCGCGCGCTCACTTTTGCAGTCTCGTGCAGCCCCGGGACGCCCTCCGTCCGCCACCTCCCTCCCCCCACACAGCAGCAGGTCGTGTATCTGCTTCTCTCCTGGCGCGTGCAGACCCGTTTCGGAGCATCAGCAGCGCGCACCAGCCAAAGGTTCTCGAGAGTGGAGCAACGCGCGCCCTGAGATAAGAAGGTGACAAGACGCACGAGCACCAAGGATACAACACCCAAACAAAAAACAAACAAACAAACACAGACTAATGTGCACCTGCACCGTCACAAGAGCGCGCGCACACCGCTTCCACCGTTGCGAATGCAGCGGAAGGATCTAAACATTTCGATAGACCTAAACAAACAATAAACACTTAAACAACCAAATAAACACACAAACAGCAACAGACAAACATGCACGTGAACCCGTGAAACACCACAGCTCCATTACCGTGCTGTGTGCTGCGCGCGCCTCGTTCCCGCCATCGCCTTATCCCAGAGAGAGAGAGAGAGCGATCAAGAGACAGAGCGAGAGAGGAAAGCACCACAGACTGGGGCAGAGATGTGGCGCGCGCTCCCGCTCTCTCTCCAGCAACACGCACACTTGCACACGTTCTGGCACGCACGCGCATGCACGTCACCGTTCGAGCGGGAGGGGAGTTTTGGGGAGGAGGGGGTTTGGAGGGGGATACCGGCGCACGCGCCAAGGCGTGCGTCACTCACGCGTGCGAGGACAGCGCGCCTCAGATCAAAAACAAAGCATTTATACATATTCATGAAGCCGGTATGAGGGCAACTCCACCGAATTTCCAAAACTTCTATGGATAATTCTGCAGTTAAGATGTGAACAGAGTCGTTCAGAGTGGGTTTGGTGTGAAACGCTCTGGAAAAAACCTTGTCAGAATTGTGGTGGTGAATAAAACCAGACATCTGAAGCTCTAAAAGCTTGTTCACAGAAAGTTTCTACACCAAATTGTTATAAATGCACTGCCTGATGCCCAAAACACTGTTTTCCTGGGTTTTAAGAAGGTTTTGAGTCTAAAATGTGTTTTTTTTTATCATATCATTAAAATGGTTGAGGGATACATGCAGGGTGTTGTGCAGCAAAAAATAGTCCCCAAAGAAATGTGTTGCATTTGTTCAAATGTACCACAATGTCACCATCATCAACATTCCAGTGCAGCAGTGCAGCTCAGCAGTTAGAGCGCTGGGATATCGATAACAGGGTTGTGGGTTCGATTCCCGGGCTCGGCAAGCTGCCACTGTTGGGCAAGGCCCTTTACCCTCTCTGCTCCCCGGGCGCTGGAGTTGGCTGCTCACCGCTCTGGGTGTGTGTGTGTACTCACTGCCCCTAACACGTGTGTGTGTGTTCACTACCAGATGAGTTAAATGTGGAGGACACATTTCAAACAAATACGTGCACTTTTACCTTTACATTCCAAATAAAACCAAGAAGACGTGTAGATTCATTGGTGGGTTTCGATAGTAAATAAAATGACTATGGCAACACCTGGTTCCATTTACCACCACTGTACACAAATCTGTACGTAGGTAGGTTTCTCTACAGTGAAGCACAATTTCACACCAAACCCCACTCTGAATATGTTCATCTCAAACACTGAGTTATGTAGAGGATTTTGAAAAGTCAGCAGACTTCCCCTTTAATACAGACTGCCTGTCATACATTTAAGGACACCAAACCACTGCTTCCAGTTTATGCTAATGTCTAGAGTGAAAGCACAAAAGCAGGTGTTTCTAATAAAGTGGTCAGTGAGTGGAAGCTCAAGGTCGCTGTTTCTAATAAAGTGGCCAGTGAATGGAAGTGCAAGGTAGGTCACATCTCTTACATGAACATTATGTAATTAGTGACCATATGTTTATGATCACATGGCTGAAGAGTAGGTCCTGTCCTGGGTCATTTGCAGCCGTTCAGTGTGCGTCCAGCTCGGATCGGCCTGACAGCTGGCTCCCGCTGGGGCAGACGGACAGAGAGATCAGACTGCTCTGATTGACCACGCTACATGCACTTAGATCAGCACTGACTCAGTCAGTCAGGGTCAGAGTGACTGAAAGCTGCCAGTCAGTTATGTGGACAGCAGAGTGGACAAAGGGCCCAAACACGCCTGGACTAACAATAACATCGCAAAGCCATAGATGTTCTGTGTCAGACGCGTTCTCACTAGAGGAAATGTTCTGTGTGGTTTAGGCAAGAGCCTGTGCAGTGCATGCAGGAGGCACGGCATGACTCACTGTGAATTCTCCAGAAAATGACCTGCTCTATTCAGATATTAGCTCATTCAGATGTTACCCGGACTTTGTACTAGGGAACATGCAGGATGAAGCCCGGGTAATGTCCAATACAAATGATGCAGACATTTGCATTCACACATTCAGCTCAAGTCTCACACATTGTGTGTGTGTATGTGGCTCTCACACTGTTGTTACATTTTTTTGATAATATCATGTTGTATTTTCACAGCTGCTGTGTAAGAGCCAACGGCCCTCTCTCTTTTTTAAACATGCTGCATTAGAGTGTGATTAAAATTTCAAAGCGTACCATTAATTCCCCAACCTAAACAGTGCAAAACTAAGCTGCAAAACAGCATTTGTGTTCTGACCATTCAGTGCATAGCAGTTAAGCCACACCCATTCGGCGTACTGCAGTGTAGCAGGTATCCCATTATTTGGATGGTCTTTTATAGATATGATGCTCATCTGACATTCAACTAACATTTAACTGAATATCTGTTAAATGCAACTGAACGTGAAGCTGAATGTTAATTATTCTCTATGGAATCTAACCCTACACCTAACTATTACCTTAACCTTAACATGAACCTTGAATCAACTCTAAAACCTATCCCTTAAATTGAACCCTAAACCTAACTCATTAAGCCTACAGCATGTGTCTATCTGTCTATTAATAGATCTGCCTGTCTGTCTGTTTGTCCATCTACCTTCCTAGCTTTGTTTCTGTTTGTCTGTCTATCTATCTGTATGTCTATCTAAGCATCTATGTGTGTCTGCCTGTCTGTATTTGTATCAATATGCCTGTCTGTTTGTTTGTCTGTCTATCTATGTATCTATCTATCTGCCTGTATTTCTATCTATATGTCTGTCTGTTTATGTATCTATGTGTGTCTGTCTATCTATGTATTTATCTTTCTGCCTGTATTTGTATCTATATGTCTGTCTGTCTGTCTGTCTACCTTTTATCTATCTGTCTGCCTACTTATGAGTCTACAGGTTTGTCTGTATTCAGTATATGTTCTTGTAAATTTTATTATACAAAAAGCTCAGTGTCTATAATGTCTCAGTGTGTTATTGTGATTACTGTGTTTGCTTTCTGAATATGAGATGTTTGTGAATGCGCTGTGTTTGAACTCCATATTCTACACATGTTTATTCATTTTCCTTATCATATAAGGAAGGCCTAATCTGTGCTGTGTAGTTGGTTCTTACACTGATCACAAAGAGCTTCACACACTAAAATGCACACACTCCACTAGTTAACCTGCAGTGCTGAGCTGCATCAGTCAGGGTAATGTGGTGCTGAAAATACACCAGTGCCCTGTCCTCCACTCTCACCGCTGCTGTCGCTTGACGAAACCAGAGCGGACAGAGGGATCATTTCCACCGGGAGAACCAGTGAGGAGAGGAAAGATAGAAGATGCTCCCTACAAACTGGAGGAGGTGGAGAACATCAGAGACGAAACCACAAAGACAAAAACCTCAGAAAAGCAGAACGAGAGTCGCAGACAGAGACGAGCTTCATTAACTGTGTTATTTATTAATACAACCAGAATACAAACAGAATAATATTCTGGAGCTGAGTGTGTGTGTGTTTGTGTTTGTGAGGAATGTGTTGAAAGCAGCACACACACACACACACACTGTGGATATTTCTGGAACAGACGTAGGTAGCATGACCCACAGGCCCAGAGGCAAAGGGCGTCTCGAACGATCTCTGTACTATTAAAGTGAAAGTTGTGGCAAAAAAAGACGATTCACATGATTTCAATTTTCCATTCCACCATAAATGGTGCAGCAGTTACATCCTGTCTAATATAGTTAAGTAATGCAAGCTTATTTCCCACCTATTTAAATAGTACAAACTGCATGCCATCCCACATTTATCTCAAAGAAACCTAGGTTGCTTTGTTATGTGGATTGTCTGTTCCACCTTAACATTATCAGCAGTTACTTTCTGGTGCAAACAGCTACAAAAGTAATGGAACCTTTTATCCTACCAATTCATCACATATTTACCTCAAAGAAATTTTACTTGTTTTTTTAATTTGCATTTTCCATTCCACCTTAAATGGTGCAGCAGTTACATTCTGGTGCCTAACATAGAAAACCAGAAAGGAAGCATATGCAGTCATGTAAAGTACAACCAGGAGATCTTAAAATAACGTGAATACAAACAACACACAGCCGATTCCATCATGTCATTATTTATTTAACAGAAATGAAGCCAAAATGGAAAAGCCATATGTGAAACACAAAGTACACCCCATGAATCAATAGCTTGTAGAACCACCTTCAGCAGCAACAACTAATCATTATTAGTAAGTATAAGTATTATAAGAAATAATTTTCAGTATGACTTAATTAGCCTCTCACAATGTTCTGGAAGAATTTATTTCTTTATAACATTGCTTTAGTTCATTGAGGTTTGTGGGCATTTGTTTATGCACAGCACTTCTAAGGTCTCTCCATAGTTTTTCATTTGGGTTGAGGTCTGGCCTTTGACTGCCACTTGTAGCCAGAGTTGCTGCTGTGCTTGGGGTCATTGTCCTGTTGAATGACCCAATTTCAGCCAAGCTTTAGCTGCTGGATAGATGGCCATACATGTGACTCTAGTGTCACATTTACATTTACATTTACATTTACGGCATTTAGCAGACGCTCTTATCCAGAGCGACTTACAAAGTGCTTTGCTATTTACCCAAGAAAACCTTCGCTAGTTAGAATAGGCTAATAATTCAAAAGATACCTCCAAGCTTAGACATTACTAAACACAATACAATAAGGCGACCATAGAACTATTCGTCCAAGTACTCTCTGAAGAGGTGGGTCTTCAGTCTGCGTTTGAAGACAGCGAGTGACTCGGCCGTTCGGACACCCAGGGGCAGCTCGTTCCACCACTTTGGTGCCAGGACAGAAAAAAGCCTGGACACTTGTCTTCCGCGGATTTTGAGGGATGGCGGGTCAAGCCGAGCCGTACTTGAGGCTCGAAGGGCTCTTGGTGCGGATCGGCTTTTGACCATTGCCATCAGATACGGAGGGGCTGGTCCGTTCTTGGCTTTGTAGGCCAGCGTCAGTGTTTTAAATCTGATGCGGGCAGCTACAGGAAGCCAGTGGAGAGAACGCAGCAGTGGAGTGACATGGCTAAATTTTGGGACATTGAAGACGACCCGTGCCGCTGCATTCTGGATGAGTTGCAGGGGCCTGATGGTGCGCAGAGGGAGACCAGCCAGAAGAGAGTTGCAGTAGTCAAGTCTGGAAGTGACGAGAGACTGAACAAGGACCTGGGTGGCCTCTCTAGAGAGGAAGGGTCGAATTCTCCGGATGTTGTACAGGAGGAATCTGCAGGACCGAGTTACGTTTGCAACATGACTTGAGAACGATAACTGATCATCCATCACTACACCAAGGCTTCGGGCTTCAGTAGAAGGAGTGACCAGTGAGTTCTCAAAGGTGATGGCAAGATCGTTTCTTGGTCCAGCAGTTCCCGGGATGTACAGCAGCTCCGTCTTGTAGGGGTTGAGTTTGAGATGGTGAGCCGCCATCCAAGACGAGACGTCGGCGAGGCAGGCTGAGATACGGGCAGAAACCTGTGTGTCAGACGGTGGGAAAGAGAGCATGAGTTGAGTGTCATCGGCGTAGCAGTGGTAAGAGAATCCATGAGAGGATATCACTTTACCAAGAGAGTGAGTGTACAGTGAGAAAAGAAGAGGACCAAGAACTGAGCCTTGTGGAACGCCAGTGGAGAGACTACAAGGAGCGGACGTGTCGCCCTGCCACGTTACCTGGTATGAGCGTCCCTGCAGGCATGATGCAAACCATTGCCATGCAGAGCCGGTAATTCCAAGACCGGCAAGGATAGACAGGAGGATCTTGTGGTCCACCGTGTCAAAAGCTGCGGAGAGGTCGAGAAGGATCAGAACCGAGGACAGTCTGGAAGCTTTAGCTGCATGGAGCTTCTCTGTAACTGCAATGAGAGCAGTTTCAGTAGAGTGTGCAGCTTTGAAGCCAGACTGGTTAGGGTCCTGAAGATTGTTCAGAGTGAGAAAGAGAAACAGTTGGTTGTAGACGGAACGTTCGAGAATCTTTGAGAGAAAAGAGAGAAGAGAGATAGGTCTGTAGTTGCCGATGTCCAAGCTGTCTAGAGTTGGTTTCTTTAGGATGGGCACGACTCTGGCAGACTTGAAGGCCGATGGTACATGACCTGATGACAAAGAGCTGTTTATGATAGAGGAGATAAAGGGAAGGAGGTTTGGAGCGATTGTTTGGAACAGAGGGGAAGGAACAGGGTCTAGTGGACAGGTGGTAGGATTATTGGAGGTGAGAAGATGTAGGAGGTCATCTGTGGAAAGAGGAGAGAAGCAGGTCAGAGAAGAGGGAGGAGGAGGGCAGTGTCTAGAGAGCTGGGTAGAGGCGGGGGGGAAAGATCGGCTCTAGTGTACAGAGGAGTTTGTGGACACAGCTCTATTAGCCAGACATATTGAAAGAGCTTTTTGTCAAAGGTTTTGGCACCCCACATTATGAGCAAAGGTTTGTGGACGTAGCTCTATTAGCCAAACACAACAGAGCTTTTGGACCAGTCATGTTTTAGGCAAAAGTTCTGGCCCCCCAAACTTTAACCAAAAGTTTGTAGACACATCTCTATTAGTCAGACATACTGGATGAGTTTCTGGATTTTTTGGCAACCAGACTTATGGCATACCATCAGGAACTGAACTCTCTAGTGCTAATAAACCATTATATACTGCATCATTTAAGGTGGAAAGGCAAATGTGAATAAGAAACTGGGAAATAAGATGACAACTACAGCCTGGTTTAGCCTTTAATTATGAAGTTGTTCATGTGGTTTCTGACACTGTATGGCTCACTGCTATCTATAAACACAAGCTGAATTATGTGGATGAAATCAATATTATGACCCCAGTTGTTGTTATTTGGCACGTTCGCTCTGCGACCTTCAGTTCACAACCCAGAAATCAATCAACATCCATCATCTTTAAGGGTGAATTGATTCTTTAATGCACTTAGTGGGAAAGGTGTGGACTCACATGACTTACGTCAACTCAATCGGACAAAATGAAAGAAAACTTTCCCTGATGAAAAAAAAAACTGGTAAAGTCAGCTCAGACTGGTTAAGCTGGTGACACAAGTTGATCAGGTTGACCACTTTAAATCTTGACTAGCACAGAGTATGGTTCATTTGAGTTTAATGATTTAACCAGTCAACCAGTATGACCAACCTAACCAAGCTAGTCAACCAGTATAAACAAACCAGTTGACCATCATGACCATGCTGATTCCACAGCTTGACCAGCCTGACCACGCTGGTCAACCAGTCTGCCCAAGCTTATTGACCAGCATGACAAATATAGCAGAACAGCTTGACCAGCATAGCCAGCATGATGCTGGTGAAACAGCATGACCAGTATAACCAAGCTGGTTAAACAGTATGAACACACTGGTCGACAACCATGATCAGTCTGACCACACCGGTCCACAAGTATAACCACCTTTAGCCAAACTAGCCAATCGGTATGACCATCTGGCAAGTCTATTACAGAAAATAAACATCTCCACACAATTTGAGAAGAGTGTGGGATGATTTAGGTTCTCAGTTAGCTATGTTTTTATCAACTGCAAAAAGCTATAACTATAAACTATCACTTAAAAGAGGCCATGGCCAACCATGGAGGTTTATGCAAATAGTATGCAAATTCCCAGTGTTGTTTTAATCATATGCTAATTTTCTGTGTTATCTAAATGCCATAAAGACGACAATCTGTCATCTAATTACAGGGGATGAACTGGAAGAGCGCAGAGAGCTAGAGGAGGTGTTTTTACAGGTCGAGGAGATAATATTGTAATGGACTGTGTGTGTGTGTGTGAGTGTGAGAGAGAGGAAGAGAGAGAGAGAGAGTGTGAGTGTATTTAAATATTGAAAAAAAGTAAGATGTGTACTGGCACAGTGCCAGGGGGCAAGATTAAACAGACTGTTCAGAGTTAACACTGAGCCTGATGTGCAATGGCTTTCAGCACATCATATTGCACACAGACACGCTGACACACACACGCTCGATTACACAGATATATATATATATATATATATATATATATATATATATGTGTGTGTGTGTGTGTGTGTGTGTGTAATCGAGCGTGTGTGTGTGTGTGTCAGTATATATATATATATATATATATATATATATATATATTGCAGATTTATGTTTCCCCCAGTATATAATATGATTTCCAAGCACAAAATTACATTTTGAGCTAGAGTGGGCATGGCCAAAGCATAAGTCCGGCCCCAAGTGCAAAAGGACATGCTTTACTCCTCAAGCAAACAATGATCTCAGGTCAGATACTGTCATTCTGGAAAAGCAAGAGGAGGCTGTGTCCTAATAACTGAATGAAACTTCCTTCTTTCAGCTCTCCGCTCTGTAACTCATGTGGATCCATAAGCTAGTCAGCTCTGGCAGTATATATACTGAGACTAGAAGATACAGATTCAAGCAGATTTTAGCTAAAAGCACAGCTTTCCTGTCTGCTCTTTTTGATTCTGCTGATCTGTATCTCATATCCTCAGTAAATATACTGGCACAATAAAACCATATTACTATAAAAACTGACCCCAATACACACAAATGTTCACACACATCTGATTTTATTCTGCTTTTATACTTTTTTATATAGATATACTGACAGATATTCCATTTCAGTTCACCATTTACTATTTATAATCACCCCCTGTTGCTTCTCAACAGAGACCCCCCCCCCCACACACACACACACACATACAAATATAGCCCATGCAGATCTCTACTGGGGATAAGTATACTGCTCAAAAAAAGGGAACACTCAAATAACACATCCTAGATCTGAATGAAATATTCTCATTGAATACTTTGTTCTGTACAATGTGCTGACAACAAAATCACACAAAAATCATCAATGGAAATCAAATTTATTAACCAATGGAGGCCTGGATTTGGAGTCACACATAACATTAAAGTGGAAAAACACACTACAGGCTGATCCAACTTTGATGTAATGTCCTTAAAACAAGTCAAAATGAGGCTCAGTATTGTGTGTGGCCTATGACCTCCCTACAACGCCTGGGCATGCTCCTGATGAGGTGGCGGATGGTCTCCTGAGGGATCTTCTCCCAGACCTGGACTAAAGCATCCGCCAACTCCTGGACAGTCTGTGGTGTAACGTGACGTTGGTGGATGGAGCGAGACATGATGTCCCAGATGTGCTCAATCGGATTCAGGTCTGGGGAATGGGCGGGCCAGTCCATAGCTTCAATGCCTTCATCTTGCAGGAACTGCTGACACACTCTAGAGTTGTAGCATTGTCCTGCATTAGGAGGAACCCAGGGCCAACCGCACCAGCATATGGTCTCACAAGGGGTCTGAGGATCTCATCTCGGTATCTAATGGCAGTCGGTCTACCTCTGGCGAGCACATGGAGGGCTGTGCGGCCCTCCAAAGAAATGCCACCCCACACCATTACTGACCCACTGCCAAACCGGTCATGCTGAAGGATGTTGCAGGCAGCAGATCGCTCTCCACGGCGTATCCAGACTCTGTCACATCTGTCACATGTGCTCAGTGTGAACCTGCTTTCATCTGTGAAGAGCACAGGGCGCCAGTGGCAAATTTGCCAATCCTGGTGTTCAAGCCAAGCACGGTGTTGAGCTGTGAGCACAACCCCCATCTGTGGACATCGGGCCCTCATACCATCCTCATGGAGTCGGTTTCTAACCGTTGTGGCCTATTGGAGGTCATTTTGCAGGACTCTGGCAGCGCTCCTCCTGCTCCTCCTTGCACAAAGGCAGAGGGAGCGGTCCTGCGGCTGGGTTGTTGCCCTCCTACGGCCTCCTCCACGTCTCCTGGTGTACTGGCCTGTCTCCTGGTAGCGCCTCCAGCCTCTGGACACTACGCTTTTATACTTTTTTATATAGATATACTGACAGATATTCCATTTCAGTTCACCATTTACTATTTATAATCACCCCCTGTTGCTTCTCAACAGAGACCCCCCCCCCCCCCCCCCACACACACACACATACAAATATAGCCCATGCAGATCTCTACTGGGGATAAGTATACTGCTCAAAAAAAGGGAACACTCAAATAACACATCCTAGATCTGAATGAAATATTCTCATTGAATACTTTGTTCTGTACAATGTGCTGACAACAAAATCACACAAAAATCATCAATGGAAATCAAATTTATTAACCAATGGAGGCCTGGATTTGGAGTCACACATAACATTAAAGTGGAAAAACACACTACAGGCTGATCCAACTTTGATGTAATGTCCTTAAAACAAGTCAAAATGAGGCTCAGTATTGTGTGTGGCCTATGACCTCCCTACAACGCCTGGGCATGCTCCTGATGAGGTGGCGGATGGTCTCCTGAGGGATCTTCTCCCAGACCTGGACTAAAGCATCCGCCAACTCCTGGACAGTCTGTGGTGTAACGTGACGTTGGTGGATGGAGCGAGACATGATGTCCCAGATGTGCTCAATCGGATTCAGGTCTGGGGAATGGGCGGGCCAGTCCATAGCTTCAATGCCTTCATCTTGCAGGAACTGCTGACACACTCTAGAGTTGTAGCATTGTCCTGCATTAGGAGGAACCCAGGGCCAACCGCACCAGCATATGGTCTCACAAGGGGTCTGAGGATCTCATCTCGGTATCTAATGGCAGTCGGTCTACCTCTGGCGAGCACATGGAGGGCTGTGCGGCCCTCCAAAGAAATGCCACCCCACACCATTACTGACCCACTGCCAAACCGGTCATGCTGAAGGATGTTGCAGGCAGCAGATCGCTCTCCACGGCGTATCCAGACTCTGTCACATCTGTCACATGTGCTCAGTGTGAACCTGCTTTCATCTGTGAAGAGCACAGGGCGCCAGTGGCAAATTTGCCAATCCTGGTGTTCAAGCCAAGCACGGTGTTGAGCTGTGAGCACAACCCCCATCTGTGGACATCGGGCCCTCATACCATCCTCATGGAGTCGGTTTCTAACCGTTGTGGCCTATTGGAGGTCATTTTGCAGGACTCTGGCAGCGCTCCTCCTGCTCCTCCTTGCACAAAGGCAGAGGGAGCGGTCCTGCGGCTGGGTTGTTGCCCTCCTACGGCCTCCTCCACGTCTCCTGGTGTACTGGCCTGTCTCCTGGTAGCGCCTCCAGCCTCTGGACACTACGCTGACAGACACAGCAAACCTTCTTGCCACAGCTCGCATTGATGTGCCATGCTGGATGAGCTGCACTACCTGAGCCACTTGTGTTGGTTGTAGAGTCTGTCTCATGCTACCATGAGTGTGAAAGAACCACCAACATTCAAAAGTGATCAAAACATCAGCCAGAAAGCATAGGTACTGAGAAGTGGTCTGTGGTCCCCACCTGCAGAACCACACCTTTATTGAGTGTGTCTTGCTAATTGCCAATAATTTCCACCTGTTGTCTATTCCATTTGCACAACAGCATGTGAAATTGATTGTCAATATTGATTGTCAATCAATGTTGCTTCCTAAGTAGACAGTTTGATTTCAAAGAAGTTTGATTTACTTGGAGTTATATTGTGTTGTTTAAGTGTTCCCTCTATTTTTTGAGCAGTGTATATAAAATAAATACATTGTATAATACACATGTGGACAAAATTGTTGGTACCCCTCAGTTAATGAAAGAAAAACCCACAATGGTCACAGAAATAACTTGAATCTGTCAAAAGTAAAAATAAATAAAAATGTTATGAAAATTACTATATAAAAAATACATGACATTGCATAAAGACGTTGTAAGTAAACTTCATGTGTGTGCCACACACAGTGATAAGTGTGCAGGTATAGAGTAAGGTAGAGAGTACATCAATGGTGCAGAGGTCACATTCTTCTTAATATAACTGTGGCATAGAGAATTCAAGTACAAACATTTTTCTTACAAAATGAGCTCATTATTTTCATGCTTAGAAACATGACCCTGACTCTGATATGAACCGTGTGTTTATACTGTGAGTGATTAATAGAAGGCAGGAATACTAATTACATAAAGTGCTATTACAGTATTAATGGCTGCTTATGTATTACTGATGTACTCTCCAGCATAGGCACATGCTGCATTGTAAATCTCAGTGCTGACTTTACTGTTCAAACACTGAGAAATCACCTTATTTATTAATGTAAATAAACTAACTCAGTTCAGATGAATTCTTATGTTTAGACTGTCTTACGTAAAGTTCAAGATCAGAAGTTCATGTTTATAAGTAGTTCTAAAACCTGGATCTCTTCTCTCACATTCTCTCTTTTCTGTCTCCACTCTCTCTCCCGTTTTTCTGTCTCTCTCTCTCTCTCTCTCTCTCTCTCTTCTCTGTTTTGATATCTCTTTTCCTATGTTTCTCTCTCTTTTCTTCTCTCACCCCGTTCTCTTTCTCTCTTTTTTCTCCCTCTCTCCTCGTTTTCTGACTGTATGATATTTTAATCTCAGTGAAGCTGTGGAATTAATTCTGCTGAATCTAGTTAATCCTGCACAAACACACACACACACACACACACACACACACACACACTTAGTTAGGGTAGAGTCTATGTTGAATGATTAATTTAAACGAGATCCCTTAGTACAATAGTACACAATAATGTCAGTGGGCAAAGCAATTGTACTGGAGTATATTCAAACAATTACTAATTTATGTCGTTTGAATTATGTTGCATTTTATGTTATAGATTGTGTTTATCACACCTGAGTGTTTCTAAGCTTTGTCAAATCTTGAGGTTTTAAGATGATGCTAGCATGCTCAGTTACAGCTGCTATCCAGTGGGAAAGCAGTAACTATTATTATTAGTTACTTATTTTATTGTTGTAATTTTACTTCTTTAAAATAATTTTAAAATAATGCTTTTTAATGCTTTATTTTTTGTTTGTGTATTTTGCTGTTTATATTAGGCAGTTTGAATTGCCACTGTAAATGAAAGGTGCTAGACAAATAAACTTGCCTTGCCTTGCAGTGACAGTGCCACACACTGAACTCAGATGCAGGTCAGATTCAGCTTAAGTGGGTTTCCAAAAGAGAATAACTTTGAGCGTTCCACTGAACACCTTTGGGAGGACTTGGAACAGTACTCTCCCAATTCAACTAATTACTACTTTCAGAAGTGCTTGATGGGCTGAGTGAGTTAGTTTTGGATTGCAGTTGAAATATGCAGAAGGAAGCTCTCCAGGATGAGGGTTGGAGACCACTGTGTTAAATGATGATGCTCAGTGTTTGTTGCTGGTTGCTTTGTGGTGTCTTAAATTTGTGTGTGTGTGTGTGTGTGTGTGTGTGTGTGTGTGTGGACCTTCTAAATGGATGGACTGCTCTGATTGTTTATTAGCCCTGAGGAACTTCTGTTGCCAGCCTCAGACAACTTAATTAGCATCTCTAATTAACATGCAGAGCAAATGGAATAGCAGGTGTTCGGTCTGCAATTCAATTAGCGTTCCTTACTGACAACACACATGCTAACATAGCAAAGCTATCAGAGTCTCTCTCTTGCTCTCTCTTACTCACACACACACACACAAACACACACACACACATGGTCGGGATGACTGGGGCACTAATGGAGATATGTCAGCATAAATACTAGACGTTGTTTGAATAAATGAGAGATGCCTTTTACACTTCCACAACAATCTGTAGAGCAGCATGTTCAATTAAAGCGATTGTTCAGCCAGAATATGTATATAGCTTATTTACTACACAGGAGCTACAAGGCTAATGTAGCTAACAAGTAATGAACGCTTATATCCCACCAATTACCACTTGAGATGTGAGGCTAATGTAACTAACAAGAAAGGGAAGCATATATCCCACAAATTAGCCCTGGAGATGTGAGGCTAATGTAGCTAACAAGTAATGAAAGCTTATACCACACCAATAAGCACTGGAGCTATGAGGTCAATGTAGGTAACAAGTAATGGAAGCTTATAGCCCACCCATTGGCACTGGAGCTACACACACACACACACAGCTTCAGAGGATGAGGGCAACAGTAAAAAGAGTTATTGATTAGAGTGAGACACAGATTTGCATATGGCAACACGCCTGCAGGGCAAATGGACCAATCAAAACAAGTTAAAGAATGAAAGACAGCCAGGGGCATAAATACAGAGCATGCACACGCGTGCGCGCACACACACACACACACACACACACAAACAAAAAAAACAAAAAAAAAAAAATATATATATATATATATATATATCATATTGGCAAGTGTGTGTTAAATGTATAGAACGTGTGTGTGTGTTTATATATTAATGTATGCATATATATTAATATCTCATCCATATCATATCCTAAGTAAACAGGAAAAAAACAGTTTTACCCTTTCACTTTTGATCAAATGAAACACTCAGACTCTCTCTTTCTCTCCCTTCCTCTCCCTTCCTCTCTCTCTCTCTCTCTCTCTCTCCCCTGCTGTCCTTTCATCTTGGTCTGAACAGAGTGTGGTTAATGGTCTTAACGCAGCAGAGAGAGATGCGCTAACACTGTTAAATATTTAAAAGCTGCTGCTGTTTCCTGGTTTTATTTGAACCATTAAAAACAGCTTAATCTCAGCCTCCCTCCTCACTCAGCACCGCACAGTTCACACCTAATGACTAATCAGCAAAACAGGTGATGAAGTATCAAAAATCACTTTCAGGCCACACGTTCAGACCCCCTGAGTGGAGACACGCTTTCCATCATCTGAGAGATACTCTGATGCAGAGATTTAGACCAAAGCTTGTTTTTTAAGACAAATACAAAAAGTTTGCTCCATTCCCACAATAGGTTTTCCAGCATGTGTGTGGCTGTGTGTTCTTCAGCACTATGTACCACACATAGGTGGTTAGTCTCATGCTGTGTGAAGGGGGTTGTGTTTGTGAGAGTGTGTTAGCATAGCAAGTAGTGTTTGGATCAGTAAGAGCTTATTATTGTCATTTTAAATAAGAGGGATCATGCATAGGCACTGATGTGACACTATTTAACATATACCCTATGTCTATTGCAACTGTAAGTAAGCAGGTATAGACTGTACAAATGTATTAGTTGCCTGTGAAAATGAATGAAGTGTTTATTTACTCAGTAAAAAAAGGAAACAACATTTATGCAGTATAACAGTAGAGGTTTGACACCTCTGTGTTCATTCTCCAAAGCTCTCCTTTTAAATGTCTTATTATTGTTATTATTAAATGTCTTAGTATTATTTATGCTCATCATCAACCACCACTTGGTTTAGCAAAATCAGTGCTTAATGATGTTAAATCTGGTGAGCTGGTTGTGGAATTGAACACCTCTATGTGCTCGCTGAGGGCGCCCAAGCTTTGTTCTTCAAACTAGCTCCCAAGATCTTAACTACTTTCTTCAAAATTATGTACGTTTATGGAACAATTTTATTTGTCAGTATCAGACAATGATATTCTGCATGAATAAGAATGTCACATCACTCATACTCACGCTCTTACCCATCCAAACTGCACTCTAAATGAGCTCACACTCGCAATCGCTCTTTTATATAGCAGTAAAAACCCGGTAGCTCACAGTAAGCTCAGAGGAATTCTAAACAATGATCTATTTTCTCCTTCTCCTCTGTATTTACACCAGTAAATCTAAACAAAATTCAAAAATTAAATAAATAATAAATTAAATTACCAATACATTTTTAAACAACAAACTTCACTGTACAGTGTAATTGCATGTTTACTGTGCATATGACAATACAACTCTGAATCTTGAATGGAAGCTTGTACCAGTTAGCACTGGAGCTACGAGGCTAATTTGGCTAACAAGTAATAAAAGATAATACCCTACCAATTAGCACTGAGGCTATGAGGCTAATTTAGATAACGAATAATTCAAGCTTATACTCCACTAATGGAACTATGAGGCCGATTAAGCTAGCTAACAAGTAAACAAAGCTCATACCCCACCAATTAGCAATGGAGCTATGAGGCTGATGAAGCTAAAAAGTAATGGAGACTTACACCCACTCTGGATTTACAGCAGTAAATAAAAACTAACTATATATTTTGAATGAAATTAACAATAAATTTATGAACAATAAAAAAAACAACAATAAATGGTTAAAAAAACAGATTTACATCAGTAAACATACATTCAGTACAGTTACATTCAGACCAGTATGGGGCGTGCAGAGAATGGGGCTACAACCTATTTCAGTGTGTGTACAGGCCCACAGTGATTTAAATGAAATGAAGAAAGTTAACAGGGTTAAGCTGAAGAAGGATGCTGGCGGCAGGGAGTGCAGGGAGTACTGTACTCTTTTGAGTCACACAAACTCAAACCTAACTTAAATATGAAGCCCAACATTTCAGTCCTTCTGGCTTCTTCTTACGAGCTTTCCTGTTCAGCTCAGTTCACAGACGTTTCAGTCTGCTGTCCGTTCGATCTGCTGTCACTCCTCCTTCGCCATTCTCCCTTTAAGGAGGCTGTTGCTGCTAACCCAAGCTAAAAGAACCTGACGCAATGCTCAGACACTCCGGGTGTACAAACACCTTAATAACTACTCAATGCTAAAAAAAATAAAAATAAATCTGAAGAGACTTCTAATACTGTAATACTTAGTGCACTCCAAGCACTGACTGAAATGGGGTTTTTCAGAGCAATAGTGGAACTTTTTTGGTGCTATATAGAACAACTAAAACAGGTTTCTCTTGTACATAAGGAATAATTTATGCATTCTGATAGATCTTTTGGTAGGATATAGGACCTTTGCTCTTTTTAAAGAACCCTTGAAGAACCCTTATTTTCAAGGTTGTAGCATAACTTTTGTATTCTTATAAAAGCAACGATTCTTTACTAAAGGAAGTGGTTCCATATAGAACCATGACAACTGAAAGAACTACCTGGATGCAAAAAATGTTTCTTTGCCTGATTAATCTGTTCTTCGGTTGGTGGATTGTTTTTAATATGGTTCTTTATACTACCAAAAAGGTTCCATTATTATTATGCATAAATAAACCCTTTGCAATACTATGTAGAACCGCTTTGTAAGTGTAGTGTAAAATAAGAAAATCGATTAGTCAGTAAATGTGCCGGACTGTAGACTGTTGCTGTATGTCTCTATGAGGTGACTCAGGTATGACATCATCACGTATATGTGTGCGTGCGTGCGTGTGTGTGTGTAATTCAACACACTCCCCCATCTACTCGAGACAATGTAACCAATCAATTGTTATCAATAATGTGGTGGTGGTGCTGGAACTGAGCCAATGGAGTGTTTGTTGACTGTGCTGGTAGAAAAATGATCCGACACTGCGGATCAATAACTCTCAGCCTTTATTACTGAACCCTAATCAATAATGCATGAACCCATCCAAATCAATTATACATTAAACTCTACAATGGAAACAGAGGCAGACGAAAATCAAACCAAAGGAAACACACACACACACACACATACACACACATGCGTGATAAGAAGTCCTGTACTCATATTTATGTGCCAATACATTATATGATAATGATATAATAATATACCCCAATTAAAGTATTACACGTATGTAAGTAGTACACAATATTTAATCTGTATAGTGTTGCATACTGCCATTGCATACTGACACTAACAGCCGGAACAAATTTCTTGTGTGTGAACATACTTGGCCAAAAAAAACGGATTCTAATTCTGATATGTAATAACATGTCCTATAGTTATACATATTTGTGTGTGTGTGTGTGTGTGCCCTGTATAGATTACATATGTAAAGATGTATTATATATGTAAACATCTATATGTAATAATAAAATACTGTATATGCATGTATCTATGCGTAATAATAATATACCCAATATGTATTATACATACATACGTATCTATATGTAACATTAACATAACCCATATGTAGAGTGTATATATGTAAGTATTACAGCAGTTGTGAATGGTGGACTGAATGACCGAGGTGAAAGTTGAGCTTGTTCACAAGCTCCTCATTCTCCTTCTCCTTTGTTTTCCAAATCTCTTTCTTTTGTTTTCTTTGCTTCTCCAGCTTTCCACCTTCTCAAATCCCTCTTTCACCCTCCCCCCCCCTCTTCTTTCTTCTCTTACTCTTTCTACCTGACCTGCTGGTGTTACCACAGTTCCCCTCTCCTGTCACTGTGGCTCCTAGTCATAATAGTTTATCTATAGTCTTGCTACCTCATATCTCTATTAGGGCAATAATACATATGCTGCTCCTGTAAACGCTTTTTATATCCCTTAATATGTTTATTAGTGCAATATCCACCATGGCTGCTCCAGCATGTGTTGTGTTCATTATATACGCCATATATTGACATGTACCCTTTTTCACTTTTATAACCTGTGGTAACCTGTCTGTAACACCCCCACCCCTGATTAATGTATGTACATACTTCTAGTACATACTTCATATATCCACATCGGCCCTGCTTACTTTTATTTTTGTTATTCATTTGAATTGTTTGTTGTTAATAGAACCTCTGTCATTTGTGTTGGATTTATTTTAATAATCTATGTCTTCCTGTGTGCAATGTGTACAGTACTATGGCACTGAAATTTCCTTCAGAATCAATGAAGTCTTATCTTATCTACTCTTTCTTATTATCTTTCTTGTCTTTCACCCTCTCCTTTCTTCTTCCTACTACTTTTTACACAAACAAGGTGAATGAGAGGCAAGCGGATGAAGAACTGAATAGAGGGAGAACAGGAAGGCTCACTGCTCACTTCCTCTTTTTATTTTCCTCCCTTTCATTTTCCTTCTTCACTTTGTCCTCCTCTAGTTGATCCTCTTTAGCCTCTTTTTCCCCCCAGTTCCCATATTTTCCTCCATATTTTCCATTTTCTTCCTCCTCTACTTTTTTCTACTCCTTTTTTTCCTCCTTCTTTCTCACTCCTGTCCTTTATGTACTCCTTATCTTTTACTTCGTCTTCTCTTACTCTTGTCCTCCTCGTCACTCTGTTTCTTTTCCTCCTCCCAGTTTTTCCTGATTTCCTTTTGATCTTTTCCCTGATCCTTACTTTTCCTCTTTCTTTTTCTTTTTCTTTTTCTTTTCCTCTTTTAATCATATGCTTATTTCCTCACCCAACCTTCTTTCTCCCAGTGTTTCCAATCCTTTTACTCAATATCTCCATTCTCTCTGCTTAAACTTACATATCTCTCTCTCTCTCTCATGCGCTTACTCTCTGTCTTTCTGATTTAAATTTGTGTTATTCTCTGCTGTGAATAATTTCATGCCGTCTGAGCAGTGGCTGAAGCTCCCTCTTCTGCTATCCTCCCAGCCTGTTACTGATTTTAGTATTAAACATCAATACACACACACACACTTTGCCTTTTCTCATATATTTAAAAATATGGACATGTGATCTTCACTTAAACAATATTGGGAGGTAATATAACTACACACATAAAATCTAATTTATTTAGATTTATTTACTCATTTGTAAATAAAATTAAGAAAAATACTGTTTTCTTTTGAGGAAAAAAGAACAGCCCACATTCATCACATATATGCACCACATTAGCTGCAGATGATTAGAACATCATTAGAGGGAATTTTGGAGGAGCCTGTCTTATTTAAACCTCTTGATTGGTAAAGAGCATTATTACCATGGTGAGATCTAAAGAGCTTTCTGAGGCCTTCAGAAAGAAGGTTGTAAATGCATATGCATCTGAGAGGGATTTAAAAAGATCTCTCCATGAAATAATTTACAACTGCCAACGTGGCCAGGTCAGGCCGTTCTAGCAAGTTCAGTCCAACAGCAGACCACAAAATGCTCCAACAATCCTAAAATGTCATCACAGGATCTTCAGGTGATGTCAAAGTACAGGATCTACCATCAAAATGAGACCACACACATTTAATTTTCATGGGAGATGTGCAAGGAGGAAACCTTTGCTGTCAAAAATAACCAACAAAAAACAAAAAAAAACCCAGCAAAACCAAAATTTTGAGCTTTAGACAAATTAATACAACATTGAATCATTTGGACAGAGTAACAGACGACATGTTTGCATAAACCAGACACAACATTTGAGCACAAGAACCCAGATCAACTGTGAAGCATGGACGTGAAAATGTCATGGTTTGGGGCTGCTTTTTTGCAATAGGGATTGGAGAGCTCACCAACATGGAATCCACTAGGATTTTTTTCAATTGTATCAGAGGAAAAAGTGAGGCCATCTGTCTGAAAAGCAAAAAAACTGAAATGTCACACAGCTGAAAGAATTCTGCATGGAGAAGAGGGAAAAAAAATTCTCCCAGTTGATGTCAGAGACTGGTAGCTCTTTTTAGGAAATGTCTAACTTAAAGAGGGGAAATACCAGCTATTAAGGTATATGATGTCCTAATGTTTCCTTACAAGAAAATGTTATTTCTGTTAAATTAAATTTGAAAAAAGATATTTCTTCAGTTTGGTAACTTTTAGTTATACACTCTGTGCAAAGCTATGGTATCTGATAGAAGGACACTAATATACTGGTTGTAAAATTTGTTTTGCATGACAGACCATATAAAAGTATGTCTTTCTCTCTCAGCTCTTGGCTAAGCAAAGAGTGGTGGAGATAGAATGCAGTTTGAGATAAAAAATTTAATTGTTTGCCACTAGGTTTTGTGTATAGGTCATGTACTGTCCATCATATACTACATGGACAGAGGTAGTGTGATCCTAAACTTTAATGTGTATTATTGGCAGACATGCATCACCAATATAACCCCTACACAGACACATAAAAGACCCTGATCAATCCTGGTCTAGACACATCCAGCCGATCAATAACACCCATATAAAATAAAAAAGTGAAAGGCTACTTTTAGCTTTCCAGCAACAGTGGAGAAAGTGGAAGAGGTAAAGAGAATAGGAGTAGAGATGAAAGTAGAAGAGACAAAAGAAGAGGAGAAGAGAAGAGTTGATAAGACAGGATAAAACCTAAGAGTATGTGAAAGCAGAGGAAAAGAAGAAGATAGAAGGGATTATGGGAGCACAGATGAAGAGAAGAGAGGAGAGGAGAAAATGAAAGAGAAGAGATGAAAAGAAAAAAGAAAGGAAGAGAGAAGAAGTGAGAAGACAAGAACATAAGAAGAGGAGAGGAGAAGAGAAAAAATAGGAAAATATATATGAGAGGAAAGGGAGGAGAGAAGGTAATAAGACAGGAGATGAAAAGAGAAGAGAAGATAGAAGAGGAAAATGGGAGAGAAGAGAGCAGATAAGAAACGGAGAGAGGAGAAGTGAGGAGAAGAAAGGAGAAAGAAAGAGAGGAGATGAGATGAAAGGGGAAAAAATAGATAGGAGAACAGAGTACACAGGAGAAGAAGAGAGATAAGAGGAGGAGAGGGGCAATATGAGGAGGAAACAGGAGAGATGTGAGGAGAAGATAGTGAGATACAATGAAGACAAGATAAGATAAAAAAAGAGGAAATGGAAGAGGAAAGAAAAAGAGGAGAAGAGATGAAAAGAGAAGAATGGAAGAAGAAAAGTGAGGATAAGAGAAGAGATAGGAGAACAGGAGAGATAAGAGGAGAATAGAGGATAGAAGATAAGAGGGGAAGAACAGGAGAGATAAGAGGATGAAAAGAGATGAAAGGAGGAGAAGAGGAGATAAGAGGAGGAGAGAATATGCTGTGTTCTTGTCTCTCCTGATTACAGATTGGTGTGTAATTATCTGCCCACAGAGTGCAGCTAAAGATGCCTGATTATACTGCTACAGCCGCCTCGACACATGCTACCAACACACATACACACACACACACACACAAATGCTTCATTACCTTTCTGACCTCAATCAGTATGCAGATTCCCAACCTTATCCAATTTTCCTTATTCAAATACTGAATAGCACACTTGCACACTCCCTCACTCTCACAGACTCATAGATTGTCACACCCACAAACTCTCTTACTCTACACTCTGGGGATGTGGGATTAGGTACATCATGGCCCCTGGGTAGATGATGGGTACATCATCATTCTGTCCTGCAGACTCAACGCTCTCTGGATTGGAAGACTTGTTGTTGGATTCAACTCAGCCTCACATCCCAGAACCTCAAGACTCAACTCAAACGTGCATCGCAGAAACTTAAGCCTTGACTTGAACTCGCACCCTAGAGATTCGAGTTGGACACCCCAGAACCTCGAGACTTAACTGGAACTTGCATTTTGAAGACTCAAACCTTGACTTGGACTCACAGAGTTCCAGAGACTCAAGATTTGAATTGGACTCATACCCCAAAGATTTAAGATTCAACTCACATGTCAGAGATTCAAGATTTGAGATTCAGGATTCAACTTGGACTCGCAGAACCCCAGATGAATTAACTCAAACTTGCATCTCAAAGACTGACTTGGCACCACAGAGATTCAAGATTTGTCAGCAACATTTAGACTCGAATCAGGGTTCCACTCTCAGAGACCCTAGATTGGAGATCTGACTTAGACTCCCCCAGAGAGCTGTTTCATACCTCAAATATTCAAGGCTTGACTTAGGTCTCACAAACCAAAGACTAAAGACTCGACTCGAACTCAGAATTGACACTCATCTCAGACTCTCATCCCAGAGACTCAAGACTTGACTTGGACTTGTGTCACTGAGACTGGATTCATATCTAAGACAACACAGACACAGTTTTGAGGCAGGTTTTGGGCCTCTAAGCCACATCCGCACCCACCCGATCATGTATTTGTATTCAACAATAAGATAGTACACCTTTCAAAATCTATTTGATCAGAAAAAAACAGGTGCTAATAATAAAATCGTTTTCTGCAAAATAAATCTTAAATACAGATCGCAAAATTATAATCCCAGGCCCCTTGAAGGCTAGAGGACAATATGCAACTGCTTATACCACTTAGAGCAAGAAACAGCTCTGCACACACACACACACACACACACACACACACACGTACACAAATCTAAAAGTACATTGTGGCTACTCAGCCCCCACTCAGCCATGCCCCACTCAGTTTATGACCCCAATCTATTGTTTTTCTACCTGAATCTGCAGAACACACACACAAACTCACACACCATAGCTACCTCTTCATTTTCATATCTCTGTACACACACTGCAGCCTGCAGCCCTGAACAAGGACAGATAGCAGCAGTTTAATGTCAGCATCACCCACAGTGCTAACAGGCCAGTTGCAGTGTGAGGGCTGACTAGTGCTGCCCCCTACAGACACTAAAGCTTCAGTCAAACTTCAGTGTTGACACTGGTATTTGGTGACATTTATTTAAATATAAATGACTACAGTTGGGAATGTAAAAAGGGCCAAACCTTGTGTATTTGCTAAATTTCTCCTTGGCTGATTGCTGAAGGGGTGGTCCTTCCTTTTATAAAGATGGAAGTGCAAGCAGAAGCATCGTATGAAACAAACCGGCCGATTCTAATGACCGGTCACTGACACGGGCCCTAAATAAATTATTAATTGAGTATTTAATTGTTTTTTGTTGGCCAGTGTAATTTCTAATAAAGTGGCCAGTGAGTGGAAGCACAAGCTTGTTGTCAGTTAATGATGCGAAGGAAGCATACGTGATTACAATTCTGCAACCCAAAACAAACAGTGAAGAGATGCTGGAAGCTTGACAGAGAGATTAATGATGCATACGGCTATTTGCAGCTAAAGGTCTTTAATATCTGCTAATACACTCATCGACAGCCTCTTCATGGGGGTGCTGGTGTGTTGGAATGAGGGGAATGGGGAGGAAAGCCGTTTAAAGGCTGATGAATCACCGGCTCCATCGCTCAGAGCAGATGTGATAAAGCCTGTTTCATTGTTAAGGATCCTCTGGGCTCCTCGAGCTGAGAAAGGCGCAATGTTCTCCGCTGTTTACTGAGATTTTTATAGATCTGGCACGTCGGCTGGGACCGGTAAACATGAATTAAAGGATTTAAGCAGATTGAAATGTGAATGAGGTGTAAAAGAGAGTAATCTGACAGTACACACACCTCTGGCACAAAACCATGTGGTGGTCCAGAAGGGCTAAACCACATTAAAAAAAAAGGAGCAATGACATATAATATACAAATATAAAAAAATACAGGACAATGAAAAGAGCCCTACTTTTACGAGGAGCAATAATAAATAAAGACCCTTTCAAGGTTTTCTAAGTGAAGCATTGACCCACGCTAGCAGAGGGAACAGTTTATTGTGTTATTCTTGATAAAAACTCACAACTACTCACAAACTGCTCACAACTATATAGACAACACCCAGACATTTTTACTGTGATTAACCCCCTGTGAGTTATGTATGTTATACCTAATTGTGTACTACAGCTTACATATAACTGAGCCTTCATTCTGCCCTCCCTAAAACAGACCAACAGCAGATAACTAAGCTACCTAACAAGGCTAACTATGCTAACTGCTGATCAACAGAGATTAAGTTCATTCACTTAAATGGTCACTGCAAATCTATGACATATGAAATAATAATTAAAACATGTGACGTGGTTATTGAAACATTTGGCCAAAAACTATTGCTAGCATAATACAGAAAACCTTTTCTGCTCCTACTACCTATAGCTTTGCAGAGTTTCAAGTATTCTGCCAATCACCAGATCAAGTGATTATCGATTGCTTCAGGAGCTAGATCGGCATTATAAACTGAGAACAGACTGCGAAACACTGCCAACAGAAATCATGTCCACATCAAAATGTTCACTGTTTTGTGTATCCCATGATCCACTGGGTTAGTGCAAGCTCATCGCGACAAAAAAACCCCCAACATGGCAGAATCAAGCAGAAATCTGTAAAAATTGTAAGTTATTTATGATTATCTTCCCATAATAGTAAAAACCTGAATCTTGGCTTTTTATGTCTAACAATTTTAATTAGTTATGCCTCCAGCAGACATTAGTCTGTGTCCTGGCAACATCAAAACGCATTGCCATCGAAATGCGGCTCAAAAGCGATTCAGTCATAGGTACCTTCATCACAATGCTGCCCTCTAAGGTACTGACTTATGAGACAGCATAGGCCGCCCATTTCGGGCACAGCCTACATTACCATCATCGTTAAGCTATAAGCTATTTATATGACTACTACAGGTTTTACATAAAGAATTGCCATAACATGCCTGTCATGTTCATGATTTAACTGTATCTGTCTCTCAGTGTAAACAACACAATAAAAACGATCCACTATTAGCACAGCCGTTTCAGCCTACATCTTTCAGTAAAGGTCACAGATTATGTATTAGCTTACTGTAGGGAAACACAGGAACGGTAATTGGTTGAAGGAACATTTAACCGCATAACAAAAGACACTTAATGACAGAATGAGAGAGGAGGCAAGTCCAGACACATTTCGCTGTACACTGTACAGTGACAAATATGTGCACCTTTACCTTTACCTTTAACATATGGGCCCAGTTTACTGTTGCATATGGACTTAATTCAAAATTAATTTAAATTCAGCTGTGATTTAAAGGTTTGTAGTTAAAACTAAAACAAGATTACATTGGCTAATGCCACGCTTATTGTTGAGACTCCTATTTTAAAATGTCTTTAAATTGAAAACCCTGCGTACCTGTGTCATCACTCTGTAAAAACTATGAAAAGATTAAATATAAAATGAAGATATGTTGTCATGCTGTCCTTTATTTTTTATTTATTAGTTGAAAAAGAGTCAAAGTGACAAAGTGCGCGCACATATTTTTGATCACTAGACCTCTATTATCAATCCAGTCTATATACTCTAGTCCATATAATAAGTCTATATAATAATTAAACCACATCCAAGAAGACGAAGACCTGTATCTGTGGTTGAATTTAAAACAACCACCCAAACAATTACAATTTTGAATTGATCTTTAAAAAATGAAGATAAAAAAGGCTGCTCTTGCTGCACAGATGGGGGGCAATGTTTCTCCCAAACTAAATCACCATCTCGCTCCAGAAAGCTGCTGCAATCCCAATAAAAAGAGTGCCTGCTAATTGCTATGCTAACATGTAATGATTTAAGACAGATTTATTATGGAAAGTCACAACAAACATGGCTGCCGTGACAAATCTCCCTATTTTGGAATTTTCTTTAATTTATGTAAGTGTAATTCATACTGACAAAGTTCAGTAATTTCATACAGCTTTACTAGAATTTTGTTCTCAGCTTGTGGGTGTGGTTTTATTGTGTGTGCAATCATATCATGCTAATGATGTCGTATTGTATTCTGCTTAAAGTACCATTTCTATGAAATCAATACAAAATTAGCCAAGAAGTTGAAAGTGGTTTACGGAAGAATATTAAGGTTATCTTTGCTAATACCCAATGAATGTCATTTTTATTGCCTGAGCTAAACAAAAGTGCTAAAAGTACATTATGAAGACACCACATGAATTAACCTTGATGGAGGCTTGGATTAAGTTGGCTTTTTTTTTCTCTTCCCCCTTAAGTGACAGTGTTAGCTAACGTCAGCTCTTTCTTCAATCATAAACACAATGTTAGCCTCAGACTTTTAAATAATCCTAGTAAAACCAAAATAAACCTTACCACAGAGAGCCTCACAGGTTAGAAATAGGATTCAGTTTCAGTTTCTCAATTTCACCTTAAAGCAGTACAAGTTACATACGTGGACAAAATTGTTGGAAACCCTTAGTTAATGAAAGAAAAACCCACAATGGTCACAGGAATAACTTAAATCTGACAAAAGTAAAAATAAATAAAAATTCTATGGAAATGAACAAATGAAAATCCGACATTGATTTTGAACCATGCTTCAACAGAATTATTTAAAAAATAAAGTCATTAAACAGGCCTGGACAAAAATGATGGTACCCCTGAAAATAATATGACCAAAGGGATGATCAAGGTGTGTCCACTAATTAGCATCACAGGTGTCTACAATCTTGTAATCAGTCAGTGGGCCTTTATATTGGGCTACAGGTAGTCATTGTGCTGTTTGGTGACATGGTGTGTACCACACTCAACATGGACCAGAGGAAGCAAAGGAAAAAGTTGTCTCAGGAGATTAGAAAGAAAATTATAGACAAGCATGTTAAAGGTAAAGATTATAAGACCATCTCCAAGCAGCCTGATGTTCCTATGACTACAGTTGCACATATTTAAATTATATAGAAATTTAAGATCCATGGGACTGTAGCCAACCTCCCTGGACATGATGACAAATTGATTACAAATCAAAGAGACGAATGGTAACAAAAGAGCCCAGAAAAACTTCTAAAGAGATTAAAGGTGAACTTCAAGCTCAAAGAACATCAGTGTCAGATCGCACCGTTGTTGTTTGAGCCAAAGTGGACTTAATGGGAGACGACCAAGGAGGACACCATTGTTAAAAACAAATCATAAAAAAGCCAGACTGGAATTTGCCAAACTACATGTTGACAAGACAAAAATGGAACTTTTTGCCAAGGCTCATCAGCTCTATGTTCACAGATGGAAAAATTAAGCATATCAAGAAAAGAACACTGTCCCTATTGTGAAACATGGAGGAGGCACTGTTATTTTATGGGGCTGCTTTGCTGCATCTGGTACAGGGTGTGCTGCCCAGTGTCAGAAAGCTTGGTCTCAGTCGCAGGTCATGGGTCTTGCAACAGTGACCCAAAAAACACAGCTAAAAACACCCAAGAATGGCTTAGAGGAAACATTGGACTATTCTGAAGTGGCCTTCTATGAGCCCTCACCTAAATCCTATTGAGCATTTTTGGAAGAAGCTGAAACATGCCGTCTGGAAAAGGTACCCTTCAAACCTGAGACAACTGTAGCAGTTTGCTCACGAGGAGTGGGCCAAAATAGCTGTTGAGAGGTGCAGAAGTCTCGCTGACAGTTACAGGAATCGTTTGATTGCAGTTATTGCCTCAAAAGGTTGTGCAACAAAATATTAAGTTAAGGGTACCATCATTTCTGTCCAGGCCTGTTTCATGAGTTTATTATTTTTTTTATAATTCTGTTGAAGCATGGTTGAAAACCAATGTCTGACTTTCATTAGTTAATTTTCATAGCATTTTTATTTAGTATTACTTTTGACAGATTCAGGTTATTCCTGTGACCATTGTGGGTTTTTCTTTCATTAACCGAGGGGTACCAACAATTTTATCCATGTCTGTAGTTAGCACTACTGCTGTATTAATAAAGGTGAAAGCAAAGAGTCTATGGAAAGCCACAACAAACATGGCTGTCATGACAAATCACCCTATTTTGGAATGCACTTTTCATTTAAGTGTAATACATATTGAGTATGTTAAGTAATTTGATACAGTTTTACCAGAACTTTGTCCTTTAAATTGTTGGCATGGTTTTAATGTGTGCAGAGTTAGCCAAGAAGCTGAAAGTAGTTTGCAGAATTATTTTTAAGGTTATCAATTTACTTTGTTAAAAACAGAAAAAAATACATGGTTCCCATTCTTCAAGGCTAAGGTGTGGAACTGATAAACACAGAACTCACATACAGACATTCACACAAATAAAACATGTTGGGACAGTGCTCGCTGAAGGAAAACGGTTCTACAGCAAATTATGTCCGTGAAGAGCCTATTTCCTGCTGGTATTGATCTGCTGCATCTGAGGCAACTGATAGGAGGTCCTCTGGAAGTTTTGTGTGGCAGCCATGTCAGTCATGGCTGAATCATTTGGCATTACTTTCCCTGAATCCTATGTGCATTTCATGCTTGAACTTCCTTTGTGAATCCAAGATGGTCTACATGGCAAGACAGGTTGGATACGCAATATCTGGTCACATTATCTTCCATTTCGACTTCATCATTGTCCATTAACTGAATTAAGGCCTCCTTGATTGGGTAAATAACCAATAATTTTCTTCTGACCACATTCTCTCAACTGTGTGGTTCAGTTGGAGGAAACGTACAAATATACACGTCAAATATACAAATATAAACGTCAAATATATATAACAAAATATAAATGTCAAAATGTCAAATATATATAACAAATCATTCCCATCACATCAGGGCTCATGTACACAAAGCTTCACCAAGCAGGAGTGCTGACCTAGGACCTGTTTCTGTCAGTAAAGTCATAGTAAAGAAGAGAGGTAGCTGGTCTTAGATTAGGCTTTTTTTCAGGAGATGAGAATAAAAATGGTTAACTCTCTGGCTAATGATTATCACTTAATTTTGATAACTTTTATAAAAATACTACATAACAGAAATACAGCAGGCTTACACCTTGCTATTCAGTTCTACAGAGGACCAAGTGTTGGACCAAATTTTCAGTTCATGCCGGACTTAACACACAACCACAGGACCTAAATGTATGCTTCCCTAGTAATGAACAAACATGAAACTTCACAGGTAGGCCTATCCACATTATAGTAACCAGAGAATTTCAACCTGCATAGATTTCCAAAAACAGGATATTTGTAGTTTATTATTAAAAGGCATCATGTTTCAAACAAAGCCAAGTTGTTCCTAGCATGCTTTTTATGGTAGGCCAATAGCCTAGTAATGCATCCCGTCTTGCATCTAACAGTGCTTCTTGTGGTGGGGGTGCTAAATTCAGCACAAAACCTGCCACTTAAGGTAAACGTTTAATGCAATATTACTCCACCAACACCAGCCATTCGACCTCATCATGCCACATAACACCTAAGGAGTTTCCCAGTCTCTCTAATGTTACCCATAGTGCAGTTTTGCAGTTTTGTTATAATAGCTACTTTTTACAATTCAGGCATCCCACAATTCTCCTGCATATTGATAGTGGCTCCCTGACACCTGGAAATGCCATACAATGTCCTGGAAATCTGAATTCTGTATATTGAGCTCGCTTGCACAATTTTTGGGAGTGAGTGAGTGAGACAGCGTGAGTGAGTGACAGACCTAGTGAGAGAGTGACACAGAGAGAATTGTGATTGCTCTGTAGGCCTATCAGTGTTCTCTGTGGAGGGGGGGAGGGGGGTGTACAGTCGACCGCTCTCATTCATTCTGCATCAGTTCAGTTTTATGTCCTGCAGCTCTGTGGCAGAGTGTTCAAAACAGAAAATAACCCCTGCCTATAGGGTCAAAAAAAGGCTGCTCTGTTTACAACAGTGACTTTTCTATTGACCATCTAACCATGGAGGTTAAATGACTGAAAAGGACAAGCTGAGGTGAGTTAACAGCTGTCATTCTTTCAATAGCATAGCTAATGTTATATACAAATTAGCAAGCTGTGCTGCTCCACTTATGTCTCTCAGTGTGAACAGTTTCACTGTAAACTTTCTTAAAGTTGTAAAATAATCCAAAAATAAAACCCATGAGTTTTTGTAAAACCCATGATATTCGTGATTAATCTTAAGTATAATGTATAAATCACCAAAAGTATGACATAAGAAAAAATAATAAGGAAACCAGTATTTATATGTGTGTGGGTTTGCTTTGGTCCTTAAGTTTTTCCAGGGTGAAATGTTTGATAATCATTAAATAAAACCAACATAAAAAGGAAAATAATTATTATTGTCCAATTTCTTATTTTCAATTCCACCTTACATGCTGCAGCAGTACTGGTTTCTAAAGATTTAACAGTTTCAGTTTCTTGGCTAACTTCACATTTAGATATCGTACTTTACATAGTATACAATCATATAGTTAGCATAATATGATTACTGTCATGGCATGTTGGACCAGACCAAGATGGGATAAACACTCGCAGAGATGGTATCAAAGCAAGCAGATTTATTAACACAACCAGATTAACAAAAAGGGGCAAGTGAGGCAAAATGAGCAGCAGACACTGAGCAACAGTGACAAACAAAACCCAAACATGGCAAATGAAATGGCGAACACAACAAAACCTGGGACTGGGAGGAGTCGGGAGCAGAGCAGATGTAAAGGGGAGATTTACAGGGGAGAAACCAAAAGGGAGCTCGAACGAAACCCTACAGGCAGCGCCAGCTGCTAGACCAAACGGCAAGGCCGACCAAACCTAAAATTGAAGCGTGCCGGTGTGAGCGTGGGTCGCCTTGCTTAGGCGTGGGTAACCTGAATATCTCATGAGCAAAACAATGAACGATTACAATGGAACCAAAACACATGTGAACACAAATGAACTAAACCAAACACACATGAACATAAACAAAACGGAAGTCCTTGTTTGGGCCTGTGGGCGGCGGCTCGGGATCATCCCAGGGGAGGGAGCAATAACGAGGGCCTGACAATTACATGCACATTAACACCATGCCCACAATCTTAGAACTATGTATTGTATGCAATTGAGAATAACTCAAAAATTACTAAATTTACTTCTTGACTTGTGGTTAAATTAATCAGCAAACAGTACAGAAATTAGAGTGTGGGTCGACCAACTTGCAAGTATTCCAAAGCAAGCTCAGCATAAAGAGTACTCTTTAGTTTGATCTCAAAACCTTAACTAATTTTACCAGTAACATTTATAAAGACATTGCAATAGTAAACAAGAAAAGGTTAGACAAAAAATGCGAGCCGTAGTATTGAAGCTAACCAGACCACCATCTGGTGTGGCTGATACAGAACAAAATGGATTTAAAGAAGAAGAAATTTATCTCCTCATCAAAACTGTATAACTTGCACACTCAATGCAATTAAGTCTTACTTTTTATGATCAAACAATAGTAAACTTGTCCCCATGGCTGGGGGGCAGGGTTATTTCCAAAAATTTAGAAAAAGCTTTGGCCCAACAACTGTGTTTATGCTTGCATAATAACCACATATGAAACATTTCAATCTGGATTCAGACCTCATCATACCACTGAGACAGCTCTAGTTACGATAACAAATGATCATCTTCGTGTCCTTGCTAGGACACTTACCTATATACCAATAAAATAAAACATTTTTAGACTGTAGATGCAGTTACATGTAGACCAATAGTGACAGTGAATACTGAAATAATCTGTTCAAGCGATGACTGCTTTGTAATGAAAACCCAGTGTGTGCTCAGAAAGAAATCCCTATACCATTGCACCACTTCCTCTAACCTATTGACATCAGTTGATCATGGATTCATGCTATTGGTGGCAAATTCTGACCCTGCCATCTGTGTTCCCCCAGAAATCAGATTTATCCAGAAGATTTATAAGATGATTTTCTGGTAACCATAGCTGTACAGGCATGCAGTTAGCACCGTGCTAACTCATAGTAATCTTAGCCTTGTAAATATAGTTTAAAACTAAACAATCACCAAATATATTTTGGCTGACTGGGAACATTTGGGGTACAAAGGGAAAGGAAAATAATGCTTTAATGGAAGTATGTGTTTGTGAACAGTGTGTGTGTGTGTGTGTGTGTGTGTGTTTTCTTACCTACCTCTCAGTAAAGTGCTGAAGCAAAGTGAACAGACTGGTCAGCATGTCTGC
The DNA here is from genome assembly GCF_030463535.1 of Salminus brasiliensis. Lineage (NCBI taxonomy): Eukaryota > Metazoa > Chordata > Actinopteri > Characiformes > Bryconidae > Salminus > Salminus brasiliensis. The sequence goes on along the minus strand of NC_132890.1, from coordinate 20,312,632 downwards.
GCCCCCCTGCTGCCCAGATTATTCAGCCTGAAAAACACATGCAGAATTAATTTTAAGATGCTGGTACACTATATACACATAGTCAGAAGAAAACCAAAGTACACCCTGTTTGAATTCTATGGTTTAACATATCAGGCAGGGCTGTACAAAAATCAGAATTGAACTGAATTGAAATTCAACTAGAATAAGCATCTGGTCCTTAGAAGGTTTTAGAATTATATGAATACAACCTCAGATAAACAACAACACAACAGATTCCACAGTGTCTTTTGTTTAACAGAAACGAAGCCGAAATGGAAATGCCATGCCTAAAATACTTTACAACTCATGTATCAGTAGTTGCTTAACAATCTTTATCAGCAACAACTTGGAGTAATCATTCAGTATGTGTATCAGTATCTCTCATAGCTTTGGAGATGTTTTGGTCCACTCTTCTTTACAGTTACACTCTTCAGTTTATTAAGGCACAGCTCTCTTAAGGTCCCGCCACTGCATTTCAAATGGGTTAAGGCCTGGATTTTGATTGGGCCATTGGAACACCTTGATTCTTTTCCTTTTTAGCCACTCTGTTGTAGATTTGCTGCTGTGCTTGGGATCATTGTCCTGTTGCATGACCCAAATTCAGCCTAGCTTTAGCTGCTGGATAAATGGCCTTACATTTGACTCTAGAATACTTTGGTATACAGAGAAGTTCATGATCAACTCAATGACTGTAAGGTGCCCAGGTCCTGTGGGTCATCCCCAGTCCACCACCTTGCTTGACAGAAGCTATGAATCAGGTGTTTGTGCTAATATGCTTATATGGGTTTTGCCAAACGTGATGCTGTGAAATATGGACAAACATCTCCATTTTGGTCTTTGGTGTCTCTGTCTCTTTCTCTTTCTAAATTCATTAGTCAATTGTCTAAGTCAGATTCAAACATTATGTTTACTATGATATGCATTGTTGACCATACCCACTAGCAGAGCCAAGGGAATTTTAACTGATCAATACATAATTTTAATACATAAGTGTAAAAATTAAAATTGTTTAAAGGCAGCTGCTTCATGCAAACTGATTCCTTCATATATTGCATCATTGGGGCCAAGCTAATTCTATAGTACTCAAAGGCATCATTATATTCATGTTGATATACAGGAAGTTGCTGTCATGCAAAAACCTTGTGTCTCCAAAATTTTAACTTTACAGGAGAAGGATCTTACATTTCAGAATAAGCCATACACGTGTTTAAAGTTCCACTTATGTAAGAATAGCCATTTTAATGACTTTCTCACTGAATCTCTCTCTCTTTCTCCCCTTACACACACACACACACTAGATGGGAGAAGATGTACACACACAATTAAGGTCTGCAGGAGTGTGTGTACAGTTAAACAGTGAGTCTGTCTCAGTCTGTCTCTCTCTCAGTGTCTGTCTGCCTTAGTCTGTCTGCCTCAGTGTCTGTCTCTGTCTCAGTGGGACATTTACACCTGGCATTAAAATGTTTTTCATGATTGGATTACGTTCAGATGTCCACATGACGCATTGTAAATGGATTACGATTGTATCACTCAAACCACATTCAGATGTGGTCAGAGATGGTCTACATTTAATGCAAGTATAAACGAAATGCATTTTCTGTGATCGGATTCCATCAGGCAGCAAGAAATATGTCTGTTCAAAAAAACATTAATACCAGTATTTGTTACTGTGAATCTTGGCTTCCCTCTCCCTCTTACTCAATCTCCTTTGCTCGCTCGCTGTCTGTTGTGCCCTAATGCTCATGCTTATTTACCAGTACATGACAGCAGTATTACATTTTTGTTTTGAGTCACATTTTCTGATAGAGCCATTATGAGAATGCTAAGACCTCCTATTGTTCCACTGCATTGTAGAACCCCAACCGATGAGAAACTGTTGTTTATATAAAGTAAATTGGAGGGGTGGCAAAGTGTATCCAGATACTATCCAGATACAAAATGCATGTCAATGTTAGGTGTAAACAGGCCCTCTCAGTCTCTTAATTTGTCTCCTATTCCGTCTTTCAGTTTGTCTCTCTTAATCTGCCTTTCATTCTATCTCAATTTGTCTCCCCGTCTGTCTCTCAGTTGGTCTCTAAATGTGTCTCTCCATTTGTCTATTCCTAAAGTTGTCTCTCTGTCCGCCTGTACATGTTGTGTTTTACCTGGGGAGTAAGAATCACTTTAATATCAGTAAATCTCTCTGAAAGAGGAGCAAAGCTTTAAAACACAGCTGAATCCCTACCAGAATCATAAACACCACAAACACTCTGACTGTCAGAAGAGCAATGCAGCTGTGTGTGTGTGTGTGTGTGTGTGTGTGTGTGTGTGTGTGTGCACGCTTTTCAATGTCTGAATTTTTATCCTCAGGAAATCTTCCACCCAGCAGAGAGCTTCACAAACCGAGTAGTTGACTGTGTGTGTGTGTGTGTGTGTGTGTGCGTGCATGCGTGTGTGTGTGTGTGTGTGTGTGTGTGTCTGTGTGAAGTCTAATGCTTTTAAAAGGTTTTAAATGCATGCAGTTATCATGAGCTCAAACACACAAACATAAAGTACATGTGTGTGTTTGATTATTTCCCCTCTCTCTCTCCCTCTCTCCTCAATGCAGTGAATCATGTGTGTTTGCAACATAAATCTGCCTAGAAAACTACATCGAAAAATACCTGAAATTCACCATGTCTGGTAACACAGAATTGCAATACATTTTGGTCCACATTCAGCCTGTGCAGTGAGCGACGCTGTTGGAGAAGTCTGTAATACCCTCCGAATCATGTTCATATTTTACTTTAAATTCAGACACTTAGAAAACAATGATCATCTTAGAAGTGCTCGAAAATGTGAATAGGGAGCCATTTTGGTCACAGCCACTGATATTCAGGTGTTTGCAGTAGCAGTTTAACCTTCAGTGAGATCAGACACGTGGCTTACAGCTATAGGCTGCGCTTTAGCAGAAGTAAACTCAAGGGCACGCTGCAGAGGATGAACTGGTTTATGTTGTGGTTTAATAAATTATTTTGAAACTTTGAATTTTTTTAATTTCAGTTTTAATTAATAAACTGATCTGCAGGTGTAATAACTGTTTAACTGTGTGTTTAGATTTCAAATTACATCTGTCTGTTTATGAATATATTTCTGTGTGTGTATGCGCGTGCACATGTGAGAGTGTGCGCATAAAGGTCAGTTAGCATGTTGTCTGATCATGTTCTGGAGCTGCAGCTGGCACCGGGGATGCATATCCCACAATTCTCTGCTGTAGAGTGACTCATATGTCAGACAGCAGGTATTTTTGCTAGGCACTGTGTGTGTGTGTGTGTGCCTGTGTGCATGCTGTTGTTGTTGCACACATTAACACAGCAGGACAGATAAAGGGTCATTGCAAGAACAGATGCTGATTGGCTAAGGGCTGAGCATGCTCAGTTATGGTCAATAAGAGGAATGAAAAAAATAGTGTTTGATTTGAGCTTCATTGTGTAAATATATATATATTTATATAATACACAATATATAATACCCCGCTGCTGACAAAGATTTCTACATCATGATGCTGCCACAGGCATGATGCACTGTAGGGATGGCATTAGCCAGGTGATGAGCAGTGCCTGGTTTGCTCCTGACGGGACTGTAAGCAGGCAGCGTGTACCATCAGCCTGGCCACTTGTGATCTACCCTCTATGTTCGACCTCTACGACGTGTGCAATTGCTGCCTTTGTGGGGCTGCGGGCAATTGTGTGGACAGCTCACTGGCTGCTAGTCTCAGTCTGGAATGTCCACTACCTATCCATGCCATGGATGGGAGGATTGTGGGCTCTGGTCCCGTGACCCATCACACCCACCCAATAACTCTGCGGATAAGGGTGCACACTGAGCAGGTGGAATTGTACCTGACCCAGGCACCTCATCTGCAGTTGTGCTGGGTTACCCCTGGTTGGAACTCTCAACCAGGGGTAACACACAACCCTCAAATAGATTGGGCATCCTGCTCGACCTATGCTTGGAAGCCACACTGTCAGGGGGCCTGTCTGGGACAGAAAGGAAGTGCCCCCTCAGAGAGACCCTAAGCCAAAGTCACTCATTCCTCATCTGGACATGAGATTCCTCATAAGGAGGAATCGCTAATCCTGCCCCTTACGACTGTGCCATAGATCTCCTACTGGGAACTAGTCCCCCGAGTGGGCGCCTGTTTGCACGTTCTCCTCCGAAACGAGCTGCCATGGACTCCTACATTAAGGCACTGTTGGAGTCCGGTTTCATACGTCCGCCCTCATCCCTGGCTGGGGCTGGTTTCTTCTTTGCGGGGAAGAAAGATGGCGGACTCTGCCCCTCCATTGATTATCGAGGCCTAAATGCCGTTATGGTGAAAGACTGCTATCCCCTCCCCCTCATGTCAACTGCTTTTGAGACATTGCAGCAGGCATTATTCTTTACCAAGCTGGACCTACGCAGTGCCTACAACCTGGTCTGCATACGCCAGGGGGACGAGTGGAAAACTGCTTTTATCACCCCTACAGGGCATTATGAGTATCACGTCATACCTTTCGGCCTTGTTTATCGGCGAGGTAGACGCCCCTGATGTAGGCGTAGGTGCGGTACTGTCCCAACGCCAGGGGCCAGCTAAAAAACACCATCCCTGTGCGTTTTACTTACCCCGGCAGAACGCAACTATCCCATATAAAAACAAGGCACTCCGGTCTCGACCCAATGGCCTTCTACACCCATTGCCGACTCCGTCTCGTCCATGGTCCCATGTGTCCCTGGACTTTGTGACGGGTCTTCCACCCTCTAAAGGCAACATGGTTATAATAGTGATTGTGGACCATTTTTCCAAGGCATGCAAGTTTGTGGCATTGCTCAAACTCCCCTCGGCCAAAGAGACAGCAGAACGGCTACTGCCGCATGTAGTGAGGGTGCACAGAATGCCTCGCGACCTAGTGTCGGATAGGGGACCCCGATGGAGAGCTTTCTGCCGGTTGATGGGTGCCACAGTCAGCCTTACTTCAGGTTTCCACCCTGAATCGAATGGGCAGGCCGAATGAAACAACCAAGACCTTGGCCAGCTGCTCCGCTGCTTGACCGCTGGAAACCCAGCCTCTTGGGTGGATCAACTGCCCTGGGCGGAGTATGTTCACAACACTCTTTGTTTGGCGAGTGAACCCAGTCTCCGTCCGGCTGCAACTCCCCGCAAGTATGAAGGTATATCCCACCTTCCATGTGTTCGGCCTGCGTCCGTTCATGGTGAGGGGTGCTTCAGCGTACACTGTCTGGCATTTGCTGGGCGTCCGTATGGTCCGGGGACCCAGAATCCCCAGCGGGCTGACCAGACCCACCTGTGTGGCACGGTATAAATACACCCAGCTAAACACAATTCCCGCATTGCACTGTTGTAAAGGGGCGAACGGTAACAAAAAAATAAAACAGCTTGAGTTTGAAACAGTTTGGATTGTCCTTTGTTTGTAAAAAAAAAAAAACTGTTTTTCAGACTACCATTTCTCACAGCTGTGGTGGCACGGTGGAAAGCACCAATCTCGTCTTGACTTAAAACAATCATCGTCCCCAAGCTTACATAATATAATACCCCAAAAAAAGGTAGATTCATTAAATAAATTAACTGCACTTGAGTCCAAACCCCACACCGTAACAGGGACACTTCAAAAAAAGTTCAATTATGGTTACATCAGACCAGAGAATTTTGTTCCTTATGGTTTTGAGAGTCTTCTAGTTGCCTTTTGGCAAACTCCAAGCTGGCTGTTGTGCCTTTTACTAAGGAATGGCCTCCGCCTGGCCACCCTACCATAAATGTGTGATTTGTGGAATGCTGTCTGAATGGTTGATCTTCTGAAAGGTTCTCTTATCTCCACAAAGATATGCTGGGATATTCTGTCAGAATGACCATTGGGTTCCTGCTCACCTCGCTGGCCAAAGCCCGTCTTCCCTGATTTTTTCTAGGAAGATTCTTAGTGGCTCCAAACTTCTTCCATTTATGAATCATGATAGCCACTGTGCTCTTTGGGACATGTAAAGCAATTTTAATGTATTCCTCCAGATATATACCTTGACACAATTCTTTTCCAAGGTCTGCAGATGATTTCTTTGCTCTCATGGCTTGAAGTTTGCTCATGCACTGTCAACTGTGAGAAATTATGTAGGCAGGTTTTGGCAATCCCCAATCATGTCAAAATCAATTGAATTTACCACGGGTGGACTCCAGTTACAGTGTTGAAACATCTCAAACAGTATCTGTGCACAGGTCCCAAAAATGTACCTCAGCTCACTTTTGGGTGTCATATCAAGGGATGGCCACACCTTTGTACATATGATATTTAACATTTAGATTTTTAATAAATTGTCTAATAAAAATGTCTAAAAATATGCTTTCACTTTGTCATTGTGGGCTATTTTGTGTAGAATTACATGACACAAAATTAACTCTATTGTAGAGTATGTTTGTAACATAGTAAAACATGGATAAGGTAGTCAAAACCATGACTTTGTGGCAGTCAAGTCCAAGAATTTATAGGTCAACAAGGACTTTTTAGTTGCCCAGTCCAAATCAAGAGCAGAATTTTATGGTAGTCAAGTCAGACCTTGCATGCCTTTTCAGTGAAGTCACCTGCCTCTCAGTTCTGTAGTTGAGGCAGATCAGAACTGAACAATATTTTTTAACTGTTTTTATTTTGGGTGATCAGTGTAGTGATGATGACACAGATGAGGTCATACTTCAACCAGAGAGCAAATGAAAATGTTTGGTCTTGTGTTAAAAGTGTTGCCTGTTAAACCCTAGTTAACAGTTAACTAATAAAACCATGAAGGAACTGAAACTGGAATCAGCACCGGACTTTGGTGTCCTGCAGCCCTGTTTGTGGGGGGCTGGTTAGTTTTTGGTGTCTGATTAACTGATTAGATAGCAAGGTTGGGCTCATTAGCAGATGGTCCACCCACTCGAGTCTGATTTAACCAAGCTTTGCAGCAGAGGCTCAGAGCCAGGCCTTGTTAAGCTTCATTAAGCATCGTTAGGCTCCTTAACGCTTGTTAGACCGTTGTTTAATTGTCTCGCAGAGACTCAGCCGCCACCCAGCCTGCAGTGACCTCACTGTCCGTTCATGAGGACCTCTCAGACAAGAGCAAACACATGCACCCTTACCCTGTATGTTTGATGTCATACACACACACAGACCTGCTCTCTCATGTATATCTCTATTCTCATTTTGAAAGATTAAAGGTGAAGAAAAAGGAAGATGGAAGGATAAAGGCAGCACTGTGTGTGTACGTGTGTGTGTGTGTGTGTGTGTTTGTGTGTCTGTATAACAACTAAACACTGTCTTCATCTGTGCTCTTTTAGGGAATTGGGAAAATAAAGTCAACATGAGAGAAATTAAGGACAAAACTGTGGTGTGTGTGCGTGTGTGTAGACCTCACAGAAGCAGTGGTTTGAATTAAACATTCTGAAAGAAGCGTCATACCCCTTATTAGAGTCACAGCAGGGAACGCACAGGACCTACACACACGCACACACACAACATACACCAGCCATACCATTAAAACCACTGCTGGGTGAAGTGAATAACATTATCTGTCACAATGGCATCTGCCATGGGGTGGATATATTAGACATCAAGTGAACAGTCAGTTCCTGAAGTTGATGTGTTGAAGCAGTGTAGGACTACCTTTCAACACCGGTCACCAGCCAACGTCAGGCCAACATAGAAAACTGTCCAACATTGGTAGCCAACCAAATTTAAGCCAATGTAGGACCACCATCCAACACCAGTAGCCAGCCAATATCTGGCCAACATATGAGCACCGTCCAACACCAGTAACTAAACATCAGGCCCATGTAGGATCACTATCCAACACTGGGTGCCAGCCAACATGAGGTCAATGTAAGACCACCATAACATAAACACCTACATAAAACAACTGTTTTGCCAACCTACGTCAGGTCAACATAGGACCACCATCCAACATCGGTGGCCAGCCAAAATCTGGATAAAAATAGGATCACCATCCAACAGTGGGCGCCAGCCAACATCAAGTCAAGTCAAGTCAAGTCAAATTTATTTGTATAGCGCTTTTTACAACTGTTGTCGTCACAAAGCAGCTTTACATAATTAGTACTTAATAAAGAACAGAGACAGAGAAGAAAGAAGGAATAACATGAAGCGTCAAAGACCCCCGTGAGCAAGCCAACGGCGACAGTGGCAAGGAAAAACTCCCTCAGAGCTGGAGGAAGAAACCTTGGGAGGAACCAAGGCTCACAAGGGGGACCCATCCTCCTCTGGCCAGACTGTTTTAAACATTAATGATAAAAATTACCAAAGCAGATACAACAGAAAGTTAATAGTGGTGATATTAATAGTGTCAGACAGGCACGAGTCCATCTAGGTTTCAGCACGGCCACCAAACAGGCAGCAGCAGCTGGCGGGTGAGCCATGGGTGGTGGCGGGTTGGGGGGGGACCCGCTGGCCGGACTGGTTAAATGCAGGTAGAGGGGACCTCAGCGGGCAATCTTCCTGCAGATCGGGCTGGGTGGCCATTTACTCGGGGAAGGTAAAGAGAGAGAAGTTAGTTCTAAGAGGAATTTTATGGAGTGCAGAGAATGTTGAGAATCAGCATCTGGGTATGTCTGACGACTCCGGCAGGTCTGATTATCACAGCAACATCAGGGCAATGTAAGACCCCCATCCAACACCGGTCACCTGTCAGTGTCAATATCAGTAGTCAGCCAATATCCAGCCAACATAGGACCACTATCCAACACCAGTCACTAACAACATAAGATCCATGTAGGACCACTATCCAACACTGGTCACCAGCCAACATCAGGGCAACAGTACAACCACCATCCAACACCGGTCGCTAGCCAACGACATGACAACATACCCCCCTGACTAATATCAGTCACAAGCCAGTGTCTGACCAATACAGGACCACACATATACATACATGCACACACAAACAGAAAAAAGAGAAATGAGAGACTGGAAGAGTGAGAGAGAGTACATAGAGAGAGAGATTATTATATGAGGAGTGGGAATACTGAGCGACATTCACAGGAAAATGATTGCTCTCATCTAAAATTACTGTGGGGTCAGAAATGACCGCAGGGAGCCAGACAGGAGAGAGAGAGAGAAGAAGCGAAGGAGAAAAAGGTATAAAAAAAAAAACAGAGAGAATGATCTATGAAGAAGACATTGGGTAACCGTAACAAAAGCATTGATACAGTTTGCTTGTTTGCAGGGCTGCACTGCTAGCTAGCTTGCATAGGTTTATTATTCCTAACAACTAAACTAAAGCTTTTTACAGCTGGAGAAAAAAAACAGCTTGTACAGCTCCACCTCCAGCAGCGCACCTAGCCTCTCCTGAATATTAATGTCAACGTGAATCAGAAAGCAAAGCTCATTTTTCTGAAGGAGGAGGAAGAGAGGGAGAAGGAAGAGAAGAAGGAAGAGAACAGGGAGGAGGAGGCAGATAATGAGGAAAATGAGGAGCAATAGAGGGTTTTTTTAAATCTCCACCAGAAGCTCAGTTCTGATATACACTTTCTCTAAAATCTTTACACCTCCACCAGGAGCTTTTTACAACCTTCCCTGGAGAAAGTTAGGTGTGAAATGTAAGTTGCCATGGCAACATTGCCTGAAAATCCAGGATCAGATCAAACAAAATGTAAACTTATAGTCAACAGTCCTCCACAGAGAACAAACTGAACCAGCTCACATACTGTTGATAGAACGTCACATGGAGGGCCAATAAATTCCAACATTACCCCATGAAGGAGCCTTCCTCCTACATTATCCCCCATTTTCTACATGATGCTTAAGGGTGCGGTATAGTAAATGAGGAATTACACACCACTGTTGATATATGTGATAGAAAGTGCCAACTGGATGTGGTGCGTTACAGTCACATACCTAATAATGTCTGTACTGCACACTTCATAAATCAAGGTATTCTGAACATTATATAAACAAAAGTGTAGCTGGAATCCATTTACATCACATTCTTGTTGGAACACGGCCTCTTGACTGAGTCAAGTGGCAAAACACTGCGTTTATTAGGGAAAATGGCCAAACCAGGAATGAATGATTATAAAATGAAAGTGAAGCAATTATCCGCTTAAGATAAAGGCAGTTGACTCGACAGCAATCCATCCAAACTACTAAAGAATCAATGATCCATGGAGAGTGATGTGTAGCCAGAAACGTCCAGCTAACTGAGGCTCAAATCACACCTGTTTATAGGATAAAGCCTCATAACTGAGAGCGTGAATGGTCGAGTGAATCGAGTGAATGGTCTTCGACTGTTTCCAGGCCCACTTAGTAGACTGGTTCATCCAGGTTAGCTAGCTTTCCCTCTTACTTAATTTTAACATGACGCTAAATTCGCAGCTACCAGTTTGTTTGAACTTTTTAGAGCGTGATTTAGCCACTCTGCTGAATTCGCAGAAGCGACTGGAAGAGACAGGCACGCAAATTCAGGGTCGCTTACTGAGTATACCCTCTATTGGGACACATGCTCAATTATTATTTCTTCTGAACTAAGCGGTATTAAAAGAGTGTATCCTGCCTTTGCTGGAGGTACTGTCTCTACTGTCCAGGGAAGGCTATCTACTAGATTTTGGGGAATAACTGTGAGAACTTGATTACATTCAGCAACAACATTACATTAGTGAGGTCAGGATGTTGGATGATCACCGTCCCACCTCATTCCCATCCCAAACGTATGGGACAGAGCACTATCATTCCAGAGATCACAGTTGCATTTGCACATCAGTGTCAGCAATGCGTGTAACTTGAAGTAGCCGAATACATTCATTAGAAGGGGTGTCCACAAATATCAGTGCACAAGCACAGCTGGTTAAGCCGTGAATCCTGACCCCTAAACAGATGAATGGCGTGTATTCTGCACAGTAGAAACAGCATGACGAGCCCTGAAGAAGATTCCGCACCTGAAGCTCAAGTGCTCTTGCAACAGCGGGTGGGTCTGCCTCTGCCTATGTGTGTGTGTGTGTGTATGAGTCATTCTACCACTCTTTGTAGTTTTGAGAAAACTGGATAATGTAACATGTCTGAAAGTGTGTGTGTGTGTGTGTTTTTGATCTTTAACAGCGCAGGATAATTTGGTCTGGCCTGGCTTTAAAAACATTCTCATGGTCAAGAAAGAAGAACAAAGCCCAACAAAACATAAGGGAACCAATTTACTATATTCCTATATGGTCATCATTTCAATTTTACATTTCTACACTTGGCCCTGTTCAGGCCTCATCCACATTTCTTTCACGTTGACACAAGCTTGCTCCACAGATTCAAAGGTAGACTTCTTAACAAAGTGAAAACAAGCTGTGGCTTGCTCTTGTGGGGCTGTTTACGTTGCCATGGCTACACTGCTGTCTCTGAAACAATGACAAACTCCTGGTCAGCTGGCGTTTTTGTGATACTTTTGGGAGGTTCCTCAAATTCTGTAAAACGTAACATAAAAACACTGATAACACAGAGACAATGGATACCACAGAAACACTAATACCACAAAGACGATACCACAGAGACACTGAAAAACACAGAGACACTGGATACCACAGAGACACTGGGCACCACAGAGACACTGGATACCATAAAGAAACTGATACCACAGAGACACTGAATAACACAGAGACACTGGACGACATAGAGAAACTGACACTACGATAAAATTGATACACAAACGTAACATAAAAACACTGATAACACAGAGACAATGGATACCACAGAAACACTAATACCACAAAGACGATACCACAGAGACACCGAATAACACAGAGGCATCGAATAACACAGAAACACTGGATACCACAGAGACACTGAATAACACAGAGACACTGAATACCACAGATACACTGAATAACACAGAGACACTGGATACCACCGAGACACTGACCCCACAAAGAAACTGATACCACAGAGACACCGAATAACACAGAGGCACCGAATAACACAGAAACACTGGATACCACAGAGACACTGAATAACACAGAGACACTGAATACCACCAAAACACAGCTAGCACAGAAACCCTGGTGAAAATGGTGAAGCGTTTCTGTGTTTGGAACTATAATACTGAGTGAACACCAGAACAGAATGGATTAGGTTTAAGTATTTCCTGTTTTCCAGCTTCTAGAAGCTGTAGAGTTGCTGTAGAGCTGATCCCAGTAAGGGAAAGTGAAGAACCAGGTTTGCTAATATCAACAAAAACTACATCAGGAGTGTCTAATCTCTGTCGCAGTCTCTGTGTTTTAATATTTAGTCACTAAATCACTGAAAGCGTTCTGTTTCACTGTTTTACCTTCTGAAACCCTGTACATAGTCCCACCCCTCAGTTATTCAACCTCATAACTGAAACTCTCACATTTAACATCAGTTTCATAGACCCTAACATAGAACCCTGTGGCACTCCACAAAATGCGCTAAACTGTTACCAAATAATTCTCAGTAGTTTCTGCATTAGGATTAATGACAATAATAAAGCTAGGGTTCAAATGGTTAAATAAATCTCAGGATTGGTGCAGAACCCTGTTGCATCAGTATGGCACTAACAGCTATGATCGAATGCTGATTTGTCCTTTTGAATGACACAGAAAAATACATTTTGACATTTTAAGATCTAGCATTACTACAGGCCTTATGCATGTGTTCTGCAGGGCTAGGTGTGAAATTGTGTTGACAGGAATATTGACCTGTAGAGACAGAGTCAGAAGTGATTTTCTTTACCGGGCGTTTGGACTAATCAGAGGTCAAACTCAGCCCAATTCACAATTCCCTCCTGAGCAAATCGGCATAATTAGCTACAGTAATTACCCTGAGCAGCACAACGGCTCTGAGCTCAGAAACGAAAGTCAGACGGAGAGAAAATTAGTCGTCTTACAGAGAGCAGAGCTCAGAGATAACTGTATTAAACTGTATTACGCCACTTTGGATTTGCAGGTACGCTGCCTTGCAAATGTTTGACGACTCCTAGCATTTCTAGATGATTTTAATCCTAATGATCATGTCTTATTTGTTGGTTTGGAGCACCTGGCCATATTATTCCACAATCAAGTTTATTTAGAGGAGGAGAAGATGAAATATTAGTATTAGTAATGTCAGTAATGTCAGCCCTAGCTTGGAAAGGCTCTCCTCTTGTGATAATGCCAGCATTCACCAGCAATCAATCCTTTCATGTAAATAAATCATAAATCACTTATGGGCCAAAAGAGTAAATCTGTGATTTTCATACCATTCGAGAATCCAAGATACCAAAAATGTTTTGTCCCATTTCTGATCCGCACCACCTTGAAATAAACCCAGCTACAGCTAGAGACAGTAAGGCCAGTTTTGGGCCAAATGAGAAAATCACACAGTTCACTGTATATCAAATAGCATTACCACACTTAAGTTTGGGTTATCTGTGTCAGTTTGGGCCCTCAGTTCACTTACCAGTGCCATAACTGACCTGTAAGGGCCTTAACTGGCCCCTTTTTGACCCAGAATTGTCTACTTAGCCGTCTGCTGTCGTCTGCAGGCGTGTAGGGTTTATTCAGAGAAGGGAGTCGGGGGACTGTGGGGACCATGGCAAAACCTTCAGCTTGCTCCTCTCAAGGTAGTAGTCCATTGTGGTGTGTTTAGAATCATTATCCTGCTGTAGAGACTATTCGCTTTCCATGTTTATCTTTTGTTTTACAGATGACAAAATTTAGTTTTTGTGGACTATTTTGTAAATTAGTATGCAAACTTCAAACAGTCAAAGTGTGCACCATGGCCAATCCAGCAGCAATGAAGCATTAAGTGATCTTGTAATTTCTGTGTTTTTGGTCTACGCTTGTCTATACAGTATATCCTGCCCCTAATAGTTCTGTGGTATAACATATTTGTCTTCATTTAAAGATGCTTCTTCAAAAGTAGGCAAGATGTCCTACTTTTGAGGGACAATGTAAAAGTAAGAAAGTTAGAACAGAAACTGCAATTAAAATAAGGGAAGGAAGGATTAAATGAAAGGCAGAGAGAGAAAGAGATATCAAGGACACAAAGTGCTCCTTTATGCAGTTCGGTAGATCAGGTTGATTGGTTGTATATAACTGAAAGCATCTATATTTAAACACCCTGATTTATAATTTATGCACTTTTGCACATCCAATACAGTTCAAAATCAATTAGTTTTAGCTCAGCCTCCACCTAGAACTTATGTAAATTACACAAGGAAAGCCCTGTCATCAAAAAAACAGTGTTCTAACCACTGAGTGACCACCACAATCTACTTATATATCTATTTATATTAAATATCTTTAAATTTTTTTACTTTTTCTTTTGCATTACACATTTTTGTTATTTTTTGAGAGTTTGTATGCGAGTGTGTGTAATGTTTAAGAAAATAAGCACAGATTACTGCATGAAATGCATAATAAAATACACTAAAACATTTTTTATTTCAATAAAATAATAAATAAAACCAAAAACAAAATCAGCCAGTGCTGTGGACTAATCGATCAAAACAGAACTCTTTGGCCACAAGCATCAAATATATGCATTTCATTGAGAGCATTGAAAGAACACCTTCCCAACAGTGAAACATGAGGCTGGATACTTTGGACTTGTGTTGCTGCCAGTGGCATTGGCTATATAACATTCAAATTCTGATTTTTACATGATTCAGACTCCACAAATGCTGTTAAAACATAAACAATATATATGTATTTAAGAACAGCAGAATTCCAGCTTTTTGTGAACTAGACTGCTGTCTTATACTGTTTGTGTGAGCTTGTGTGTGTGTGTATGTGTGTGTGAAATAACAAAAGCCCTTGCTCTGAGTGGTCATGCTCTGTTGAAGCATGAAAAGATCATTTTAAATGAGTGATGTAGGAAAATCTGCACGTAACAAGGACAAGACACTCACACACGCACACTCTCTCTCACACACACAGCAAGATTTCCCCTCAACCCTCAGTTTACATAAATCTGGGTTACATTAGTCTGCGCCCACACATGTCTATTATACATGATCTCTCACATCCTGTACACACTGCAGAAGTCACACACACACACCTTCACTCCTGCACACACTGTGCTACCGAACACCAGAGCGTGTGAGCGTGTGTGTCACCAATTCACTGTATTCATTCACCATCTGTAATACCACACACACAAAACCACAGCTCCTCAAAGCTTGAACTTCGCACAGGCCACTTTATTTGAAACCCTCTACCTCACACTGGCCACTTTATTAGAAACCTTTACCTTGTGTGTACACTCACTGTTGTTAAGGATTTCTTAAAAGGTTAATGAGAATGGTCTCAGGCTTTTAGTGCTACGCTATCTGCTAGCTACAGTAACATGACTACTAGAATGATTAAATATATATATATATATATATATATATATATATATATATATATATATATATATATATATATATATATATATAATTTTGCTGTGAGGATTTGATTGCATTAAGTGACGAGATAGTCAGGTCAGAATGTTCGATGTGCACCACTCCACTACTGCAGAGAATACAGTTCCACTGCTCCACAGCTAAATGCTTTAAGCATGATACCAATATGTTTATCTGCTCCAGAGAGTATATATATTGCACACATACAAATATGCATGCAATAATAATATAGCACATATGTATAACTGTGCTGTTCAATATCATGGTGTGTACCACACTGAACATGCACCACAGAAAGCTAAAGAGAGAGTTGTCTCAGGAGATTATTCATGTATGCATGTGTTATTCAGAGGATTAAGGTCTACGGGATAGTAGTCAACCTCTCTGGACGTGGCCACAAGGAAAATTCATGACAAATTGAAAAGATGGATAAATGGTAACCAAAAAGCCCAAAAACACTTCCAATGAGATTATAAGTCAAGGTACATCAGTGTCAGATCTCACCATCTGTAGCCATCTTAGCCAAAGGAGAAAACCACTGTTGAAAGCAAATCTTAAAAAAGCGAGACTGGAATTTGCCGAAATTCATTTTAACAACCATAAAGCTTCTGGAAGCATATCCTTTAGCCAGATGAGATAAAATGAAAGCCTTTTGGCAAGTCAAATCAGCTCTCTGTTCACAGATGCAAAAATGAGAAGCATACATAGAAAAGAACACTGTACCTACTGTGAAACATGGAGGAGGCTTGGTTTTGTTTTGGAGCTACTTTGCTGCATATTTTGTACCCTGCAATCTGTGCAGGGTACAATGAAATCTCAAGACTATCAGGGCAGTCTGAAGTGAAATGTGCTGCCCAGAAAGCTTGGACTCGGTTACAGGTTATGGGTCCTCCAACAGGATAATGGGTAAACCCAAAACACACAGCTAAAAACATCCAAGAATGGCTACAAGCAAAGCTCTGGACTATTCTGAAGAAGCCTTCTATGAGTCCTAATCTACATGCATCCTATAAACCTGCGACCAAAATACTTGTGGACAGGTGCAGAAGTCTCACTGAGAGTTACAGAAATTGCTTGATTGCCTCAAAAGGTTGCGCTACAAAATATTAAGATAAGGGTACCATAATTTTTGTACAGACCAGTTTTATTAGTTTTTTATAAAACATATTTTGTCAAAACACCAATTTAAAAGCAATTTCTGATTCAATTAGTGGGTTTTCAGTATATTTTTATTTAGTATTACGTTTCTCAGTTTCAATTTATTTCAGTGAGCACTGTTTTTCCCTCTTTAACTGATGGGTACCGACAATTTTGTCCGTGTGTAAGTTTGTATTATGTATGTATGTATGTATGTATGCATGCATGTATTAGATGCACTTTATTAAAGTCAGTGGTTGTGTTTGTTGTCTAGTCCTGTTTTTATCAAAAATGTCACACATAAATAAACACACATGAAGTAGTAGTAATAATATTAAAACACAGTCTGTACTGTACTGTAGGATGACACAGAAGAGAGTCTGAAGTCACAGAAAAACAAAGTAAACCCTATCATTTACTGCAAAAGGGCAAAAATCTGAGGTCAGAAATGTAAAGCTGTGGCTGAAATGTCAGAGAGGGAGAGAGAGACACACAAAGACAGAGCAGCTCTGTCTTTCGGCAGAGAAAGAGATTCACTCTAAACACACTCCAGTGAGAAATGTTCTCACATACACACCTGGGTGCAGTAATCAGCAGCAATGTTTCTCTGTCATCTCTGCTGTGAAAGTGCTCTTTTAAAGTGTCAGCAGGTCAGAATATGATGTTTTAATAGTGATATCTGCTCACAGGAAATCATTATGTAAATGTGCAAAGTACAGTTGGATAGGGGGTGGGGGGGGGTGTCAGGTGAATGGTTTCTAAAATTGTTTCAGAACCATGTTTGATATCCATTAGTCCTCCTGAGACTCCTCCGGCCTGATTCACTACTGTATCAATCATCCCTGCTGTTCTGACATGATCTATAGCATTAGTAAATAAACAGAATCCCTTTTTATGGCCATGGCTCATAAAGTGGGCTCTGATGAACCCTACTGGGTTTGTAATGTGTAGCCAGGGGCTCCACGATATCATTACAAACAAACCAATTTAAACTTTAAAACTATAAACACGAGCCAAAAGAAACAAGAGGCTGCCTTTGTGTTGTCATGCCATACTATAGTATCCTAGGTTGTTATTATAGGCTTGCTCGGTTGTTGCTATGGTACTCCAAATGGTTTCTGTCTGCAGATTAACTTTTACCTCTTGTGAATCATATGATCATTATAGAGCACACCCACACTCCGGAATGAGCATGTAGCTCATAAGAACAATATAGAGCATTATACAGTGTCCCTTATGGTTCCTACAGTATATTACAGTTTGTCAAAATTACTATGTGGACCATATGAACATTTTAGAGCAATTTAGAGTGCCCATTGTGCTTCCTGTAATGCATTACAGTTTGTCAGAATGAGCGTGTGGATCATATGAATATTACAGAGTGCTGTAATGGAAAGAGTGCTTTTGAAATGGAAGAATGCATCCACATTTTTCCAACTGATGCTGACTAGGCTGACATGATATAAATAACCAAAATAGTTATTTTTAGAAACTAAAAGAATAATTGGACCATTTTCTTAAAGCAAGAAATACAAAGAGAAGCATTTGACACACACACACGCAAACACACACACACAGTGAGTGGTACCATTTATACAGCTGAGGAAACTACACTTCAAACACTGCTCACTTACAGTGAGAGAGAGAAAGAGACAGATAGAGCAAGAGAGACAGAAAGAAAAAGAGAGCATGAAAGAGAGAGAGATACAGAGAGAGGGATAAGAGTTGGAAAGCAGGCCAATTCTCAGCTGGTGGTTTGACTGGATTCACTCCAAACCAGCAATCACTCACATTGGGTTGGGGGTGGGTGGTTGTGCAAGAGTAGGGGGAAAAGAGGGGTGAGAGAGATATGGAGGGGTCCACATGAGGCGTTCTCACATCTGTCACAAGTCACACATCTGCTACATCATGTTGTGCTTAATCGTTTAGGGTGAAATATAATGACAGTCGCACACACCAATGAAACACACTCGCAAACCTATGACACACTCTTGAAAACCTATGAAACACACACAGATGCACACAGACACACACAGACAAACCTGTGAAACCCTCTTGCACACCCCATTATTTCTCAAGGTCCCCCTCTTTCTCTTTCTGTCTCTCACACACCTGCACTGATGATGATAAGTACTTTACATGCAGGCAAATAAAATGTAAAACTGTCAAACACACACTCACACTTATGTGTATTACAGTTCATCCAAATTAAATCAGTCCTTCTTTACTCCGCTTTGTCGCTGCCTTTATTGTCGATTTGTAAGTGTATTTTTAGTCCTGTAGTCTAATGTACGTTACATAGCCTGTGTATGTGTGTGTGTAGGTCACTGACTGAATGCCCAGCACTGACAGTAGCTATTAGTTTTAATTGTTCTCTCTGTACAGCATCAATCAGTAGAAACGGAGCGGGGGAGTGAAGATGGAGAGGGTGGAGTGAGTGCGTGTCACTCCTTCATTACAGCAGTGAAAAACCAGGACAGAGAATTTGTCTGTAGAACCATTGATCAGATTTCTCTTCTCAGACTATAATCCTCAGCCACTTTATTAGAAACCCCTACTACACACCTACCCATTGGAAGCACACTAGGTCTTCCTTAAAAAAAAAGTGTCCAGTAAGTGGAAGTACAAGCTGTCTCTAATAAAATGGCATACATCATCTACATTGAACCCATCCAGTTACAATAATCTAATTATACGGCCCACTAACCACTACAGCCTCACATTTTGATTATGGTCCATCTTATCCAGCCAGGGCACAACCGATTAATCAGTGTATTCAATCTTAATCCCTAAAAAAGAGGGAAATAAATGACAGGTTAATTTCCCCCAGGATGTACTGGACACTCCAGACACTGCCCCCAGTTCAGATCCACAGATTACAGCTCTTCCAAAAGACACAAGTAGAAAAAAACAAAACGACAGCTGAAAGCCTGTGTGTAACATCAGATCAGATGTGTTATTTTAATCCTTGCCTTCAGATAACCTGGAAGCATTCAATCACATCACATCATTTTACTATCCAAGCCCACCAGTGGACCTACACATGTCTTTTTATATGGAATGTTGTAGTGTAAATAGTGCAAAATCATATTTGCACTATTGGTTCAGACGTAGGGTTCAGTTTACCTCCACTGTGAACAACCCTGACTGGCTTTCTCTAGTTTCTCTAGTAATTTGGGTTTTTCTGGTAAATTGAATGTTCCAGAAGAAACTCGCTCTGAATGACTTTCTGAATGTCTTTAGCATTTAACATCAGCTCTTCTACTAAGCTGCTTTGAGGTGTCTAACACAGCTGTTCACCGAGTGTGGGCTAGAGAGGTAAAAATCCCCCCAAGCATTGAGCTGTGAAACAGTGGAACTGTGTTCTCTGGAATGATGGTGCTCCATCCAATACTTTTGGGATGAATTGGAGTATCAGAGCTAATCATCCAACCTCAGAACCTGACCTCACTGATGCTTTCACTCTCAGGGCTGAATGCAAATTAATGCAGGGGAAAGCCTTCCCAAAGGAGTAAAGGCCATTACTGCACTAAAGGGGAACAAATTGCCAGCCCATTAACCTTGATTTCAGGAGGAGGTGCTGGTGTCCAGATACTTTTGGAGTTTGAATCTCTTTAATACAGCAGAGAAAGAGCTGTTGCTCTGGAGATGCTCCATCCTGTATGAAAGAGCGGCACCAAACGTTCCTAACACACACACATGCAGTCACACTGTCTGCACATAATCATACACACTCATTCTCTCTCTCATCACCCACACACTCCTCACACCTGCCACACACAGACACATAATCAGAGTGAAATGGGAAAACAAAAGACCAATTTTCTCCTCTTTTCCCATCCGGCCTGTACAGACATACAGACACACCACTGCATCTATTATTAGAAAATGAACTCATTTTGACATTTTTATAAGGTGTGTACAGAATGAGTGTACAGAAGGATTTTTGATAAGGTGTGTACAGAATGAGTGTGTGCGTGTCTATTTGACCTACCACAGGCTTGACGCTTGACCGGTATGTATTATTTTCTATGAGCTACCGTGGTAACAGTAGTTTCCGTAGGGATCCTGCTATCAGTAATGCTTGATCTATGACATCACGCACCAGCACACACATGTCTAATTAAATACCATTGATTTCTCCCCCTCTCTCTTTTTTAACACACACACACACACACACACACACACACACACACTATAATCAGTGTTATCTGAACAGTTTGCTGCAATAGAGCTGACCTTAACAACACACTGACCTCTGCAGTGTCCACACATTATTACAAAGAACCCCCAAAATATGATCCACTGCCATGAACACTAACATCACACATACACACACACACACACACACACACACTCCCACATACAGAGCACACCTGAGAGCTGCTGTACCTCAATCAGCATAGCCCACAGAATTACACTATTCAGTTCAGTGTACTGAGTCTGCAGGCTTGATCAGGGCCGGTCAACCCAGTTGCACCAGGTGACATGTTTATTCATTAAACTAGGCTGTATTGGCAAATGGTGTAGCCTGATATTTAAGCCATCTTCTTTACAGGTATCTTCAGCAACAGTCAAATTTAGAAATTGCATGTTAATGAGCTCCTACATATTCATAACCATACAGTGCCTGTTTGGGGCCAAAATAGATTGACTGAAAGTCTTCAATCTACTGTTAAAAGCAACAAGACAACAGAAAGTGAAAGTAAAGTCATCCAGATGTACAGGGAGTGCCCGCACTTTACATAAACGGCATGTGTGCATGAGTTCTTTAATTCATTTTTTAAAACTTGACAGAACAGCAGAACCATCTCTTCTCAATATATATCTGTGTTTAACCTGATTGGCTGAGCCACTGGAAGCCACTGGTGTAATCCAATCACTCAAACAATCACCTTCAGAGGTGGTCAGGGTCGTATAAGGTTACATGACATCTGTACTGTGAAAATTAAAGTTAAAGTAACAAAGTGCTAGTCCAGGCGTAAACTTTAATAAGCAGGGCTACACTGCTGTAGACTGAATTCTCTGACGTGTTTAGAACACGTTATATCCAAGTAAGAGATCACAATTATCAAAGCAAAGGTAGAGGCGGTCCAGAACTTTCTTTTCCCTACACAGTTAAAAGATCCTTAGGTTAGCTGGATGGTATCTCATTGATTCATTCCCCAATTTTCTGAAATCGCAGCTCCATTGCCTGAACTTAAGGGAGTCTTGTGGGATGGACAATTTAAATAAGCCCTGCTCAGAGCCCCAGGATTACATCTGATTTTACAAAACTATTCAAAGTCCAGACAGAAGTACAAGTGACTTTGCTCCAAGCCCAAGTGCCTTTGAGTTTGGAGCTATACTTGCCTAAGAGACAGATGGAGAAGAATATGTGGGGTTATGCATCGTCACTCAAGCCAAGCAGGCTTATTCTGTTTCTGAGAAGAAATGCATCTTGGTTGTGTGGGCAGTTAAACGGTTGCTATTCAGAGGGCCGCCATTTTGGGGTAATAAAAGATCATTATGCCTTATCACTTGGGTTTTTAACCACCATGAAGCCTTCATCTAGTTTAGTTTGGTGCGCCATTTGCCTGAAAGGCTTTCCTTTTATGGTCAGGTATCTTAAAGGCAAGTATAGTTTGACACCAGATTCTCTATAACACATTTTACTAAATGAACAAAGCACACAAATGATTGCTTCTTGCCCAGCAAATGTTGTTACCAGTGACTAACCAGATGACTCGAAGGACCTAGGTAAGAGCCAGCATTCAGATTTGCATCCGCTATACAATTAACAATTGCTATCTGTTTCGGAGTGTGCCTACACACTGCTTACATGTGGCATTAAGCAGCTGTGAGGTGAATTGCAGTCCACAGTCAGAGACCAGATAAACTGAGGTTACAGGATTAAATTGGGGGGGTTGCCTTTCCTGACAGTAAAAAAATATGCAATTACCAATATTTTATACCAGGCATGATTTTTTAATTTTTTGTAAAATGTACATAATGAGACACCCACTAGGCATAATGTCCATAAATGAGACATAATGTAACTCTATGAATGCAACTCTATGTTGAATGACTGTTGAATGTGACCATGCACCTAAGCCTAAGCCTAACCTTACCCTTTAATCAACCCTAAATATTAACTCTAACCCTAACCTTAACTATACCTTTGAATCAACCCTGAATCCCAACCATAACCATATTAAGGCCACAGCCAGGGTTAGGGTTAGGTTTTGGGTAAGGCTTGATTTTGTTAATCATCTACAAAAGACCACTCAAAATAAAGTCTTATCTGCAATCAGTTTTGTACAGATGCATCTCAGTCTGGATACTCTGGTCACTCAAACTGGATTTTAAAGTTTCTTTCGCATCACTCATGTACGAAGGCAGCTTGTTAGCGCCTATGTTAGCGCCTCATTACCACAGTAACCCATGCAGATAGGTTTGTGATTTTCGGACATGCAAATCTGATCTGATCAATAACATAATAAATAAAGTGCAGGCAGTCATCTCACCAAACCCAACCTGCATCTAAACTAAAACCTATGTCTCTCAGAATGTGTTTATGCTCGTCAACTTATATACCAGTATACTGGTCCTATTAAAATGAGCCCTGGTGCGATTGCTCTGTTAGTACAGTTTGTTAGAGTAAGTGTGAACGCTGCCTTTCGAACTCTTGTGCACACCAAACAAGCGGACCAAGAGCATCTGAGCAAGTGAGTCTCGGTCTGTTTCCATACTGACTTTAGTGCGGTTCATTTGAAGTATGAACACAATATGAACCAAAAACATCTAAACAAACCAAACACAGAGTTAGCACAGGCACGGGATCACTCAGGCACAATACACATTTCTGTGCCTAAACTTCTTGTGTCTGACGCTTCAGTTTAGCCACACAGTAGTTTTGAAACACTGTGTAGTGTGAAAGTAGTCATCATAAGAATTGCATTCCTTAGCATAGTTGTGTCAGTAAAGACGTGTGTGATGAGTGGAATGCAGCCACAGTAATGGTAGATTTTACAGCTTTAGAGTACGTCTTTCCATTAACAAATTATTATGAGAACAAAAAATCAAAATTGTGGTTCATTACTGATATCAGGACAACGCAGTTTTATAAGACAGATTTAAGGACTTTTAATTATAAGCTTTTTAAAAGTTTTTGCGCAGATCACGCAGGAACGGCAGGCACAACTGCTTTATGCAGACCTCTACATTCTGTCATATGTGCGTCATACGTCACCTTTCTTTCCCCTGTTGGTTCCATTGCAAATGTCAGAACACAAAGCAAACCAGGACTAAAATGTAACAATGTCTCATTTTCAGAAAATCTGAAATTGGAAACCAACCAAGGAATGAATCCAGACCAAATCTAGCATGAAACAAAACCCATGTTTGGCCAAAAACATACTGTTCCCCAAGGGCCAAAGGAACATGAAAGTGGAGCTCAACCATGCCTCCAACTTAAATTTCCCTCCAGTTCTTTCTTCCTCTCCCCCATACTATATATACCTCATTATACCCATTATAACTCATTCTAGTGAATCTCCATAAAATCTGCTCTTCACTTAAGTTGAGCTGCCTGCAGCAGTCTGGGCTGTAAGAGCAGCAGTGGGCAGTGAGGTGGGTGTAAACTGGGAGAAATGATCACTGCGGGACTTAGAGTTTCCCCTGTAATTAGAGCTGGGCGATATGGAAAAATATCACTATATTGAAATACATTTTTTAGGATATACAATATAAGTCACAATATTTTGTCATGTAGATAAAATGCACCAACAGCGTTACATTTTTAAAAACTGCTGTCCAAATACCCATACTGAGTACTGTGATTTGTACTCAGAATATGCTGCACTCCATTGAATTAAATAAGACTAATTGTCACCCTTTGTAATGAAACATGCTGTTAATCAGTGCACTTTAAACACTGACGATATCCACAATACACTCATAAAAGCATATTGTGTACCATGATAAGAAAATTTAGCACAAATGTTGTCACATTGCCCATTTCTACTTGTAATTCATACTGTTAATCAATCAAGACGTACTCAATACTGTTAAAGCTTCAATATATACCGGTCACTCCCCCAGTCCAAACAGGCCATGTAGGCCATGAAAACTAAACTGCACAAACAGCCAGTTTTAAAATCACTGCTGCTCTGATGTCATGAGCACACACACACACAGCGCTGCTCAAAATTGTCTACTTTTTGAATGCTCACTTTTGGATCCCCCCCACAGAGCATGGAGTTACACTCAAGACTCAAAACAACCCATTTACCATTTACACACAGACACATACACACACACACACACACACACACAAACAATGACACACATACACAGGCGACAGTGGGAAGGCAACACTTTTTTCTTATGGAGGTTGACAGAGGGGGATCTTTAGGCCGTTCTGATTAGCCAATTGTTTCCCCCTCTAAGCACGCTCATTAATTATCTTGTCTGACTCACAATGCCACAGTGACCCCAAACCCCATAATGCCACTCTGTTTCCACAGCGACCAGCAAGGGGTGGGCATCCTGCAGCAGCGTAGGCCGACATACAGATTTTCACCTTTTTCTTTTTCTTTTCTTTGATGTGTTTGTTTGATAATTAAGCAAATAGCAACGTTTAATTTCCTTAACTTTGTATAAGCAAATATAATGAAATATTTTTGGTATTTGATTTCTTTTGCTCATTGACAGGGTATTAATATACATATGTATATGTAAATTATAGCCAAAAGCTCTTTTGTTTCCGAAATGCATCAGGCTTGTTCCTTTGAAAACTTCTGACACCTAATCTCAGCCATTGATTAGCCATATGATGAGTGCACATTTAAAAAAAAAGGCCGATTTCCTAATGTAATTGCAAGGCACACCTCTGGAACACAGGTGTTCGAAAGCATCACACCATATGAGCTAAGCTCACAAAGACATTATTATTGATGTTAGTCCTCAGCTTATGTGATCATTTAACTTGTTGGCTTTTAATGTTTAAAATTATATATATATATATAAATATATATATATATATAGTGAAGGAAATAAGTATTTGATCCCCCACTGATTTTGAAAGTTTATGGTAGCTTCATTTTAACAGTGAGAGATGGAATATCCAAAAGAAAATCTAGAAAATGAAATAATATTTAAATAAAAAATAATTTGCATTTCATTGAGGGAACTAAATATTTGATCCCCTAAAAACCATGACTGATGTTGGCTCCCGCAGACCACTGACACACCCTAATCTCAGTGAAGTTGTTACCTGCATGAGACACCTGTAAAAGGCCACCTGCCAAGAGACTCAGTGACACTCCAACATCTCCACCATGAGCAAGACTAAAGAGCTGTCTAAAGATGTCACGGGCAAAATTGTTGACCTACACAAGGCTGGAATAGGCTACAAAGCCATAAGTAAGAAGCTGGATGAGAAGGTGACAACTGTTGGTGCAATTATTCGGATGTGGAAGAAGTACAACATTACTGTCAATCAACCTAGGCCTGGAGCTCCATGCAAGATATCACCTCGTGGAGTCTCATTGATCATGAGAAAGGTTAAAAATCAGCCAAGAACTACACAGGAGGAGCTGCATTTTTTTTAGAAACAGTGAGGTACCCTGGTCTTAGTGTACTTCCTGTCCTGTACATTTTGGTATTTTCCAATTCTAGTCAGTTAATTAGAAAGCCCTTCCTGGGCTAAAGTGGGTGTTTTGGAAGAGAGAAAACAATGGATTGTGCAGGGAGTAGAACCTCCTGGTAGAACCCGAAACATTTGTTCAAACCCTTCACACTCTCGTACTCTTAGTACTTATCAGCATTGTGCAGACGTATTTTATGTGCAATACGTCAAGCATGAGCAAGTAAATCATTGTGAACATCCATGAGGCAAAGAGTGCCTAGAATGACTTGGTTAGACTGTAAACAATACTTTACATGTACTGATAATTATGAGCAAATATAATCAATGTAACATAAGTTTGCTTTTCCGGTAGAGCACAGAAAAATACCCTCTGCACAGCAGAGGACTTTCTCTTTTTTTCCCAAAAGAAATTGTTTGATTTTTATTTCTATACAACAGAAACATGACTGCTACTATTAATAATAAAAGTAATATAAATAAACATTTTGCTATCATGTTTGCACTGATTTGTTTTGGTCAATAAGAAATGTTATCATAGTGATGCAAATATTTAGAAAATAGCATTTGGAACTAACAACTGTCATAACTAAAAAAACCCTCTATTTATGTTCACCTTGACATAGGACAAACTAAATGTTTAATGGCTGTGCTTTTAACAGCCAGTAAAAGGTGTTGGCCATGCAGTGGTTATGACCTGAAGGACCAACTCTGGATGACTGGATAAAAATAATGAAATACATTTATCTAATGCAAAAGACTTTTTCAGTAAATATAAAAAATAATGTATTTTAAAAACGGTAAATGGTTTTAATATTTATCAGAAAGGAGACCAGGTGTGATTACAGAAATATGTTTTGAATGAAACAGTTATTTATTTATTTATTTGGTTATTTTACAGGAGCACTAGGATAATGTAAAGGTGGAAACTGTGCTGTGTTTATTTTTTCTTCTACTTTAATGTGCGATGTATTCCCTGAATATACAGAGTTTGTTTATATTATTTAAAAGTTAAAGGCATTGTTAAAGAGGATATAAAGAAAACCGTGTATATATATACAGTCATGCCCGAAAGTATTCATACCCCTGTCAAAGTTTGACTTAAATTTACTTTTATTTAACCAGAAATTATATTTTTGCCTGGAAATGACACAGGCATCTCCCAGGAGATAACACGATGATGTACAAGAGGCATCATTGTGGGAAAAAGTATTTCTCAGCTTTTATACACATTTGAACAAAAAGTGGCATGTCCAAAATTATTCATACCCTTCTCAATAATTAATAGAAAAGCCTTTATTGGCTATTACAGCAATCAAACGCTTCCTGTAATTGCTGACCAGCTTTTTGCATGTCTCCACTGGTATTTTTGCCCATTCATCTTTAGTGATGAGCTCCAACTCTTTGAGGTTCGAGGGTCTCCTTGCCATCACCCTGATCTTTAGCTCCCTCCACAGATTCTCAATTGGATTCAAGTCAGGACTCTGGCTGAGCCACTGCAAAACATTAATGTTTTTGTCTGCTAACCATTTCTTCACCACTTTGGCTGTGTGTTTTGGGTCGTTGTCGTGCTGAAATGTCCACCGGTTCCCAAGGCCAAGTTTCTCTGCAGACTGCCTGATGTTGTTGTTGAGAATCTTGATGTATTGCTCTTTTTTCATGGTGCCATTTACTGCGATCAAGTTCAAGTTGGACCAAGTTGGTCCATTGGCTGAAAAACACCCCCAAAACATTAGGTTCCCACCAACATGTTTGACAGTGGGGATGGTGTTCTTAGGGTTGAAGGCTTCTCCTTTTTTACGCCAAATGGTGCACACATCATTGTGGCCAAACAATTAAATTTTTGTTTCATCTGACCATAAAACAGAACACCAGAAGTCTTCTTCTTTGTCCAGATGAGCATTTGCAAAGGTCAAGCGGGCTTTTGTGTGCCTTTTCTGGAGAAGTGGTGTCCTCCTTGGCCTGCGTCCGTGGAACCCAGCAGTGTGCAGTGTCCGTTGAACTGTCTGCCTTGAGATGTCGCCACCAGCAGAGTCCAGATTCACCAGGATGGCCTTGGTGGTGATCCTTGGATTTTTCTTCACCTCTCTCACTATTCTCCTGGCCAGCACAGGTGTCACTTTTGGCTTCCGACCACATCTTCTGAGATTTTCCACAGTGCGGAACTTCTTGTATTTTTTAATAATACTTTGCACTGTAGCCACTGGAACTTTTTGATATGGCTTTATAGCCCTTTCCTGACTTGTGAGCGGCCACAATGCACAGCCGCAGGTCCTTAGTGAGCTCCTTTGTCTTAGCCATGACTGTCCACAAACCAACTGCAGAGAGCTGCTGTTTTTCTCCTGTTGAGTTGATTAAAACAGCTATTCCCAATGAATCAGGGTAATTAGGATGCTTTAAAACAGCTTGGACTATTTGGAATGGTATAGAACTTTGGATTTTCCCATATACTGTGACAGTTTTCAAAGGGTATGAATAATTTTGGACATGCCACTTTTTGTTCAAATGTGTAAAAAGCTGAGAAATACTTTTTCCCACAATGATGCCTCTTGTACATCATAGTGTTATCTCCTGGGAGATGCCTGTATCGTTTCAAGGCAAAAATATAACTTCTGGTTAAATAAAAGTAAATTTAAGTCAAACTTTGCCAGGGCATTACTTTCGGGCATGACTGTATATATATATATATATATATATATATATATATATATATACATTTTTTTTTTTTTTTTTTTTTTTTTTTTTTTTTTTTTACTTGTAATGCAAAAACAACAACAACAACAACAACAACAACAAAAATCAGGACAGATTCACAATGAAGTAACATTTCCCTGCAATATTCCTGCAATTTTTTTATGTTTTGTTATTCCAAGGCAATTTCTGGGAATGTTAATTTGTCATTAAAAATAAGGTTTAGATGACATTCTCGGAACATTCATGTAACTTAAGAAAACTTTTCTGGGAACATTACGAAACCAGGACAGCGTCATGTTAGGGGAAGACAACATGCTCAGAATGTTAAATTGTTGTTGCAAAAAAGGTTGAGGTGACGTGCTGGAAACATTCCCAGAAAATGTTCTAAGAACAACATTAAAAACATGAAGAGAGTCACATTCAGGGAACATTACGATGCCGCGTTTCCACAATAAATGTAGCGTTTGAAGCATGAAATGTTGTTAGCTGGACATATAATGATTGGGTTAGTATGTCGATACTCTGTTTCTGGATACTGCTGTGGAGCTGCAGACCTGAACTGAACTGATGGACACAAAGAGAGAGAGAAAGAGCCCCCCCACAGAGAACACTAGTAGTTCTACTGAGCACAAGGACTCTTTGTCTATTTTGCAATGGCTCACTTGTAAAACTATAGAAACATCATCCAGCCTGGCCGTCCAGGCCTACAATCAAATCTTATTTTCATTCATAATGATAGTGGAAGCCTTTTAAAAAAGGTTCCATGATGAAAGAAAAAGATTGGTGGTTTTGCAACCAGTGTCAAAAACCCTTTAACCATTTAGGCAGTGTGATGGTTATTTGAGGTGTCTTTACCAAAGAACTCTAAACACTCCCTTTCTGAAGGTCTACATTTTGGGCTTAATCTGAATCCTGTGGTTTTACTGTGACCCATCCCCCCCAACCAAACCAATACATGCACGCACAACACACACACACACACATACACACACAAATATGCACACACACATGTTATAATGTCTATCCATTATAGCCCTTGCCTGTAATCTTACTCTATTGTCGCATAGCGATCTTTCAGATCCACACACACATATCTGTGGGAACATCTGAACAGACAAAAAGCACACTGATATTACAGCAGGGACAGGCATGATCATTATGCTCAGAACAGACAGAATGAATAGGGATGGAACTAAACCTAAACACATGTGGATGAACAGCAGAAGCGGCAGGTAAAGAAAGCATAAGGTAGCTAAGGTAGGCAGGAATGCTGGGGTTTTCAGTGGTTAGAGAAACAGGTTTCCAGTTTTCTGGATAAACTACATCTTTACCACCAATTTCTGAAACCTAAATAACTGGAAACCAACAAACACTGCAACAAAATCCACATTTTATGGAAAAAACGTGGTAGTTACAAGGTACAAAACCTTGTAAATACACTAATACAATAACTACCTATAAATTAACAACCCAACTGCATTCTTAAATGACAATCAAATGCAAAATTGCAATAATTATCACTAATTATACATGAAGATAATAGTGCAAAGGTTCATTGTCCTTCTTTGTATTTTTAGGGTATATTTAATTTTTATATTTCAGTCTTATATTTGTGTGTACACTGTAAAAAAAACTGGCATAAATGGCTGCCAAACAAAAATCACAAAATTAAGGTAAAATATACTGTGGGGGACAGTACGTTTACAGAATATTTCATTAAAGTTATGTTATTTTACTGAATTGTTATGATCAAACACCTTCAAAAAAAGCAACACTAAAAGTTCTGCAGCAAACATATACATATTTTCCATTGACTGCTGGCACCATCTATTTTCATATTGGGTGTGTCTTTCAGTCACTGACACTCACTACCAATGTGCTACCTTTATTTAGGTGTTCTTGTATGTTTTATGTAATGGTGGACTGCCTGGCCTCAGAGTTATAGGCTGTAAGAGCTAGTCACAATTTTCTGTGTAGCTAAGTGACTGTAGCTAAGGGGCTCTAGTACATACATTAATATATAAAATTAAAAAAGAACCTAAAAGTAAACTTTAGGTGTAGGCCACACCCCAATCTCCCAGTCTGCTTCAACCAGTACATTTACACCAGTAACATGTATCCAACCAGGACAGTTCCATTTGGCCTCAACTATAGGGCTTGCAGAGAGAGACTGCTTCTGAATGCATTCCTTGGTTCCACCTGATAACATAAACCCAGAGATTCTCTGCTCATTGTCAGCTGGGAGTGCATCAAAACTGAGCCAAGAGTTTGGGTTGTCTTACTTGGGTTTCTCGGATGGCTCTTGGTCTCAAACTCTGCCGTTGTTGTGGTTTTAGTGGAAGGGAAGAAGTAACGTGTTGGAAGGACTGTTGGAAGAATTTGTCTCCTGCCTTCTCTGTGCAGAGTAAGTGAGAGAGTGAGAAAGTGAGACAATGATTTTATCAGTATTAGTTGTAACACAGTTAGCACTAGTTCTGATAGCAAACACAAACTGAACTGTTTATGTGTGTGTGGTCTTAAAAATAAAGAAATCCTGCAGAATAACCTCAACATCAGCAATTCTCACTCCTCTAGAAACATCAAACCAGGGCAGGCCTGCACACACACACTATCACACACTCCACACTACATAAAACATCAGACAGATCAACTAAATCATTAAATCATTACACAGATCAAATGAATCATTAAATGCATCTGGGCAGCGCAGTGCAAAACATACTCCCACTCTCCAGCCAGATCAGAACATTACACCCGTTCCCCAAAACCACATCTCTCTCTCTCTCTCTCTCTCTCTCTTTCTCTAAGAATATACACTCTGTTGTTTGGATATACAACACAGTGTAATTAGATGTGTTGTAACATATATGTAATATTAAAAGACAGAAAGTCATAAGATCCACTTACAACTACCCTCTTTTCATCCCTTACAATTAAACTGTTTCTGTTACTAAGCCTTTAATACTGGTGGGTGGAGTTAAACTGCAGGAGGCTGAATGGGTGGGGCTAAACTGCTTTAGGCTTAATGGGTGTGGCCAAACTGCTGTAGGATGATTGGGTGGGGCTAGACAGCTATAGACTGAATGGGTAGAGCTAAATTGCTCTAGGCTTAATAGGTGATGCCAAGCGGCCATAGGCTGAACAGGTGGGGCTAAACTGCTGTAGGCTGAATGGGTTGGGGCTAAACTAACACTTTTAAAAACAAAGGTGCTACAAAGGGGTCCTTGAGGGATGCCATAGAAAAAGTATTTTTCTGTAAAAAAAATATGACTGTGAAGAACCTTTTACAGATATAAAGAAGTGGATGTGAAGCTTCCTTACCAGTTCAAAGGGTTTTCACACTCACACTTTTACAATAATATTGGTTCTTTATGGAACCAAAAGTGGTTCTTCAGTGGCATTGCTCAAAGAAGCAGCACCTTTATTTTTAAGTGAGCAATACTAAACTATACAGAACTGCTGTAATACACTGAGGTGAATCTGCTGCTCAAGGCCGGCTGATTAGCAGTTACACTACCTGACCGAACAAGTGTATATAAACCCTACACACACACACACACACACACACACACAACCCCAGCAGCAGCAGTGTGAGCAGAAAGAGGCGGACACTCACCCGAGGTGGAATTCCTTCTTTTTTCATTCCTCTATTTTTTTTTTAAGGCTGAAGATTTTATCTTCTCTATCTCTCTTTTCCTCTTCCACTCTCACTCACTCAGTCACTCTCTTTCACTCTGCTCTACTGCCTATGTTATTATCTCTGAGTGACCCGACGGTTTTCCCCTCACTGCAGAGGCGACTGACACGGATAAGCATATGTGTGTGCGTGTGTGTATGTGTGTGATTGTTCACTGCATGCTAACCTTGCTAATCTTGTCAAGCTATATTGTGTTTTGGTTGTTACCGTGTGTGTGTGTGTGTGTGTGTTAATCCCCCCTGAGAAAATGAGAGCAGGCGCTTAGTACCCAAGAGAGTCCAGGGACTACACACACATGCACACAGTGTGCTGACTCACTTGTTTGCAATAACCGTTCTCTTACACACACAATATGAACATAAACACACATACAGACACACACAGACATACACACACGCACACACACATCTAAAATTAAATTGTTTAACGTCTTGATTCTCAAATCCAATCAGATGCATTTTTTTCCAGTCTGGTATAAACAAGCTCCACCTCATCATCTTATCCCACCCACCCAGAGACAGAAAGGACAGCAATGCTCTCTGGGACTCCCAGTTACAGATGGCAGTGACATCACCAGGGACTGAACCTGCAACCTGCTCCTTATGACTGAGCAAACACTTACGGTACATGTCCACTGCACGCAAATTCATCATTCAGATTTCCGTCTCCATTCATTCAAGGGGGAGTAATGGGAAAAAAATGCACAAGGGATTATGGGATGGCGCTGACCAATCAGGCAAAAGCAACAGTTCATGGTGCCTGCACAACCAGTACACAGTTACGTCTGCATGACATGGATGCAAACCCAGAAAGCACGGGAATGTTTCCAGTGCATATAGAGCACGGCAGATGCCACAACTCTCTTCTTTCTCCAGTGCATGGTGTAGCTAATTTAGAAGGTTTAATCTCCGTTTTAATAGCTGAGCGGGAATGCGTGTCACTGGATGGCATTGTAAGAAGAAAAAAATAAACGTTTCAAAAAATAAACCACAGCCATATTTCACAGAAATATTTGTAACAAATATCTTTTAAAATGATTTTTTAAGAACCACGTTTACGAGACACGTTCCTTCACGTCCTGCATTCTAAACATACACGTTCCTCAAGCTGTAAAGTGCTGGTGATGGAGCAGAGAGTTTTTCTCGCCATGTGCAGTGGACACGTACCGTGAGTACACGTTTCCTCCGAATGTATTAACTGACAAATGTACCATATGCTGATCAGCCATACCATTAAAAGGTGAACATGAAGAATCGCAATGATCTGCCTTCAGTATCTTCCTCCAAGAGGGGGATAAATCAGGTAGCAAGTGAACAGTTCTTGAAGGTGATGTGTTGAAGCAATGGCCAAGCGTATGAATCTGTGCCTCCTTGACAAGAACCAAACTGTGATGTTCTAGACGACTAGGTCAGAACATCTCCAAAGCCTCAGGCAGGTCTTGTGGGGTGTTTCTGGTATGCAGTGAGCAATACCTACCAAAAGTGCTCCAAGGAAGAACAAGCGGTGAACCGGCATCAGGGTCATGAGCGCCGAAGACTCATTGATGCTCATGGAGACAGGACTTAAAGGATCTGCTGCTAACATCTTGGTGCCAGATACCTCAGGACACCTTCAGAAGTCTTGTGGAGTTCATGCCTCAATGGGTCAGAGCTGTTTTGATAGCATGAGGGGGACCTACTCAATATTAGGCAGGTGGTTTTAATGTTATAGCTGAGGAGCTGCAGAGCTCTGATAACCAAGACCAGGGGCTTCCAAATATAAATGCAAGGAGGAAACATTTACAGATGACTGATGGCCTGTACAGGTGTCTGGTAATAGCCGACAACAGCAGTGGCAATTCTAGGACGGTATAAATGGGGTGAGTAAGGCAATTTTAAAGGGGTCCAAACTCTTTACCCTTGTGCAACCATGCATTCTGGTATGAAGACACCACAGGTTGGTTTCTCAGTACCCCACTCATTGCTGTATCATCTCAGAACTGTTGTTCTAAAATATGGTTAAGTTTGACCTGCAGTCCAGTAGGCCCATCAGGATAACATTTACTGTGGTGGTGTTTAAAAAAGATGACCCCCCTTTCTCCCCTTTCTCCGCTTGTCTTATTGGACTGCAACCAAAACCTGGAGCAGTAGAAACAAAAACACACAGATGCACTAATGCCACCTTTACCCACATGAAACATGAAAAACACCAAAAATTGAGATACAAGGCTTTTGACAGGTGTGACAGTGATCATTTGCTTCACAGTTGAGGCACAGTTCAAGTGTTGATGCTTCACTGACTGTATTAAGAATGAATGGCGTCTCAGTCATTCCCACCCTCGGCCAGAATGCTGCAACTGCAATATGGGAGCTGCGTGAGACCTCTCTCCAGAACTGCATACTGCGTAACCCCACTCCACATGATTCTTTATCTTCAGACTGAACAAACGCACATGTACAGCTGTCCATGAGGGGGCACTTATGAGCAAAAATACCATGTTTTTCTCAATGCATTATTTTATTACTTATTTGCATATATATATATATATATATATATATATATATATATATATATATATATATATATATATATCTGATAAATCTTATATTTCTATAATTAAATGTTTAGTTGCAGTTTTAATCAGCAAAACTTTACACTACACACACTAAAAAACACGGAAGATTGTGTACACACACACACTTAACACACAGAGCCTTGTCTAAGTAGATTACGGTGGGTAAGTAGCCTCTATGGTTGAAGCTATTAGAATGAATTGCCCTTGACACAGCAGCCACCAGGGCAGCATGACCCACATAAAGAAGCCCTGAGAATACTGAGCTACCGCTACATTATGTTGGGTGCATAATTACAAGGCTTATGTAACTAACAAGTAATAGAAGCTAATGTACATGGTTTTAACATGGTGTAAACTGCAGACCTAAATCATCACACACTCTCCTCAAACCGTGTGGAGATGTTCAGTGACCTCTAACACTGTATGACTTAAACTGTATGACTTGCATTCTGCACTCGTATGACTTCTTCTCTCTTTTTTTGTTTAAATAATAAATAAATGTATTATTGTTGTTGATAATAATAATAATCATAATAATAGATGTAATAAGTGTTTTCTTTGCTTTTTTGTCCAGTATTACCTCTCACTTTTTATATTTCATTTTACTGAACTTAATTTCTTGTAATAAATAATAAAAAAAAACATTATCATCACTAGTGATAGTAGCATTAGTGGTATTAGTAATGTCATTAGTAATTAGTGGGTCCCAGCAGGCCTGTGGTAAGAGTGGTCAGTTAGAGGACATGCTGCAGATTCCGATGAAGGTAAAACCTAGAAATCATTGCAGCTAATCAAGCTCTGCAGCACTCAGATCACACACACGCTTTTCTGGCAGCTGGTCTGATTCCTGACCCAGGGAGAGGTGAGTGTATTAGGATTATCATCATGCACGTTCTGAAAATCCTGGATAAATCCTGTCCTTAACCTGGGGTAACTCCAATACTTTTACTCTCTAGTTTTGGAGAGATACTTTTTTTGCATCATGCGCTCATTCTGACAGACTGTAATTCACTATACAAAAGTGTAGAGGGGACAATATAATGCTTTATTGTGTTTATATGATCTACACACTCACTCTGACAGATTGTAATACACAACAAAAAGCATAGGGGCACTCTATAATGTTCGTATGATCCACACTCTCATTCTGACAGACTGTATTTGATCACTCAGAACATGATTGGTTGATTCCCAATTGTGCGATTAATCTGGCAACTTTCAGTTCTACCAGTGAAGTGACCGATAAGGTTTTGCTCTATCTGCCCAGATAGCACTGAGATAACAATCCTGAGTTGACAATTATCTGTTTTACAAATTTAACCCATTGGTTTTCAGCCATAATGTTCTCTCCAAATTGCCAATCAAATCAGCTTCTGCTCAGTCAAACACACACACACACACATACACACAGACATTAGTGCAGGTTTACATAAATACATCCTTCCACGGGCAGTCTTTGGTAGAGTGGGCGTGCAGTCTGTCGGATCTAAATGGTACCCTGGGTGATCAAACTCAAATACACAAACACACACACTCACACACACAGAATAAGTACGTGGATCAACTTCAAGTGGTAATTGGAACACAGTAATGCAGATTTGCATATTAGCTGAAAATGTGACAGTTACAGCAGTGTAACAACGTGGAGTGTCTTATGGGTCAAAGGTGTAACAATGAGGAGTGTATTACAGGTTAATTGTGTAATGAGTTTGTAACAGTGTAGAGAGTGTTATGGGTCAGTGGTATACAATGTGGAGTGTGTTTCAGCTTAATGATGTAACAGTGAGGAGCGGGTAACTCTTATTAAGGAGTGTGTTACGGATCAGTGGTGTAACAGTAAGGAGTCCATTATGGCTCAGTGGTGCAACAATGAGGAGTGTGCAACAGTGAGAATTGTGTTATAGTTCAGAGGTGTAACAGTTGAGTGTGTTTGGAGTAATGAGTGTAATGATGAGTAGTGTTACAGGTCAGTGGTGTAATAATGGGCAGTGTGTTATAGATCAGTGGTGTAACACTAAGTGTATGGGTCAGTGGTGTAACAGTCTGGAGTATGTAATAGGTCAGTGGTGTAATAATGAGAAGTGTGTTACAGGTCAGAATAATTCTTTTTCTTAATGATATTTAAATTAAATCTTAATTGATATTTAAAAGTACATGTTCACAGTTTAAATAAGAGAATGTGACCGTTTCTATTTGAATTTATGAGATTTTAATAAAATTGTATCAAACTACTGGTGAAATGATTGGGTTTCATGGTGATGTTCTGAAACACAATTATGCATTCATTTTGTTGTTGTGAGCTCACTGCAGTTTAGAGCTGAATAAAAAGGTCAGAATGCTAATTAGGAGGATGAATCTTCAGTAAAAATAAGCTCGCTCAGTGCTGCTCTTATATATCATTACAGCGCTGCTGTTTTAGCCTTTTACTAATTAGCCCTCACCTCAACAGAACAATTACATTTAATACAAGGCTTTGTTTCATTATTAATTACTACTGTTTATGTAATAATAAGTTCGGCGGGTGGATTAACTCCTCTGTAAGGAACAGTGATGTGTGTGTGTGTGATTCTGCAGGAATTTGCCTGCAGAACTACACTAGACTTGAGCTAGCATAATTAGCTTTCCTGCCTGATTAAGAAGGAGCTTGTTAGTCAAATCAGGTGCCGTTACTGGACCGGATCAAACACCTGCACACTCTAAACACACATTTCACACTGCACACACTAATATGTTGTGCCTTCTAGAGCTGTTAGTCTTGGGTCCAGCCATGGTCTTGTGGTTTGGATATCTCGGAAATTTACCAGGTGAGCGCAAAATTATTGTTGACTGGAGACCCATTGGATTGGAAACACAATGGGGACAGACTGGAGACACATTGACCATGTTTACAACTGGCTACTTCATGCATCTTGAGTATCAGAAATGTTTCTTTTTATGCCAAGCCACATAATAAAACTACAGTGGGGAGAACAAGTATTTGATACACTGCTGATTTTTCAGGTTTTCCCACTTGCAAAGCATGTAGAAGACTGTAATTTTTATCATAGGTACTCTTCAACTGTGAGTGATGGAATCTAAAACAAAAATCCAGAAAAATACATTGTATGATTTTTAAATAATTAATTTCCATTTTATTGTGGGAAATAAGTATTTGATCATCTATCAACCAGTAAGAATTTTGGCTCTCACAGACATGTTACTTCTTCTTTAAGAAGCCCTCCTGTTCTCCACTCATTACCTGTATTAACTGCACCTGTTTGAACTCGTTACCTGTATAAAAGACACCTGTCCACACACTCAATCAGTCAGACTCCAGCATCTCCACAATGCCCAAGACCAGAGAGCTTTGTAAGGACATCAGGGATAAAATTGTAGACCTGCACAAGGCTGGGATGGGCTACAGGACAATAGGCAAGCAGCTTGGTGAGAAGGCAACAACTGTTGGTGCAATTATTAGAAAATGGAAGAAATGCAAAATAACGGATAATCTCCCTCGGTCTGGGGCGCCATGCAAGATCTCACCTCGTGGAGCATCAATGATCTTGAGGAAGGTGAGGAATGAGCCCAGAATTACACGGCAGGACCTGGTCAATGACCTGAATAGAGCTGGGACCACAGTCTCAAAGAAAACAATCAGTAACACTCTACGCCGTCAAGGATTAAAATCCTGCAGTGCACGCAAGGTGCCCTTCCTCAAGCCAACGCATGTCAAAGCCCGTCTGAAGTTTGCAAATGACCATCTGAATGATCCAGAGGAGGAATGGGAGAAGGTCATGTGGTCTGATGAGACAAAAATAGAACTTTTTGGTTTAAACTCCACTCGTCATGTTTGGAGGAAGAAGAATGATGAGTACAACCCCAAGAACACCATCCCAACCTTGAAGCATGGCGGTGGAAACATCATTCTTTGGGGATGCTTTTCTGCAAAGGGGACAGGACGACTGCACCGTATTGTGGGAAGGATGGATGGGGCCATGTATCGTGAGATTTTGGCCAACAACCTCCTTCCCTCAGTAAGAGCACTGAAGATGGGTCGTGGCTGGGTCTTCCAGCATGATAACGACCCAAAACACACAGCCAGGGCAACTAAAGAGTGGCTCCGTAGGAAACATCTTAAGGTCCTGGAGTGGCCTAGCCAGTCTCCAGACCTGAATCCAATAGAAAATCTTTGGAGGGAGCTTAAAGTCCGTGTGGCCCAGCGACAGCCATGAAACCTGAAGGCTCTGGAGGAGATCTGTATGAAGGAGTGGGCCAAAATCCCTGCTGCAGTGTGTGCAAACCTTGTCAAGAACTACAGGAAACGTCTCATCTCTGTAATTGCAAACAAAGGTTTCTGTACCAAATATTAAGTTTCTTTTTCTGGTGTATCAAATACTTATTTCCCACAATAAAATGGAAATTAATTATTTAAAAATCATACAATGTATTTTTCTGGATTTTTGTTTTAGATTCCATCACTCACAGTTGAAGAGTACCTATGATAAAAATTACAGTCTTCTACATGCTTTGCAAGTGGGAAAACCTGAAAAATCAGCAGTGTATCAAATACTTGTTCTCCCCACTGTATGTGTACACAAGACATTTAAAACAGATACAAATCTGATTTCTCAAACCCCATTTGAGGCGTGTTATAGTGTCTCTCCAAGATGCATTTGACAAGCAAAACCTCTCCCAGTACAACCGAAACACTAGTAGTAATTGCTGCATAACAATCCACTATGATTCCAGTATGACTTCCCAGAGTTGAAGTTGAAGTGTAAATGCAAGAGGCTGAAATCTCATCATGATACAATCTAGAAATTAGTCACAGGAAGTGACCAGGTAAAAATAGGATCATTAAAGACTGATTGGAGACACAATGGAGA
Organism: Salminus brasiliensis; assembly: GCF_030463535.1. Taxonomy (NCBI): domain Eukaryota; kingdom Metazoa; phylum Chordata; class Actinopteri; order Characiformes; family Bryconidae; genus Salminus; species Salminus brasiliensis. The sequence goes on along the minus strand of NC_132890.1, from coordinate 20,272,667 downwards.
CGGACTACAGCACAGTCACCCAGACCGGGAATCGAACCCCAGTCTCCAACATTGGAGACACACTTGATGGGAGACGCATTGAAGATACAGTGAAGACACATCAGAGACACATCAATAGATTTTAGACACATTGGATATTGGGCAGATGCATGTTGATATAATCACAACACACAAAAATGCTGTAGAGGCAACAAATATAATCACATTTAGGTGAGAAATAAAGGAAAAACAAGAGTTTGGTATTTTAATTTAAAGATTTGGCAGAATGTCAATATGATTAGAGACACAAATTAAGGTCAGTTTTGATTGTAAATTGACTGTAAGAGGTCAAGTATGAATAGAATGAATAGAACAATCTTATTTGGATATTATACGGATATGAGGAGCATTCAGTGTAAACAGACTCATGATCACCTGGCAAACTGGATCAGGTGTGTCAGAGCAGGAAATGCACAGAAAGCTTCAGAGGATCCAGAGCTCAAGCTGCATCATCAGGCTGCACAAAGCTTAGCTCCAAGAGAGTAGTGTGTGTCTGTGTGTGTGTTTGATCTCTCTCCAGCCTCCCTGTAAGTTTTATGGTCTAGTCCAATATGATGTAGGAGTGAGTTTGAAATTGGGGGGTGGGGAGGTGGGGGGTGGGGGGGTGGATAGCACATTTGCTACTATACATCAAAGCCCACCTTGTGGAATTCCAGATCTCACTTTTGTATTTTCTGAAGATACATCATGAAATTTAGTTAAATATTTGAACCATGACATGTCGGTTCCTATGACTCCAACCATGTTCTCTAATCTTTCTAGGACAGTGTGGTCTATTGCAACAAGATTGAGTAGTTGTAAAAAGGAAAAGATCATTTATCTTAACTAGCGCTGCCTCAGGGCTATGGTGAGGTCTGAATCCAGATTGGCATTCCACATATGTGGTTCTTATGCAGGTACGAGTAAAGTTGTTGGGCCGCAGCTCTCTCTACGATGTGCAGGTTGTACGATTTGATGAGGAGATCATATTCTCTAGTTATAGCTGTGGAAGTGTGTAGAAAGTTCCATTAAAAACATTGCTGGTAAATACAGATAGAATGTGAGAGTTGGTAACTGCCTGATTTTTTGTGAAGTTTTAAAATTACACCAAAGAGTATTCTCGGACTGTTATTCTCAGCGAGACTAAATATGCTGAGCGAGCTTTAGTGAGTGTCCTTCTATACCCAATTAGGCTGTCCTGGCAACTTGAGCAGTCAATGTAAACATTAGCTAACCTAAACCCTAGTAGTATATTACCATAACAAGATGTTATACATAAGCTGTTTTGATAACTATAATTAGCTAACGTTGCTATTTGTTGTTCTCTTGTTAATGACCTGGCGCTCTGACGTTGCAAAAGTTGAGGCCAGTAAAGCTGGTGACTGGAGAATACCTTTTTTTTAAGGCACCTCAACACAAGCCTTAGCAAAGTCAATAAGAAGACCCAAAATCACCCGACATAAAACATAGTAAGAAATGCAAATGCTGTATGATTAATATTTAGGTTGTACAAAGTCAATCATTTTTAATATTCTGCCTGGTTCCAATGTCAACGGTCTGGTCTACTTCTCTTTCATCCTCACAGTGTGTATGTGTGTGTGTGTGTACTAATATCAGTTTGATGTATATTTCATGTGTTATGTCTCCTGTAGAAACCAGACAATACACTGTAAATAAAAGGGACCATTCATGGAAGTTCAACCTCAGAAATGATTGAATTAGAATTAAAGTGGTGAAGAACAGTTTAATATAATCTCATTTAAAGAGAAACAAAAGCAAAGCAGAATTTTATTTATTTATTTTTATATTTCTAATTTTATTAAATTTTTTACCCAATTTAGAAGACCAATTCCCATTCATTTGAACTAGCCATCACTAGCAATGCCCATGACACTAGAAGGGTGAAGACTAGCACGTCTCCTCTAAAACATGTCAACAATCAGACCCCGCATCTTTTCACTAACTGCCACTGAAGCAGCACCGCTGGGGAAAAAGAGAGCAAAACATGGCCTTGCTCCTGAGTACCTGCAAGATCTTGTTACATATTATGAACCATCAAGAATACTTATATTCGAGAGTGCTGGCTTCTTAATAGGTCCCAAAATTCAGAAAGCCTCAGCAGGGGGAAGAGCCTTTTCTAATAAAGCTCCCCAACCTTCCAGATAATGTTTGGGGCTCTAGATCTTTAAATCTAGGCTAAAAACTCATCTGTTTAGTTTAGCTTTTGGTAAGTAATGTTTCCCCTTAGATAAAGGTTGTAGATCCAGGGGTTCGCGGACACAAGGAATTGTAGTACACTGAGATGCTGGAGCTGTCATCTCGCTGCTTGGACGCGATCACTCAGGTTTGTGTACAGTGGAGCAGATAGACGCTAGCGTTTCAGGGTGCTCCCGTGTCTGTGTTACCTTCTGGCTCTCTCCTTTTAATTAGGCTGTTATAGTCAGACCTGCCGGAGTCGTCAGACACATTCTGATACTGCTCCACATTCTCTGCTCTCTATAAATCTATTCAGAACTAACTCTGTCTCTTTACCTTCTCTGAGTAAATGGTCACCCAGCCCGACCTGCTGGAAGACTGCCCGCTGAGGTCCCCTCTACTTTTGGGGAAGAGTAAAGTATGAAGAAGGAAAGAAAGAGCTTCATATTATCTGTCAAATGTGCCAAGAAGATGTTTTGGAATGTGTGGCTGCACATGGTCGCTGGTAACATTATTAATAAAATTGTAATAACACTAATACCCAGATTAAAGTTGGAATACAGTTATAATGATTATGATTATTTTTATTGTTGTTAATTTATTATTATTAACCTAGTAGTTTCAATAACAATTATATAGAACCTGTTTTATAACTATAATTAGCTGTCACTGCTATACATTAATTAAAAACAACAACAGCAACAACAACGATAATAATAATAATAATAATAATAATAATATAAAATATTGAAGATGGTAAATGTTGAGAGATTTGAAACACTTATTTGAGGGTTTACATGATCTTGTTCTTTTCTACAATACTAAAAATACTTTCCTTTGTGTAGTTAAATATACACAATATATATACATTATACACAATAAATAACAAATAACAAAAATTATTATTGAATAGAAAAAAACTTTAATGTATGAATGGGAAGAAAATCTGACATAACACTACTGTGGTTAATGACCATATATTATTATTATTATTATTGTTATTTTTATTAATAATAATAAACATCTAATTAATATCAAAACATACTGTTTTTTATTTAAATTGCTTTATTATTTAAGGATGCTGTATGTGTGTGTGTGTGTGTGTGTTCCAGGTGTTCTGTAATAAATTAAAATGTCAGTGTTGCAATCACACAAAAAGGTCAAGCGGGCTGATTGATACACTACCAAGAATCCACACAGAGAAAAACATTGTGTTAATGTATTAACAGAGTATGGTGGATCCAATCACTCAACATGGCCCACATACTCTGACAGGAGAGGAGCTGCTGCTGTTCTTCAGTTCACTACCCACACTTTTATACATTTACATTTTAATCAGGGCGTCTTTTTTTTTTTTTTAATGATTTGCTGTAGGTCAAACACACACACACACACACACACACACACAGCGGTGAGTTATAATGCAGTTTGCAGTGCTTATCAGCTGGATCTGGAGTGTTCAGACTGTGCTAATCAATAACTGATGAACTAAGGCCTTAGCATACTGCACTCTGGTGCACGAGTAGCTCCCGAGGAAACAAATGAAGCCTCTAAGGGTCAGTCTGATGGACAGATAAAAAAGGGCAGATTGGTTTTGTGCCTGACACTGAAAGGCTGACTGGCTGAAAATGAGGTTAAGTTCAGACTATTATGATGTTAATACTGAGTGATTGTTATTACGCCTCAAAATTAATGTCAGGAAAGAGATCAGATCAATGATGAGAACTGCGGGAGGGGGTTTCTCTTTGAATTACAACACAACATTTACTATATAATATAACATTTACATTTACATTTACGGCATTTAGCAGACGCTCTTATCCAGAGCAAATTACAAAGTGCTTTGCTATTTACTCAAGAAAAACATTAGCTAGTTAGAATAGACTAATAATTCAAAAGATACCTCTTAGCTTAGACATTGCTAAACACAATACAATAAGGCGACCATAGAACTCTATTCGTCAAAGTACTCTCGGAAAAGGTGGGTCTTCAGTTTGCGTTTGAAGACAGCGAGCGACTCGGCCGTTCGGACACCCAGGGGCAGCTCGTTCCACCACTTTGGTGCCAGGACAGAAAAAAGCCTGGACGCTTGTCTTCCACGGATTTTGAGGGATGGCGGGTCGAGCCGAGCCGTACTTGAAGCTCGAAGGGCTCTTGGTGCGGATTGGCTTTTGACCATTGCCATCAGGTACGGAGGGGCTGGTCCGTTCTTGGCTTTGTAGACCAGCGTCAGGGTTTTGAATCTGATGCGGGCAGCTACAGGAAGCCAGTGGAGAGAACGCAGCAGTGGAGTGACATGGCTAACAATATAACAATATAATAACAATAACAATATAATAACACAAATAACATTAACATCAAATGTTATTAGAACTTCAATCTAGACATTAAATGTTATTAGATATTCATTCTGTATATTAAATGTTATTAGAGCTTCACTCAGAATGAAGTTCTAAAATCACTAATAACATTAACATTAAATGTTATTAGAACTTCAATCTGGACATTAAATGAGCTTCATTCTAGATGTTAATGTTCTATCTGCATTAATATCAAGAATAACGAATAACATTAAGAACAACAAGTAAAGACCAACAAGTAAAACATTTATATCCAGAATGAAGCTCTAATTGTAAGGGGTAGCTCTGATTGTAACACCTCCTCCTTCTCCTGCCACCTCTGCCTTCCCTGTAACCTCTCAGTTCTCTTATTTCTTTCGGGAGGTCCTTTTATCTTTAGTTTTCATTTTCCTTGAGGTCTTTGAGGTGACCAGTGTTCTCCCTTGGCAGCCTTTGTTTGTTTTCTTGCCTTTTCCCCTGCGTAAGACACAGCGTTTGTTTCCTTTCCACTCACTTGGTAGCGTGTCGGCCCGCAAACACAACGTCCTGGGTTCAAACCCCGCTATAGGTAAAGATAATCCTTTATTAGTCCCGCAGTAAATACCACATTACAGAAAGATCCAGCCAAAACATGGACCCAGCAGAGCCATTTTATCTAGAACTGGCAAAAATAGTCAGGGGGCGACTGTAGGAAGGCATGAGCAAGACCTGCAGCAGATTCTTTCTCAGCTGCAGGGTCCAACCAATCTAGGAGCACAACTTACTAGCCAGCAAATTCCTGAACCTCCCCAGGAGGAGGCTGCGGCTGCCCCAAACAGTGTGGTGCCTTGTGCTGAGCCCTCTACCGGCCCCAGAGCACTATGCTGGTGGACCAGGAGGCTGTAAAGGCTTCCTCCTTCAATGTTCACTGGCTTTCGAGCAGCAGCCATCCCACTTTCCATCAGAGTGGGGCTAAGGTGGCATACATCTTCTCCCTCCTCACCGGTAGGGCATTAGCCTGGGCCACCCCGGCGTGGGAGCACAAACCCCACGTATGTGCCTCCGCGGCTCAGTTTGCAGCTGCACTGTCTCAAACCTTTGACCTTTGTGTCAGCCTTTCACCATGGTCTCAGTGAAGAGCTCAAGGATGAGCTTGCCTACCGTGACCCTCCCACCCCCCTCGATCGACTCACTGAGTTGGCCTAAAGAGTGGATAACCACCTCAAGGAGAGGTGTAGGGCGCAGAGTGTCAGAGCCTCCCAAGCTCCCCGTGGCCCACCCACTGTCTCAGGCCCTTTTTGGGGGTTAGAGGAGCCTCACGGCAGTAGTGTCCAGCCCATGCAGCTGGTGCACACTCGCCTGCCGCAGCAGGAGTGCGTGACCCGCATGCACGAATGCAGGTGCCTCTACTGCAGGATCTCTGAGCATCTCTACGCTGCTTGCCCTGAGCTCTCAGGGAAATGCTAACATCTGTAAGGGGAGGGTTGACCACTGAAGGACCTGTCGCTTCTCGGGCCCAGGGGGTGTTCCTCAATGCCACGCTAGCGCCGGGGTTGTTTGAGTCCCACCTGCCTGCCTTTTTGGACTGGGGAGCGACAGGGAACTCTCTGGATGCCAGCCTTGCCAGAAAGCTGGCCCTGCCACTGGTCCCCTTAAGAGAGCCAATGCCCACAGCGGCTATAGACGGTCGGCCACTGGAGCCCGGGGGGTGTCCCACCAAACCCACCCTCTCACACTGCAAGTCGATCCTCACACCGAGCAGATAGTGTTTTTTATGATCAGCGCTCCTGACTTGCAGTTGGTTCTGGGTTTCCCTTGGGTCCAGTGGCATAACCCCCATGTGGACTGGCCATCCCGGTCTGTCTTGGCATGGGGGCCAGTCTGTCAGCCCACCTGCCTCAAGGCCCCTAGGGCTACTGTGGGTACTGACACTATTACAGAAGGTTTTGACTCCTCATGGGTACCAAAGGAGTACTGGGATCTTTGGGAGGTGTTTAGTAAATGGCAGGCACAGGAGACAGCGACAGGGGTCCAGTCGGCAAAACAAACCGTCAGGCGCTGTCGAAGAATCTAGCAGAAATGTCCCTCTTGTCTGCAGTAAATATTCAGAAGCGCTATGGGAACAGGAGGTGGAGGCCGGCTCCGACCTATCACCCTGGGCAATGGGTTTGGTTTTTGGCTAAGGATCTGCCCTTGCGTGGTGCCCCCCGCAAGTTGGCTCCTCATTATATCGGACCATTTGAGATTCTTGCCGGGTCAATCCTGTCGTCTACCACCTTTCCTATCCCCCTTCAATGCGTATTAACCCCACCTTCCACGTGTCCCGCTTCAAGCCTGTCTTGTGTTCCATGGGTCCCGCCGATCCACCAGGCCGCATACAGTTGGCGGTGCGCCGGCCTACACCATCAGACACCTTCAGGATGTCTGTCGAGTCCATGGCAGGCTTCAGTATCTAGTGGACTGGGAGGGCTATCGCCCTGAGGAACGGTCCTGGGTGTCCTCCTGCCACATTCTGGACCCAGAGTTCATCCAGTTGTTTTGTCGGGACCAAGCAGCTGGGTTGGGGATGTCAGGTGCTGCCCCTTCTGTAAGGGGTAGCTCTAGGTCAAGGCCTCCTTCTGCCACAAGGGGAAGGCCCCAAGTCACGCCAGCTAGCAGTCAACCCCAATGCACCACACCTGGGTAAAATGCTATATAAGCACTCTGATCCAGTTGCCCACTGCTGGATCTTTTAACTCTTGTTGAGTGCTTATAACAGCCACCTTCTTGAGTTGAATGGAGCGGCCTGGGTTCGATTCTTGGGTGCCTTTATTTTTGCTTCAGTTTTGCCTGCTTTGAGCTCAGGTGCTCTGCTCTTCGGGCCGTTGGTCACATGATCTTGGTAGCTCACATAATAGTGTGTCGGCCTGCCAACACGGCGGCCTGGGTTCGAACCCCGCTATAGGTGAGCACCACAATACTCTAATACTCTAATCAATATCAAGACAAACATAACATTAAGAACAAGTAAAAACAATAATATCTACAATGTTCTAAGTTCTAATACAATTTATATCCACAATAAGGTTATCAACATTAATATCCAGAATAAAGATCTACCAACCTTAATATTCAGAATAAAGGTCTAATAACATTAATATCCATAATAAGTTTTACAAACATTAATATCTAGAAAAAAGTTAAAATACCACCAACATCCAGAATGATCAGTAATATTTAGAAAGAAATATATGTCTTGGTCACTAGTTTGTAATATTTAAGTCTACATAAGAACACTATTATTGTATGATAAATAATAGTACTGATACTGCTGTACTGCAGTTTAGACACAAGGCAGAAAGTCAATCCAATTTCTCACAGTACAACACCACCTTGAGTGTGTTACTGTGATTCTATTATCACAGATAATTCTGACATTTATTTGATTTCCATATACAAGAACTGATTAAAAGAAAATGTTTCCTTACATTCCTGAAGAAGAACAGCTCTGATCTGTAATCAAGAGTCATCCAGATCTCTGTTCCCTCTTGGGTCAGGTTCTCCTCGTCTGTATTGAGAGAGTTGAATCGCTTTGATGAAAGACACTCATCTTCTCTACCCTGTTCCTATTGATGTGGGACATCAGCGCTACACTTCAAACATAGAAATGGGACGTCCCTCCAAACACATCGCCACTGTTTATAACGGAAGGCTTTGAGTTTGTCTTTGCTCTTTGCTTACAGTGTTGTTTGTTAAGAGCCAGCATGGGGCAAAGTCAGAAAATTTACACACAGGGCTTAACCCAAATGTCCAGGACCATGCTCACCTTGCTTCTTGTCCTGCTGCAGAAGGAGTTTCCTGTCTTTTTCTCTACACTATCTCACTCAGTTTAGGTTATCACACTTTCCCATTGTTCTCTTTATTGGTCCTTTAGGTATGTCCTCCTTTCTCTCTTTTTTATTTTTTCACATTCTTTTTTTAAATTTCTTTTTTCTGTGAATCCTTTACCCTTAAAAATAAAGATGCTAAATGTTTTTTTCTTTGAGCGATGCCATTGAAAAAACACTTTTGGTTCCATAAAGAACCATGTTTGTCAGAGAGATGTAGGAGTATGTAGAACCTTCAAAAGACCCAGAAAAGGTTCTTTATCAATTTAATGGTCACATCTCTATTACATAAATGGACCTTTTGTAGCATCGTTATTTGTTTATTCATCAATGGAAATGCAAACTTTAAATTTAACAAACACATTTTTAACATTTAAAAACTAGGAGCCATCATAAATATTGCACAAGTATATGGAACTGCTCAAGTAACTAGTGTCTATCAAACATCTCCATTCTCCTTTCCTGCCCCAAGTGCCCTTTTTTTTCACACTACTTTCAAACTGGTGTCCTTACATCCCTACTCCTCCACCTGTTCAGTAGGATAAGGCTGTCAATGATATTGTCTGGGTTTAGACTATCCAGACAGTTTCAGTTGGTGTAAAGAGGACTAACAAAGTATGCAGAGAAACAGATGGACTACAGTCTGGATTTCTAGAACTACAAAGTGCTTCTATATGGTCAGTGGAGCTGATATAATGGATAGAGAGGGTAAAAACAAGTGTACATAATAAGGTGTCCAGTTAGTGGCCACATATATACATGTGTTTAAAAATATTTTCCATTTTTATATATATATTTTATATATTACATATATATTTATATGTAACAAAATGTTGTAATCAAAGATTTGGTCAATGTTTTTTTTAAGAGTTTTCAGCTTTTACAGTGAATTCAAGGAGAGAAAACATTTTTGTTTTTGTTTTGAAAAGGAGTAAAAATTTTAAAAAAAAGGAGGTTAGGGTGGGAGAAGAAGAGGGGAGGTGGCCATAGAAACACCCATATAACTCATTTATTAAATTGAGGAGAAAAGATCAACACAGGCATCGACATAGATTAGGAGCTTACTAACCAACACCCAAGAAATCTGACCTGTAAGTGATCACAGTCTAATAGTAGGTCAGTATTCAGTCCAGAGTTCTAGTTGAACTGAGTCAATAGGAAATGAAAGGTTGTCATGTTTTGCGATGTGTCAAAAGCCCCCCAACTTATATGTCAAGTCAAGTGGTCAAGTGGGTTTTATTGTCATTTCAACTACATACAGAGTACACAGTGAAACGAAACAACGTTCCTCCAGGACCATGGTGCAACACAGTGCATACAAAACACAAGTGCAACACAATACAAGTGCAGACAGACAACACAACACAGTACAGACAGAGAATAATAAATGAATATGTTTCACACTTGCCAACTTTAGCAAGAAAGCGAAGCAGATCTTTTTTGTCTAGTTAAGCAAGATCAACCACCTGGCTTTCAGAATTACAAATGCTACAAAATCTGCCTCCCTAGTGGACCCCCCCACAGGACTGTTAACTGCACTTTACACAAATTGTAGGTAGGTGAGGTAGTGAGGTAGACTGATACTTAAGAGATGTGTTCAGAGTGCCATTAATGTGCAATATTGTCACTCATAAAATTCCATTCAGCCAAGCACAGTGCAAGGTCGGAACTAATTGTTGTATAATCTGACGTTTATTTCTAGTCTTATTACACCTTTAATATCCAAGTGTACGCAAATTCTACCAGGTCAGATGGAGGCTACATGTAGATGAAGGTGAAACCTGTTAACATCATGCTTTCACCTCCAGGATCATTAAGGTCATATTTCTGTGGATGCTGGTGCTCGGCCATGGTTCCGGTATGATCCAGTAGGATCCCGAAGGCTGTTCACTTGCATAAATTAGCACCTAATTACATTCTGAAGGTGAGGAGGACATGGGAACTAGAAAATAAATTGGTCTTGTGTTTTAAATTATTAGAGCAGTGCATTGGTATTTATGAGCGGGTCTGTTCAGTTCAGGTAAAGCCGCCTGTTCTCACCCAGACTGATGCCTTTGTTTTCTCCCTGCAATCATTTATTAATGCATTTCAATTCCAGCTTCAATTCCACCTCCAAAATAACACCTCAAGGACAAGCAGCTTGGTTCTAAAGTGGTGCATGGACTCGGAGAACCATACGTATGCAAGGAGTCTGATACGAAGAAGACCGATATGAATGAAGGTTGTGTAGAGCAGGTTAGCAGAGGCAGTCTGGCTTTGTAGAACAAACAGGGAGGTGACTGTAGCTCCAAAGAAAACAAGGTGAAATAATTACAATGTGTGTATGTGTTTTGTTGTGGGTTAGACTGTTTCGGATGCACAATGATATGAACACAGCAATCAATTAGCAACACCGTGGCAACACCATAGCTACCACATATCAACACTACACAACCATCTGGAATACCATAGCAACCACCCAGCAATACTACAGCAACCTACTGGCAGTCAGATAGCAACACCACAGCAACTATGTAACAAACCAAGCAACTGATTAGCAGGACCATATCAACCACCACAAAAAAGGAAGAATAAAAAGTACATTATGCGATAAAAATAAATAATCAAACAAACAAACAAGAAAGCAAACAAACACTGTGGTTCATGGCACGTGCACCGTGAACCAAACCGTGGTCTGCCAAACCACAGATTCTGATTTGGGTTCAGAACCTTACAGCACTAGTATGAACACAGTGTTACTACACTACACTGCAGTCTTGCTTATTTTATCTGCCAGATTCTCAGGTTTTTACATAGTACAGCACAGAGAGAGCAGTGTCTCTTTTCATCACCATTTATGTCCGTTCCAGAGTTCCTGACCCTATGGCACTCATCCCATGCATTCATCCACTCATTCATCCTTCTGTTCATCTCTCCCAGGAGCCTTTCCTTCTGTAGCCGAATGCTTAGCCCGCCTCTCCAGGTCCTCTCCGCAGTCCAGCCAAGCAGAAGACATTTAACGTGACCTACACTTGAACCAACACACAAACCCGATGCCATGTGACACAAACCAGAACCTCTAGAAGCTTCTTCACATTCACCTCACTGCTCCTGCTGTCAGGAATCTCATCTCTGGCGGTGGCAGCCTAGTAGGCCCTGTGCTCTAACCACTGGTACCCCACATTTATTAGACATTCTCCTTTCTTCATGAAACTTATTCTTCACTGACTTTGATGCGCAAAGACAACATCATTATAAAAGAAAAACAGAACAGTTATTTGGTTTAGTTCATATGTGCTCCATGTCTTCCTAAACCTGGAATAAAATCAGTGTCTTGGCTTGAACCAGCTTGATCTTGATGTCTAGACAGAGAGTGATAGCTAATTCACCACTTCAGGGCTGATCTGCAGCTGCTTGGTTAATCTTTTAAGTTGTGAAGCACACAGGAAGTCAAGGGCCCCCATCTAAAGCTTAGCTTAGTGATGATGCTATCACCAATGAAATGCCCTCCTAATGTCCATTCAGTTCTGCTTCTCGTTTCTCCCAGCGCTGTGGGGATTAAAGGTGTGGGAGCAGGTGCACACTCTGGGTGTTTAACACCACATCCGATAAAAAACATCTCACTGGGGTTCTGGATCCGTCGAAAAAACACAAAGCATAGGCTCTGAATCAGAGACACTGATAAACAGAGAGAAGAGGAGTTGGAATAATGAGAGACAGACAAAGAAAGAGAAAAATCACAGATAAAAAAAAGAGGGAGAGAAGCTGTTGGTGTAGAAATCCTCACACAATCGATGGATTCAATCTTGTAAAAGGGCAATAACTGATCAGAGATAAGTGCTTTAGCTAAATGTCAACAAGACTCTGTTCTCAGATCAGTGTGATGAAAGGTATTAATCCACAGTTGGAGTTTCTCTCTACAAACAGAATCCTTCCTCAATCTAGACCACCAAACCACCTCTCAAATAAACCCATCTCTAGAATGTCCTCAGAAGCACACGTCAATTTCGGACCAATCCAAGACTGAGAAATGAAAATAACAGCTACAGCTGGGTCCAAAATTGCAAGAGAATAAGCTGTTTTTGAGAGTCAAAGGTCAGGAACATATGAACCTTGTGCTCTTGATAATCTGTGCCACTTTGTAATCTCAGCCTTTAACACCAAAAATAGTCATAGACTAATACCTAAATGGAGGTTACAAGGTCAGGCCCAGCACATATACACTGGTCTCATGTTTCTAGCTCACCCGGTAAGTAAAAGTTCTGTGCCAATATGACGTTGCAAACCCACCTTAACCCACGATGGCACTTAAAGCGAGGTCACCTTTTTTTAGAAGTACCTGTTTGAGGTCCTAGCATCATCACTAAGCTACAAGGTCATAGAGCCACCAAACTTGGAGGACTTTATCAGCCCCTAAGGATGCAAAAGCTCAGAGATACATGGCTTTTAGACTTGATGGTAATACAGGGCACATAATAGTAGCCACTACCTCTTGACCAAGGGGTTACACATGATGATGGACACATCCCATTTCGGTAGATCTACTGTGTTGACTTTACAACTTGTTACTATCTTGGAAAAAGGTGATGCTGTGGTAATAGGAATTTTAGGTTTAGGGCTGCCATTTAGTCACTTGAAAGTTGCCCAAAGCATTGAAAGGCAGTTGAAGGGGTGGGGTAACATTAGACTTTTGGTAATATTGGCTCCTAACTCAAGCGAAAACAGTCAGCTAACCATGCAGACTCACAGATTGACGTGATCAACTTTGGTGGACCAAGGCCTGTTTTCAATTTGGCTAATTCAGAAACAGTGGCCACTTTGGTAACGGAGATGACCAAACAGCCAGGGTTAAGGTTATAGGGGCACTTTGGTAATATCCATCGTTTTGGTAATACTATTCTTCAACTTCAATAAAAAGCCCTATATGGATTAAACACTGCTAAGGGTATAAGAGCGGAGATTTGGAAATGATCCGACACAATTTAGGGAAAAATATTACCAAAGCATTTCAGGGCTGCTTTGATAAAGCTTTCATAACCAAACACATTTATGGGTAATTTGCATAAAGTCCAAAGTACCGATCTGCCACAGGGGTCCATGAGCTTACCACCGCCCTGCAGGTGGAAGCCCAAACAGCAGGAGTTGGGAAAAAAATATTTAGATAAATGTTAGAGATATGTGAACCACTCATTCCCAATTAACCATGGCAGAGCTCATTATTTTTATGAGCTGCCCATTGTGGCAGTTTTCCTATGGGATCATAAAAACATTCAAATTTTAAGTGACCGTATCAAACTCAAGTATGGCTTAGTTCGACCCACCATCCTTCAAAATGAATGGGTGCCAAACATCTAGAATTATCAAGAGTCACCCAGAGGAAGAGGAGTTTCCCTTTTGAGTCTAGGATCTTCTCAGCATTTCTTCCTCTACATCTGAGGAAGTTTTTTTTTCCATTTTCCCATTTTCTTCAGGGAACTGTTATCCACTTTCTATTCTTGTTTTTCATTTTTGCCACATATCCCGTCTTGTTTCTGAGGATATCACTGCCGTTCCAACATACTGTTTGATGATTGTATGATGTGGGCTTGTAAACAGCTATTTGATCGGCTGCACTGTTTCTGTGTAGCAACGGTTGTTTACTAATCCCTCCCCCAAATTATGTCAAATTTGACAAAACTGTAGTGCTAATAGTGTAGCTTTATGCTTTCTGCTTTATAAACAGACACGTCATACAGTAAAATGATCAAATAAATTTACTGCAAATTTTACCACACACCTATACCATAGCAACACCTTAGCATCCACCCGAAGTACCATAGCAATGAGTGAGCCCCACTTTAGCTGCGCAATCATTCAGTGTTTGCACTTTTGTAGTTCTTCAGCTAGATTTTTACTGCCCAACATTTTGGCACCTTTCAAAAGTAGCCATGATACAAATGCACTTATAACATAGCTTACCTTTACTGTTAGCACTGTGTTGTTGCAGTAAAACAAAACATACCTGCACCTATGAAATGCCTGGGCTATGGGGGATCTATAGTTCTTGAACTCTTCACCAAAGATTCCAAACATATGTAAGTTTGTTGTAACTGTCACCCACTGATTGTAGAAAAACGTGGTTGCTGTAGTTCCACTCCCGTACACTCAAATGAAGCTAAAGTTGTCTGCCATATTGTAGATTTTGCAACCAGAGTTCTGCACAGAAGTAACCAAAAGTGGAGGCAGACTTGTCAGAATAAGTAACAGAATCCCTTTGAATGACAAATGTATATGTTTGATTTAGGTCATATATTCTTTTTAAAAGAGCTTGAAAAAGTACTTGGATCTAAGACAAATATAACTATTTATTTTCATATTGCTGTCGCATCACAAAACCATTGTTCTTAATTACAATCTTCTGAACATTAATATACACTCATCTCTACTGGGTCTCTGTTCTGATAATGTAGTACAGTGGTAGAAATGATCAGGTGAATGTGGTCACATTCTAAAAGTTTCCTTATTACTTCTTCCAAAACTATTTAAATAGTTTCAGCTGGAGATATTTCATTCGTGCTTTAAATTACCTCTAATTTGACTGAATAAATACACATAAATGCACATTATCTAGTCTACTTGCTGAGATATAATGAAATGGAAGACATCTGATTGCCGAGGTAAAAAAAGATCATTAATGGAAAGACATACCAGTGCTTCAAGAATGTGGGAAAAACAAAAACTTGAACTTGAAGGAGGCAAGATTAAAGTTCACAAGCATGTTTATTACGAAACTATTGAGATTTCAATGAAATTACAGCAACGGAGCTCAGCTCTATTTGCCTCTGAGACGAACCAAAGCTGCTACGGGCCCGTAAAACCCTCAAGCTGCTGCTGCAAGAGAGAGTCAGCCCGCAGTGGTGGCTGAAAAAGAAAAGTAATGGTTTAAACGCTACTTGGACTCGGCCCAGAGCAGACAAGTTTTGGTTAGGGAGTGAGAACATCTACTAGCGAGTACAGCACGTCTAACTATGCTAGCTAACATTAGCAGAATGGCTAGTAACTAGGATTAGAGCTCATTGTTACTATTAATAATAATAAGTTCAATTTATATAGCTCGTGCTTTTCATAACCCCTGGACAAAAGAACGCTTGGCCATTTTACCCCAACATCAAGGGTAGACTGTCAAAACGTCTACGTTAAATTAAAAGCTATAATGCACAATAAATAATAATAATAATAATAATAATAAATGATTATTATAAACTATCAATTATTAACTATAATAATAAAGATTTTCTATTCGTCTGACAGCACGACAACACGTCCTATACGCAGTCTGTTCTAGTCAAGTCTGTCAATCACTTTTCTGAGTGTAACCCCGCCTTCTTACATAAACATGTGTAAACGGTATAAATGTGCCAATATTAGAACAGGAAAACTAACTATTGGAATTAGACAATGGAAATGCAAACGACAGTTTAGTTCAAGTTTCAAGTTTCAGGTTTATTTGTCATTTGCACAACATGTCAGGACATTTATGCATTGAAATGCTTGTGGTGAGGCTCAGGTTGATGCTCTACAGGAGGACAAAACTATATACATACTAAACATATTAAAATAAAGTTATATAAAAATTCTATTAAATAAATACAAAATACACACACAATATACACAAAATACAGAATATACAAAGACAGGAGGAATCTATAGAAATTCTCTGATATGTACATTTATGAGACAGGAATAGTCTGAGAGAGAGTGTAGCTAAATATAAACATGTATGTTTGTCTATTCCTGTTGTATAAAGTGACTTAGTGATGTTGTCCACAGCAGTGATATATAGAGTATTAATAATAAAGTGACCGAGTGCAGTGGTGTTGGTGAAGGGTTCACAGCTTGTTCAGGAACCTGATGGCTTGTGGGTAGAAACCGTTCATTAGCCGGTTTGTTCTGACCTGGATGCTGCGGTACCTCCTGCCTGATGGCAGTACGGTGAACAGGCTGTGTGTTGGGTGGCTACAGTCCAACCAGATGTTCTGGATTTTTAGCTGGGATGATGGTGTTGAAAGCTGAGCTGTAATCTATGAACAGCATTCTCACATAGGTGGTCTTCCTGTCCAAGTGTGTGAGGGCAGAGTGCATTGTCAGTGCAATAGAGTCATCTGTGGATCTGTTGGAGCGGTATGCAAATTTGTGAGGGTCCATGGTGGCTGGAAGCGAGGAATAGATGTGGGTTTTGACCAGCCGCTCAAAGCACTTCATAGCTGTTGATGTCAGTGCAACAGGGCGGTAGTCATTCAGGCAGGTGATAGCCGGGGTCTTGGGAACTGGAACAATTGTGGTTCTCTTGAAGCATGTGGGAATCACTGACAGTCTTAAGGAGAGGTTAAAGATGTCAGTGAAAACCTCAGCCAGCTGGATGGCACATGCTCGACTGTGAATGCCATCAGGACCAGGTGTTTTGCGTGGGTTAACTGCCTTGAAGGATCTGACCACCTCAGACACAGAAACTCCTGATCCACTGGGAGTTTCGTAGCTGGGGAGGTGTTGTTTGCCTTAAAACGAGCATAATGTGCATTTAGCTCATCAGCAAGTGAGGAGGACAACCCCATATCACAGATCCCACCACCTTTGTAGTCAGTGATAGCGCATTCCACATGCGTCTAAGATCAGACCCACGGTAGTTAGACTCCACTCTGTCCCTATAGTTCCTTTTGGCCAGCCTGATGGTCCTCTGAAGGTCATATCTGGCTTTCTTGTAACTCTCCAAGTCACCAGTGTTGTAGGCTGTGGTCCAAGCTCTTAGTTTGGCTTGGACCTCAGTGTTGATCCAGGGCTTCTGTATACATACAGACAGTTTAGAGGAGAAAAGTGAGATGGAAAACGGGCTGTTTCGGCATTGAAACATATGGAGATGGACGGAGCTGCACATCAAACTGCCAACAGCCAGCAGCTGTGTTTGACGATCTTTAACCAAAGCCCCATTTCTGAGGTATTGTTATAGTGAGCAGCTTTAGCGAGACATTTTGCTGTCGATGCTTTTAAAAATGGCGCTTTGTTGACGTCAAAGACAATAAAACACACGTGACTGACAGACAGATCACACATTCTGCTACCTACAGCTATCTTAATAGCATTAAAGTTAAGATTAACATATTTTATATTTCTATATGTTTCTATTAATTAATATTAACATAAACAGTCAATTTTGACAATTTTTAGCTTGTTATAGGAGCATTTACCCATAGCAGGGTATCTCAGTCTGTCTCCCTGCATTCCCTTAGCTTTATAGAAAAGGGGCTGGGGGCATTTGACCAGTAGATGGAACTGAATTCATTTGCAGATCTCTTTTGACACTGTGGCCAATGATGGATGGGAAACTAGGACTGTTTTTGTATATTACTATTTTTACCCTGTTATTTATTACATCTGGGCTGTTTACATTTTTCTTTTTTCATATTTCAGGCAGCTGGGCAAAATTGGTTTATTTTATATTTTTTAATATATTTTTTTTATTTTTATTTTTTTTATTATTTTATTATTACTTTTAGTCATTGGTAACGACTACCAAAACTCATCTGGTATCATTACATCCTTAAAATGTATATGTTTATAATATGCACAGTGCCTATTAAAATATTTTTTTTCAGTAAAGCTTTAATATTTGTCAAAATGAAACTTAAAATGCTTCTATAAAAAACGGTCAGATTAAGACCCTATCCACATAAATCTGTATATTTTGAAAATTAGCTTTTCTGCCTCCCATCTACAAAAACAAACAGCATTTTAGAACACCAAAAACCGACGTCCTCTTGCTCCTGTGAGCGTTTTTGAGTCAAGTGCTCTTCCCTTTCTTCCAAACTCGGATGGCAGAAACTTTCCAAGGCTACCAATTTTCTTAAAGTGTTTGACTGCCAATATACCCACCTACACACACACACACACAACCTCACACCCATGGCGTCACAGTCTTGTAGGAGCGTCACAAACAAACCTGATCCTGAAACCGAATGCCATCACTTGCAATTCTGCTCATCTCCACAAAATCAGAGAGATATCCATTTGAATCTGTGAGGTTAGAATAGTTAATACTGGCCAAAATAAATCTAATTAGTACCCTTAAAGAGGCATACCGGCGATGTCCATTCAATTCAAGTTCAATGAACTTCTACTAGTACAGTCATTATACTAGTACAGGGTTGCACAGTACAACGAAACACTGTTTCCGGTGAATAATATGTAAAAACATGGACAGTGCAATGTCTACAGACAAACCATTACAGGGTACATAGACAATAAACACAAAAATATACAAAAATAGTAAATTAAAATAGTCCATCAGTAGCTCTGTGTGTGTGTGTGTGTGTGTGTGTGTGTTGCAAACTGAGTAAAGTTTAAACGCTTAGCTGCTTACCTGGAGTCGTTCCCCTCTGAGCGTCTTCTTCTTCTGGGTTTTTTGGCGATTGGCCAGACCTGTTTTTGTGCACTACCGCCTATTAATGGACGGTGTGTGGAGCACCTAGATCAGGGTCGGCTCTCTTAGGTGAACGTGGGAGTTGACTCACACTTTACACTCGTGTTGTGAGGTGTTTGTTTTTATTTACCTGGCATTTTTTTAAGCAATTCTTGTCGTTGTGTCTATCAATTTATACGATTTGTGGCATCTGAGTGTGTATCTTCATCGTTTTGCGTCCCAAAAGCTTGTTCACACACTTAGCCTGGCTTTGTAAGCAAGCCTTTCAGCGTATTCTGTCGACCTACAAATCGCCTTCTTTCATTTCTACCCGTTTGCCGGCCGGTGTACCTTCTCTTCATTTAGTTTGCTCATTTTGTTTAGTTTTTCTATTACGAATTTAATGTGTCTGATTCAATTCTTAGAAATGCTAAAATGTGACTAAAAATTTTTTCAATATCTACGCTTCCAAAACGTGAACCGGAAGTAGTGGATATTTTTGGCTCTAAATACCAGGTTGGTGGAATTGGTTGCTGAGATTATAGCTTCTCTTGAGTTTTATAAAGATGTGTTAATACAGCTGATACAGAGGAATATAACGTATGCAGGAATTTTGTGCATATCACGGCCTCTCTAGGATGGGACCGGTACCCCACATTTGGAAACTGCTGTTTGCAAGGCAATACATCAGCTATGCTAGGTAACCTATAGTTGTTTCCACCCAAAAGGGCACTAAATAGCTTAAAAGTAGCCACACAGTCAGAGCTGTTTGAGGTTGTTTTATTGTATTTCTTTAAATCTGTTTTAATTTTGTAGCTTTGCTTTGTATTTATTTAATCAGACTGGCGAAAGTTACGGCAGACAGGGAATGACCGCTTGTCCTGGCATCAGTGGGAGTGGGTGCGAGTGAGCGGCGGTTGGGGAAAAACAATACAGCGTCCTTATCATGAAGCACCGCGTCAAGCAGGTTGAGATTACTGCAATTAGTGTTAATTGGGCACATCTGATTGCACTACTTCATTTTTCTTATTTACAGGGCTGTCGTAACTTCACTCCAGTTCCCTACAACGCTGCATACATGGGACACAAACTCCACATAGAGCCAAAATGAGAAACTGGTTCTGTTTGGAAGCGATAATTTTCTTAGAATACATGAGTACAGCAGTACGGCTTCGTGGAAAAACGACCTTTTCCAACTTTCATCACTTATATCAGTTAATGTGAAGCAGAACTGAAACCTTTTCCGTGCCTCGGGGATGTGCACTGGCCGAAGGGGACCGTGTTCTAGAAAGTTTTCAACATTTGATTATTACAATGGCCATGCCAGTTGCTAATGTTTGAAATGGGAAGTTAGCAGTTGCTAGCGTTAGCGACTCATAGCTAGCTATGAATTAATGTTATATGTAGCTAGCTAGCGCTAGTTATGTTAAATATAACAAAAATAAAACATTAAATAGAACATAATATACATGGGCTTCATCATTTGTTTAATGTTACTTTCAAAATATGCCATTAATATCGCTAGGAACTGAGCTGAGGAATTGCTAACATGCTAGCTAGCTATCTTAACTGAAGCACAAGCTCATTTCAAGAGGTGCTATTCGTATGATTGTTAGCATTAGTATGTTAGCTAGCTAGTTGGATTAGCAATTTATTTTGGATGCATTTAAAGATACAAAACGGGGTTGGTTTTGTTACCTGACCATTAAACCCTTAGCAGTGAGTGTTTTCGGGTTTGCATTTATCTGAGCCCAGGGTGCATTGTGTCGCTGAAAGTCTTTGCTGTGTTAATCAGCTTGCTAGTGGCTAGTTTGGTAGTCGTTACATGGTAAACCGTTATTTTGTGTTGGTAGCTTTACCAATCAAGTTCTCACAGTTCTTTGGTCTCATGATGTTAAGCTTAACCTCATACTAACTTTGCTGCTAGATTCTGAATACATTTAGCAAACAATTAGCCTTTGAATCCGTCATTTCATATATGTGCAGCTGCTGGAAGTGCTTCTATTGCATATATGAACAATATGTACATTGTTTTGGCAGGAGGAACTGGACGACAATTTATGGGTTGCATTTGACACGTTAACTTGACTAATACATGTTTTTCAAGGTGAGTATATATTATATATTGCACACGCAGTCAAAAAGTGTCTATGTCCTTGTCCCTCTAAATGCACTGCTCTCCCAGTACAGACATAACTTGGAAAGACAACCATGTCTCCAAACTAAGTCAACAAGGGGGTCCAACAAAAAAAAAAAAAAAATTGTATGAAAAGTATTCCACAATTATGGAAATGTATCTGCTGAAAAAATTAATATAAGACATTGAGATTGCATTAGGCAGATGTTGTCTCCTCACTGACCAGAATGTCCTGCTTTGAAACTGACTTCTTCCCTTCAGACAAAAAAATCAGCAGAAGAGCATTGTGCAGAAGAATACCTGAGTTCTGTTTGACAATGCTGTTAACTATAACTCAGTTAACTGTATTTTGTTTTTTAGAATGCATTGCTTGATCTGATCAGCATGACAATACAAATGAAAATGTAAGTAAATTAGATTACAACCAAACAGTAACAGAACATTAAAACCTTTTTAGATGACCTTTCTTGTCAAATTCAATAACATGGTGTGTTACATGGCCTTCATTCTGTGACTTTAATAATTCTTTTAAAAAAATGGAACATTAGGACAATATTCAGAGAATATAACAATATTAAGTTAATACTACATGAAACATAAAAAATGTAATAAATGCTCAGAACACAAGCCTGATTTCTTATCTTATTTGTGCAGAAAGCACAGTGTTAAGACCAGTCACTTTGTGAACATTAACAGAAAAGTGCCATGCACTTGAGGCACTGGCTGGAAGTGAGCATCCACTGGTGAACACAAGTTTTGCAGCAAACAAAACTACTGCAGCATACCTCAACCACTGGTTGCACCATCCTTTAATCTGTTGTAGAAAGAAACCTTGCTAGATTAGACATTAGCAATTGTTTTGGGCAAAAGAAGATATGCAAGTTGTAAAGATATACAAATGTTAATGTAAATAAAAATATTTACAAATTGGAAAAACACAGTACAAGTATTATTTAGAGCAGAATATATTGCAGAATGTGCATTATTTCATAACAGCACTGTGATTGCATTTTGCTTGACAATTAGATCTTGTGTGTGAACTGTTTCAAATACTGTACAAAATGTACAGTAACAAATTACTTACATACTTTTTGCATACATTTTCTTAATGTGGGAAATAAAAAATATATATAATTAGACAATCTAGAAATTTTAGATCCATCTCCTGAATCACACAACTTCACATGAAATATAAAAAATAAAAGTAAGGGAAAAAAGAACACAGAAATACGATGTTTTTATTGTGAACCAAAGTTCATAATTTGGAATTTTTACAGTGGCGGTTTTGGTTATGATCATGTAACCGTGATATACGCTGTGTGCACTTCAATGTCTAGGGCATTATGTCCTTATTCTGAAAGTCAAATTTATGAGACAATGACAGACTAAATCCTGAAGAAAATTAATTTTTATTCATGAATATCTACGGAATCTGACATTTAATAATATAACAAACCTTTACAATTCTGATGAATAAGAACTTGTGCTAGTCAACTAATTGCTTACTGCACTGCAACTTGTCTTTTTTGATCTCATCTGCATTCCTTGTCTATGCCCGATTGCCTTTTGTGCCAAAAATAAATCTCCACAAAGCAGCACCTCGGGGTTAGCTATGTGGTAATTATCCCAGGGTGCAACCAGAAGTCCACCAGCATTGACTGACACCTGAAGTCCCATAAAAGGCTCTTTAAACAGAAGCAAAAAGAGGCTTTGGACACACTAAAAACAAAGCATGTTCTAGAGAAACTGGCTAAGCTCAGGGCATTAAATTCAGCGGTCCCGATGGTCTCGGACTTGAATATAGTGTAGCAGCATCAGAAGGCTGAAAAGCTCTTGTTGATCAGAAAGAGGTCATCATGCCTTAAGAACAAGCATGTGAGAGGATTAGTATGGTGTAAGTTGGCATGCCTAAATCTTGAACACAAATTCCACAAAATGTTGAAGTCAGACTATGCCAGTATGTCATTTGATAATAGGATAGGTTGTTGCTTTTTCCTGACCATGTTTCCCAAATGAGTAAGTATAAACAGGCTGTGTGTGTGTGTTTTTAAATATGACAGGCCTTTGTTTATAAGTGCTGTCACTCCAAACATGTACTTAAACATGAAGGAACAGCTCAAGATCATGCCATTCCTGGTGTCTCTCCCTGGTTATGTCCTGAAAAACGTATTGCGGGTTGTACACAGGGCTGCTGGAAGAGTCTGAGACTTCTTCCTGGCTGTGAAGGACAACATGGACATGTTAATGCCAATGGATCAGAATGACCATATATGTAATCTATATAATGTGTGTGTGTGTGTGTGTGTGTGTGTGAGAGAGAGAGAAAAAAAAAAAACCCACACATGTCCAAATGTGACATGATGGTTCTATTCGGATGAGTTGAGGTGGTGATCATCCAACCTCCTGACCTCGAACGCTCTTGTTGCTGAATACAATCAAATCTTCACAGTAATGCCCTGGACAGTTGACAGTTACTCCAATCCAACATAAGCAGGATAAGGGTTTTTTTTTTTTTTTTTTTTTTAAATACCCTTGATTTCTGAATAGACACTGAATGAGCAGGTGTCCCTGAACCCAATTAAGATCAGGGTGGGCTGTAAGGGGCCCAAGTGGGTAACTATACAAGTAGCTACAAACCCAGTCTGAGCTCTTAACCACCTAGAACCCACTTAACATACATCCCATGTGAGCCCCACACAGCATGTTGGCTGGGAGGAGATCAGCAAAAATGTATTCTTTCAACTTTTTTCAATATTTAATCCTGTAACAAATACTAACGCTACCATGATTCCCCAGATATCTTGGTTGCATATGGTCCTGTTGATATGTCGCTGATGCTAGACTGAGTAGGTATGTTTATTGACAGTCCACCTTTTAAATAGAAATTCTGCTTTTCTAAGTTAAGTATGGTTCATTTATGACCTCTGATTTTACTCCACAGACGGCCACTTCAGGAGGGGCTGATCTGACTATTATGAAGCACTGCTCACAGACAATTTTTTAAAATGGACTTCAATTTCTAGAGGTGGAACACTGTGGTCCAGAAAGTAAAAATCCTCCCCAGGGCTTTGTTCCAACTGCCTGGGCAGCTCTGCTGCAGCTGATTTGTTTACTTTCTGCACTACCCTTTTCCATTGTGAAAAGTATTTACAAAGTACACCTGACCAGACTTTGGGCTTTGGGTAGCCACCAACATGCTCCTTGCAGAATTATGGTAGGACAAAAATTGACCTCTGCAGAACTGGTCGAGTTTAATAAAATTTTCTACATTTTTTCTGCCAAACAGACAGCAAAACTCTTCATAATGTTCTAGACAAAGGGCAGTTTACAGAAGTCACTGAAGGCCTGATACCACTTGACATTTATGTCCATGGGGAGTGTATGTGAACATCT
Source organism: Salminus brasiliensis (assembly GCF_030463535.1). Lineage (NCBI taxonomy): Eukaryota > Metazoa > Chordata > Actinopteri > Characiformes > Bryconidae > Salminus > Salminus brasiliensis. The sequence goes on along the minus strand of NC_132890.1, from coordinate 20,248,328 downwards.
CACAACCCTAAGTTCCAAAACAATTGGGTGGGAAGATGGGGAACATTCAGAGGATCAGGTTTGAAGAAAAATTCTGTAGTGGTTGATGACGACCAACAAAGAGCAACAGAGGTGGTCATGAGCTTCAATGGACTCTGTGAGCAGAACGAACAAGCTCATGAATACAGGAACACGTCCATCTTCATCCACGTCCAAGAACATGTCTATCTTCAACAAGCACAAGATGATTAAGACAAGGGTTTTAAGGTCCCATTAGGCTCCATTATTTCCGGTGTTGAGTCCCTTCAGAGAGCTCCATCAGACACTGGTACAGGGCTCCCTCAGTGAAAGATGCCTGGGCTTCTTTGCTTGTTTGTGATGTTGAGCTCTTCTGGAGAGCTCTATCAGACAAGCATATGGATGCATAGAGGGTAATACCAACACTAGGACACTAGATCAAGGTAAAATTTTGTGTCTCAGTAGCAAGGTCTGAGGGATATTTGATGTTCTTTTACCCTCATTTGACAGCTCAACATGGGTGAGAACATATGGACGCTTTCTTGCCTCCCACGTAGAAGTGAGGAGGGATGACCATCAACTGCCACAGTGCAGAAGACGGCGACAACAACAATCCAGATCTTTGCCATGTACTGCTGGCACAACCACCAACAACAAACAGGTGACATGGGACTTGACGCCATTTGGTCCTTTTAGGAATTGAGACACTGGACATGATGCCGACCAAGTGGTTGACCCCAACAACATCCAGAAAGAAGTCAGCAGCAAGGAAACAATCCTAAAGATTGACATCAACCACTACAGTAAATATAAATAAACCTGACAAGTCTATGGCGTATTGTAGATATGGCGACACTTACACAGACCATGATGCAATTCAGTGAGACTGTATTTACATACGTGCACACAATGGCCAAAACATTAAAGCACTAGCCTTCAGTCTTGAAGAGTCACTTGCAGCACTTTTAGTGCTAGTTTCTGAGCTTCGCACTCGGGAGCTGCCAGGGATTTTTGGGCCCTATGAAAAGATGTGACACTGGGTCCTTAGAGGGGCGAGCTGTTAAAACAACTGGAAGCTCTATCCCATGCTGCTGCTGCTGCTCGTAATCGGGGCAAATAACAAACCCCTCAGCCTTTGAACCTCGATGGCTCTGCATGGCAATGATTTGCATAATACCTAGAGGGACGCTCATAACAGGTAACATGGCATGGGGACACATCTGCTCCTTGTAGGCTCTTTACTGGCGTTGCTCTCTTGGTAAAGTAAAATCTTTTCATGGATTCTCTTAGCACTGCAACACTGACACTCAACTCATCCTTTCTTTCCCACCTTCTGACACAAAGGTTTCTACCCGCATCTCAGCGTGTCTCGCTGACATCATCTTGGATGATCAATCACAACCTCAAACTAAACCCCAGCAAAGCAGAGCAGCTGTACATCTCTGGAATTGCTGGACTTCACAATGACCTAGCCATCTCCTTTGAAAACTCACCCGTCACACCATCTACAGAGACACAAAGCCTTGATGTAGTCATGGATGATCAGTTATCGTTCTCAAGTCATGTTGCAAATCTGTCATGCAGATTTCCCCCTTACAACATCTGGGGAATTTGACCCTTCCTAGGCCACCAAGAGCAGCCTCTGGTCACTTTAGGACTTGATTACTGCAGCACCATCAGGTCCATCAACTTAACTAATCCAGAATGCAGCAGCATTCAGCCAGGGAACTCCTCTACTGTGTTCCCTTCACTGGCTTCCTGTAGCTGCCAGCATCAGATTTAAAACCCTGATGTTGGCCTACAAAGTAAAAAATGGACCAGCCCTGCTATCCATGCACCCCACCCACTACACAGCTTCTTTAGCCTGCTGCCATCAGGGAAGAGACTGCGGAGTCTCCAGGCTAGAACTAGCAGACTGAGGGACACCTTGGTCGACCAGGCAGTCAGGATGCTCAACTCTCTCCCTGCCCTGCCCTCCCTTTCACCCCTTCACGTACAAATTTTGGATTCTGCACACAAACACACAAATGTAACACTTAACTCTGCCTTATCAAGAACTGGTTATGTACATGTTACTTGCTCCAGTTTGCTCTACTGTTTATATCTGCACTGAACATGCCCAGATTTGTAATAATCTGCAAATGTCACTTTACTTTTTGTCTTTTAAGGGACCTTTATCTATACACTTTATAAGTACAACTATCTTATTCATGCAAACACTTATTTAATGTTTATTCTTGCACCATGGGTCTGAGTGTAACGTAATTTCAATCCTGTGTATGTTCTGTACATATTTGTTTTGACAATAAAGCTGACATGAATGAAATTAATTTATTAGCCTGCAATGTTTCATAGCTCATTTTAGAAACTTTGAGCCAACTTGGGTACTCTGATAAGGAGTGGAATAGCATTAGAGTACTGTTGCATGGGAGATTTAAGTAGCTCTAAGAGACTAGCTACATTTCTGAATTTCAGAGGAGATATCACCTTATCAAATGAGCCAATTGTGTTTTTTGATAGGACCCACCTGTTGCCTCCCATGGCCCTAGTCTCAGGGGTAAGTGATAAACACATTTAAGCCCTAGATGTTCAGTTATGTACTTGGTGAGGGTGAACAGTGTAGCCATGCTGGTCAAGAAGCTTGGTCAAGCAGCATGGTCAGGTTATTTATGCTTGTAGACCAGCTAAACCATCACTCAACTCAAACAAAAACATACCCTATGCTGGTCAAGAGCTAAGCTGTTCAACCACCTCAACCAGCTTGAGCTGGCCAGGCAGTTGTTTTTTGCAGGGGTGTCTCAGGAATTGTGCAAATGAACTGGAAGACACAGACGTACAGTAGATTAGGTTTCCTTTTCTAACATCCATACACCATCTGTGAAATCAACTGCAGCTTCTTTATAATTCCCACAGTGCTCTGACATACCTTCTAGTTTCTGCATCTGCTTTCACATGTCTAGATATTGCTGCAGATTCTCCATTAGCTCCAGGTGGTGAGGAATTCTCTGGGCCACACCATGTGCTGTACCTCCTGATCCTCAATCTCCTGCATCTCCATCAATGCATGTATTTAAGGCAGCCACCCCTCTCACACTGGCAGCAGAAAGAGGAAATATGCTAAATTGAGTATGATGAACAGGTTGATGCAGTGGTTTGCAGCTCGGGAACCTTCCAGGTGTCTTTCAAAAAGGCATGCCAATTATCCCCAGTGAACAATATAATGAGGGTGGAGAGTGCATTGCTAAGGTTTCTGTTTAGCAAAATATAGTAGAATAGCATTGCTATCCTTATATTAAATATGATGTGTCTTAGTTTTAAGCCCATCTGCCAGACTATGTTGTAGCAAAACCCTCTAAAATTAGACACTGCCACAGATTACTGAACACAATCGGGTCTGTAGCCACACAGAGTTAACAATCAGTCACACTTTGCCAAAGCTGTCATTCAGTAGTAGTTGTATGACACTGTACTCCCCTGAAACTGTCCTTATATGCAAGATTTCCAGCATCTGAGAGAGTGTAATCTTCAAAAATAGTAACGCCCACAAGAGCGAAAACGTACTCTCAGTCCTCCTAATAACATGTTTTTATTTACCAAATAAGCTGTATTTATGTTCTACACCAAACCTTTAAACTTAAATTATCAAAATGGTGATCCGCAAAGACCTGATTCTGACAAAAAGCTTTGAGAATTTGAGGATTGGCGAAGAATCACCACAAAACCAGCAGTTGTTCTTTCAATAAAAGCACTTATGATCTCTGGAAGGACAGAAAATCTCCTTCTCATAGATCATCTGTACACAAAGGTCCTCGTGATCTCACCTGCCTGGACCACCAGCACAACAGCGTTCAGAAGGATAAAAAGAACCAGAAAGGTCTGGAACAAAGTATCTAGAGACACACTGATGTAGGAGAAGGCATTTTCCTTTTCTGGAACCCATTCAGAAACGTTACAGTACACTAGTGAATACTGCAACAGAACCATAACACTATTTAACCATAAACACAACCTGCTGCAGAAAGCCATGCGTGAATACAAAGCAGGTAACGCGGCAGTTTACATTCCTGCTGAGGTTCAATAAAAGAACAGATATGAAAGGATACTTTCCAGGATCCAGTGCGCAAAAGTGTTTTCAAGCGCAGGTGTTTACAGATGTGGTTCTTAATATGTCCTCTCTGCAGATTTCCACACATGGGAGAGATCATGGTCCTGTCCTCCTGTAAATACAACAAACTCTCAACCTCACCAACAGAAATTAGCATTAATAATTCCCCTAGTCTCAGTTTATCTATACTGAGGGAAAAGCCACTGAATTAAATTTGTACTTTAGCTCTGCGTGTTTTGTTGTTCAGGCCGATTGCGCAGCGTTTTTACTTCCATGCACCTTTCCCGGTGTGAAGGCGCCATCTGCAGGCGACAGAGTATAACTGCAGCGCCATTTAAGGCGGCACGGGGAATCTGATAAAGACGCCGGTGTCTTCTCATCTTATCATAGACTTCTTATAGACCTGTAGCGGCATCATCATCTTTTTGCTGAATACAAGGACAAAAGAAAGCATATAACTCAAAACAAGTATTCTGTTCAGCTGAGCTTTGTTTAGAATAATTTGATAAGAAAATATATAAAAATATTTAAATACAGTAGTTTTCCTTTGTTTCTTTCCTTTTGTCCCTTGCTGAAACTCAACTCTAGTGCAGCACATACTTTACGTGCATTTTGCTGCCAGAGTATACATTTAACTATTACTTATGTGAAGAACACACTATGTATGCTAATGAATAATGCATTTAGTTAATCAAACAAAACACTGCTGTTAGTTTTTTATCATACTAAATATGCTTTACTGTCAATTCCGTCCGCCAAAAAGTAGTCCCACAACAAATGAGACATTGCTCTTCAATGATAATAATAACCAGGACCAACTAAGTGGAGGTTCGTTAAGGCAGCTAGCTAGCTATCCAACATAACTGCCGATACTGTAAGGCTCACCAATTGTGGTGCAAATAGAGCCATATTACTGTCCACGTATCAAGTTCAGGAGACCAGTGGTTGAAATATGAATATAAGCTAGCTACCATAATACTCAACATGGCTTCTGTTCAGATAAAGTCCTGCCCCTCAAAGAGAAGAGCTGTTTGCACCTCCAGCGGAGGAGGGTCGACATGCTACTGTGGAAAACACCCGTCGATGTGGAGATCTGTTCCAAAGTAAATAATGAAAAACAATAAACGGATGATCCTAAGCCCAACTATTTTAAATCAACCAATCAATCAAGCACTCAGAAGGGTGACAAACGATCAATGGTTCGTATGGCACTTTTCTGTGTGAAAGCAAAGCAGTGACAGTGAACCCCATCTCACAAATCCTTACCATTTAAACGTAGAATTGAGCCGTGACGTAGTTCCAATTTCCATTTCCTGTGAACTGAGTAGGCTAGCTCATGTTTGTTTTAAACAATTAAGATGTGTCTGGTAAAACCTGAAAGCTATGCTTTAAGAAAGGTTTTCTCTGTGTGTAGTTTCAGCTAGTTAGCACATGGCTATGTCGAAGGACCTCTGCAGTCTCTCAGTGCAACTCCTGCGAGCTCTCAGGCTGGAGTGTGTGAGCTTAACCGAGTAAATAACAGGCAGTCAGATAATTACAACGGTAAAGAAAAGGTGTTCCTGGAATTAAACGATTGAAATAAGCCTTAAGGCACTTTCACTCCAAGTCTGATTTTTACAGACGAAATAAGGAGCTCAGCAGTGAACGCGTTCAGCGTAGAAAGCAGCGTTCAGACGACGCAGAGTAGGAATTCGCCTGTGACGAGTTTTGCTCAACAGAAATTGAGCACAGCGTGTGTTTATGTTAACCTCACATCACATCTCTGAGTTAAAACTTTGGAGAACAGAAAATGACACTAAGACTGACAATTTTGCAAATACAAAAAAAAGTTTTAGTTTTTCTGCAGTTGTCCAAAATATGAAAAATGCAAAAAATTAACTAGTCTGACGTTTTATCAGATTATCTCAGTTGTGGTCTAGAAACAATCTGTGGAGTCCAAAAGTAAATCGTTATTAAAAATGTTGCATGTTAAGCACAGTATAGCTGCAGCACATGAAGTAGGACATGTCAGGTCATTCAGAACAATGTTCTGTAAGGTTATCAGAAATTGTAGAATTGTTACCAAATTTAAGAGTATATCTGCAAAATAGTACACTGATAAAGTGTGCCAAAGGAATGTCAAAGTTTAGAACTAGTTGTCCAAATGGCACCTGGTTCCTTTTTGACCCTACATTTATAATTTCTCAAGATTTACTGTGTTCCCATGTATCACTTGTTTCTCAGCCATAAAATGCTTGTGTGTGTGTGTGTGTGTGTGTGTTTGTGTTTGATCCCCACCTATGTTGCCATCTTGGGACATCTAGCTTGCTTGGTTGTTTGCTCTATTTCAGTCTATTTAAGTTTATCAGAGACTGTAGTATAGCTGTTACCAAATTTGGAGCATATCTGCAAAATAATATACTGATAAGGTAAGGTCAATACATTTGTGTAAAAAAAAAAAAAAAACGTAAAACCATAAAACACTTGCCTTCGGAAATGAGGCATAAGATATGAAGTGTGTGGGTTTGATCCCCACCTCTGCTGTCATGGTTACTGTGGGGCATCTCTGCAAAAGACTCCTATGTGTAAACCTTAGTTTACATTATTATTTTACATTATTAAGTGTCATTTTAATTTTAATTTCATTTGGATTTTTACATTTATTTTAATTTTATTTGGATTTTCATGGTCTGGTTCAGTTGCTTTCTGATTACTTGGGTGATAACGCATCAATTGCACGAACTGTGCTTGGTCCACTGTTTCCAAATGTTTTTTTGCACGTGAGCTCTTGTGGCCTTGTGGTAGAGTAGCTGTCTGTAACGTTAGAGGTTGGACGTTCAAATCCCAAGTGTCCCACACAAAACATTAAGGTTTTCTGCTCAAAAGTGGCTCATGTATTTCATAAGGTCTTTTTTTTTTAAATCACCACAGAGTTTACTATGATTCCTGATTTCACCCAGTTTTACCGAATTGCGTTTGAACCCTGTAAATCACTGCTTGTGGCTATATGTATTATTTGAGTTATTGGAGTAAAATCCAAATCCTAATAGCCGTGGGCAAAGAAAGTAAACTTTGTGACTGTTGTGTGAGAGGGTGCTGTGTTTATGGCATGTGTCAGTCAGCTGATGAGCAAAACGTTATATTACAGATGGTTTAGATTAAGATATAGATTTAGATTATGAAGACACTTTACAGCCATTGTACAGCAGTACAACACATTTCCGCGTTTAACCTGTCCATGTCAGTAAACACACATAGACACACACACACACACACACACACACACACAGATTAGTGAATAGGACAGTGAACATACACACAAACGCTCGTGCCTGCGGAGCGGTGAATAGCCACCTCTGCTGTAAGTGAGTCGGTTCGCTGTGTTCACAGAATCGGCACGTTAGCAGCCGCACCAACTGCTCAGCAAATCTGAAGTGGACCATTCAGAAAAGCTACACTGGACCAGCTGACCAACTGGCTAATCTGCATTCTTCAATGAGTTTTGACTGCAATCACTGCTCTGTCTCTGTTGGCAACTCTTGGAATGCTCCTCTTTTTGACCATCCTTGCTCACAGTAAAGCATAACTTAACAAGGGAGTCTGAGAGTCAACAGGGAAATGAATGGTGTCTCCCAGTGAAGTGGGAAAAGTAATTCCCAGTGGTACAAGGTGTAATTGTATAATCAGTAATAACGAACCTACAGCTTGAACCGCTCTCAGTCTCCTCTCTCCTTGATTTCCATGTTACAACAAAACACCCTGTAACACCCCTTTTTTCTGTTTGACTCTTTATTTGCTTTCTCTTTCAGAAAAAGAATGACCTCCTGTTCTTGTCCCTCTGCTGGTACCCACTGACCTACAGAGTTCTAATTGACTTCTCAAAAACATATAAAAAACCTCCACAAAAAGACTTCCAAACTGTTAAAATTGGGACACTGAATGTGAGAATATGATGTCCATAAGCTCCAGTACAAATGCACCCAAAAAAAGATCTTACCAGTGCTCAGAATGTGGAAAGTGTTTTACTAAACCGTGTATTCTTAGACACACCAGCGTATTTACACAGGGGAGAAACCGTATCAGTGCTCAAAGAGTGTGGGAAGAGTTTCAGAGGGCGTGGTGCCTTCAAAACACACCAGCGCATTCACACTGGAGAGAAACCATATCATTGCTCAGATTGTGGAGTGTGTTTTAGTCAACAGAGTATTCTTTAAAAACACCAGTGCATTCACACAGGACTTAAACCATATCAGTGCTCAGAGTGTAGGAGGAGTTTCAGTCAACGGTGTAATCTCCAAACATACCAGCGTGTTCACACACATGATTACTGTCTCAGTGGAACACTAAAAGGACACCAGCGTATTCACACAGGAGTGAAACCGTATCATTGTTTAAAGTGTGGAAAGACTTTTAGAGGGACTGGCGCCCTCAAAACACCCCAGCACATTCACACTGGAGAGAAACCGTATCACTGCTCAGAGTGTGGACAGAGTTTTAGAATTAGTGGCACACTCAAAATACACCAGCGCATTCACACAAAATAGAAGCCATACCAGTGTCCAGAGTGTGAGAAGAGTTTTAAAGATAGCAGTGACCTCAAAAGGCACTGGCGTATTCACACTGGAGAGAAACCATATCACTGCTTAGAGTGTGGAAAAAGTTTTACAGTCGTGAATTTAAAAAACATTAGCGCATTCACACTGGAGAGAAACCGTATTACTGCTCAGAATGTGGCAAGACTTTTAATAACAGCAGTAATGTCCGGACACACGCATTCACACAGGAGAGAAGCCATATCAGTGCTCAGACTGTAAGAATGGTTTAGAACGAGTGGTAACCTCAGAACACACCAGCGCATTCAGACTGGAGAGAAACCATATCAGTGTTCACAGTATGGGCAGAGTTTTAGTTGACAGGGTAATCTGCAAACACACCAGTGCATTCACAAAGGACTTAAACTGCATCAGTGTTCAACGTGCAGGATGAGTTTTAAACAAAGGAGTCATCTCCAAACACACCAGCGCGTTCACAAAAGACAAAAATAGAAACACCAGCCAGATTGAAATTCATTTTTAAGACAAATACATTTATTTAGCTTTTTTATTTTTAATTTCTTTATTTTTTTTGCTGAACATGTCATGTTCATCTGAGGCCAGATATTAAAATGATTTTTTTGTTGTTAAGAAATAGAATCAGTTTTGGCCATATTATGAGATACCAATCTTTATGATCTAAATGTTTGTTTTTCTCTGTGTAGAGAAGAGACCTTGTTGACATTTTAATATCTTTGAAAGAAGGGACTCTAAATAAATCAATTACTGTAGAAAACATGGATGACATGCCCCATGTTCCATTGCCCTTTGTTCTATAAAAATAAAGTCACAATCATCCGCCATGTTGTAAAATTTGAAACCAAATTTGCATTAGTGCATTGAATACAAGAGGCGTGACCAGACACGCCCATTGATTTGGTTAGACTCGCCCCATTATCTCATACCAAATGTCTGAGACTGCTATTGAGCTTGCAGTGCAGCCTAAAGGCTTCTGTATGGAGCGCATTTCTTTGAACAGTGAAATACTCCACAGCACATCCAGCTGTTAGTCCCTGACCATGTTGTTTTGATTGGAAACGATCTCACTGTTTACACTGTAAGTCATAGCAAAAGCCATCATTGCTTTGAATCTAACAGTACATTAAAATGAACTACTCAGTAATGCAGTATGATTCAGAATGAATTTGAATGTGTGTGCTAGATTCTCTTTAAATGACAGATGAAAATGTTTCCTCTGTATCAATTGCATTTTAATCATATATTATGAAAAAACTATTTTGTTTATTGGATGTATTATTTGCAATGAATTGTGGATACACTTGAAAGACAATAGATTAATGGATATTTCCAATATTGCTGTCACACTGCTGGCATGAACAAACCATTGTTTTTCATGAGGATCATGATTTTTAAACCCTAATATAAGCTCACAGTTAGCTCTACTGGGTCTCCGTTCCAGTGATGTAGTACAGTGGCAGAAATTATTAGATGAATATGGTCACATTTTTTTAAATCTCCTTATTACAACTTCAGTCCAGAGCTTAAATAGTTTCTGCTGGAAATCTTCATTGTAATATCATTCATACTTTTATCTCAGATTATCTCCGAATTGAATGAATATCAGCACATTATCTAGTCTCCGTGTTGAGACAATAAAAACATACATGTACAGCAAGACAAACACAACATTAGACAAGCACTGCCCAATGAGTTTGCCCCCCCCAAAAGAAATTAAACTAAACAATGTTTCTGTACACCTGGTGAGTGAGCTAGTACCTTTGGCAGCCATACATAACATTCCTACCACCATGTTTAACAGATGTGGTTTGCTTTGGATCAAGTGTTTAACTTGGCAGCTCTTTTAAGCACTTTTTAACAAACTGTAACCTGGCCATCCTGTGTTTTGTATTGTTTGTCTGACTAGTGGTTTGAATCTCGTAATGCAGCCTTTGTATAAAAACTGCTGCACTTTCCAGATGGTTAAATTCAAATATATAAAAACCCTTTTTTCTGACAATGTGTGCTTTAACCACATGTGAATTGTTTAGTTACAGAGAGTTCATGAGCTTTTAGTGCTGGTGTATTCAGTGTCTGTCTAAGAGACAACCCTGACAGACATCTAAATCCATTTAAACATTTGTGACATTTGTGGTGTACTTTGCATAAGCACGCCATTAATTGGTATCTGTTGTTTTTTCAGATGCTCACTGTGGGCTGTGTGTGAATCTACAGCCTGACTAGTTCTCTTTATTTTCTTACATTGATTGTCACCCAGGAAAAAAGGAGAGAAACAAAAGGTTATTAGGTGTAAGTGCTAGAAACCTCTCCCCAGTAGCCTCTATGGCCTCTTTTCTAGTGCAGGGCCAAATTGCTACTACGGCATGCCATACCAATCCCCGTTTGTCCTGTCTGTTGTGTTGTTAATTCAGGACCTGGAAGTGTGTGGCTCATAATAATTATGCCATTGTTCCATTTTTTTACACTACAACTTCTAGGCTGTAATTCATCTGTTAGCAAAATGTAATCTGCATGCATTAACCACAATTGTCTCAAACCACGACAAGGAAGCCCCTTTTATAGATGTAGTATGCCAAGTAATGTTGGAATCCACTTAAACAAGTATGCTAAACTTTATTATGCTACAGTGCACTAAAATGTGCTTGTCATCACACTAAAGATCAATGGAACAACTATTCTTGTACTTATTACAGTCTCCGCCATTTTCTGTACTGGAAATATAAAGAACCACAGTGGCACAAAGGTTACACAAATATGGAGCCAATCAGCTGGTCCCGGTGCCATTAAGTGTTCCCACTTTATTGCCAAAGCAATAAGTAAGCTGTTATAACAGATCAGATAAGAATACTTTAAAGGTTGATTTGCTGTGATTGATCATTTGTTCTTAAAAGTTCATTTAAACTCAATTAGACTTAAAAAAGGTTGCTATTGGTAAAAGTAGTTTGCAGTAAGTAGGTTTAGGAAATTGTGTAACTGCTCTGCTTACAGATCTTTTGTGTGGTCCAAGCATGAACTCCACCTGTTTAAAGGCTAGGAAATTCCTAGGCTGAGCTCGGGCTGGTTGTCTCCTGTATCTGTCTGGGGAAACTCCACTGCCCTCTCCCAGGCCACAGCTGTGCTTGTTTTATTTTATTCATATAAACTGTTGGGCCCTTGAACAAGGCCCTGAACCCTCTCTGCCCCCTGGGCGCTGTGTGTGGAGGTCAAATTCCGTCTGTGTCTAACATATATTGTGATTGTCTTTGTCTTTGTCTTTGGAGTGGCATGGTGAAGTTAATTTATAATTTGAGTGGAAATGTTTTAATAGTCATTAAGCTCGACACTAAATGGCATCTGATTGACCGAGATGAGGCTCCGCTGAGGCTCAGGCAGGGAACTGTAATCATAGGCAAAGCCTAACTTTAAGCATCACAGTATCTACCCCTACAATGACAGTAACACCTTGCTTTATATGCAACAACAATGTCAAAAGAAATTTGATATATCTTGATGTACTCTAGTACATTACATCATTGTGACTGTGCTGGAGTGGGCTGTTAGTTAGTGCTAGTGGGTTGCAAACTTTAGTGTTAAACAACACAGTTACATTAAAGGTCATAATTAATAGAATCCTTATTCTCTACATTTTTTTTGTTTTTACTAGTTTTCACAGCTTTTTACATTTGAATCTTGTAATAACAAATCCCATGAATACCTGAATTTTGTCACAACTTTGTTGCATTTGACCTGATTTACTTAATAGTTTTGATTTACTTTCCCAAACACATCAAGAAACTCTACCAAGGAGACAGACTGTTAAAGTTAAAAGATTAAATGTGAGAATATAATGTCAATAAGCTCCAGTACTCAGAAAACATCCCCTGCTACCCAATACATCAATGCCCTTCTCTGACAAGCAAAAACCATACAATACAGGGAAAAGGATCTAACCAGTGCGTTGAGTGTGGAAAGAGGTTTACTAGTCAGTGTAGTCTCCAAGTACACCAGCACATTCACACTGGAGAGAAACCACATCACTGCTCAGAGTGTGAGAAGAGTTAAGGTTAACAAAATCTCTCCAAATACACCAGTGCATTCACACCGGAGAGAAACTGTATCACAGTTGATGAGAGTGTGAGAACAATTTTAGTTAACAACGCCATCTCAAAACACACCAGCACATTGGAGAGAAATCGTATTTGATAAAGTTGCTTTGCTGTCATCTGGACCCTAAAATGAAATGTGAATCTACTTCTTCTTGATCAGACTTGTGGTGGGTCCAGAGGTTACCCAGAATCATAAGGTGCAAGGCAGGAGTACCCCCTGGACAAGGCACCAGTCCATCAAAGGGAGAAATGAGAATTTGTATTGTTTTCGTTCTTCACAGGTTAATAAATATTTATGCATAATTTAATTTTCATAAGTTCTTTGTGTGGTAGTTCTTTGTGTTACAGGGCTCTACTGCCACACTGTGGCTGACAATAAAATGACCTTTTACTTGTTTCTTTTATGCAGTTAAGTGTGGAATTGTACTGGCAGATAATTCAGTTGTACCTGAATTAGTGTGTTTTTATTCCATAAGCTTTTTAACTTTTATTGTTGTTTTTTTCTCTGTTTCTCATTTGTTTTTCTGTTTCAGTTTTATTGAAACTTTCTTCCCACTTCTTTTATTTTAATATTTTCCTTGTAAACTATGTAAAGGAAGTGATTTGAATACTAAAATGTTCTGTGGTAAAGGTAAACAAAGAAAACTCACTGGCTGTCAGTGTGTTGTGGTAATGATATAAAATTGCAGAATACTACATTCATGTAAGTATTCATGTACATGTAAAGATTTACAATTTTGAGCAATGTATGAACAACTGAATAAAATATTCTAATATGTTTAATATGCAACTTTACAGAATTCAAATACTTAGTAGGTGAATAAAAATCTAGAAACATTAGATGTCCTGACCATAACAATCTAACCCGTCGAAGTGGCTCAGGTCTTCACTCTGCCCATTTCTTCACATTCAACACGTCAACTACGAGTTCAGTTCTGTTCAGTTACCATCTAACAGAGAACCTAGAACATCATATGCACTGCTGTCTGAGTCCTGAAAGCAAGTGAGTATCAGTAAGGTGAGATTTTGATGTTGGATGATTAGTTCTGCCACTCCAACTCATCCCAAAGGTATTGGATGGAGCTCCATTGTCAGTCCAGAGAACCCAGTCCTGCTGCGTGAAATGTGTTTTACATTTTAATGTGAGTGCAGTGTTTGAGCTGAACAGGAAATGACATCAAACATTGCCAACATTCCTCTACAGCATCTGTGGACAATATGGCTGACATATCACCGTGATCAATGGAACAGACTGCAGAGGAATCTCTGGGTCTGGACGAGTCACAGACTCACTCAGCTCCTTTCCTCTAAAGTCAAGCCTGTACTGTATCATTTTACACATCTAATTATTTGGTGGTAACTCACAGTGCATGACTGACTTGGCCATCGTTTACAGACAAAGCCAACAATACAAGTCTTTTTAAAGTAATTTTTCTATTATTCATCATAAAGTTGTGACACAACATACACGCCATGAAATTAATACACTGGTGAAGTAAAAAAAAAGATCTTAATATACAGTGGCATTGGTTGAGTGGTGGAAATATTAGGCAGCAAGTCAACAGTCAGTTCTTAAAGGTGATGTTTGTGTTAAAAGAAGGTAAATAGGCAAGTGTAAGAATCGGAGCCCCGTTTGACAAGAACTAAACTGTGATGGCTAGACAACTGGGTCAGAATATCTCCAAAACATCAGGTAGGTCTTGTGGGTGTTCCCAGTAGGCAGTGGTCAATACCTAGCAAAGGTGCTCCAAGAAAGGATAACCTGTGAACCGGCGTCAGGTTCTTGGGCACCTAAGGCTTATTGATGCGATCCATGAAGGCCCCACCTCACAACTTACAGGACGTAAAAAATCGAATGTAATTTCGTGGTGTTCCAGATACCACTGGACACCATCAGCAAAGGTGTCAAAAGTATTTACATTCATTCCTCAGGTAGATACTAGGGGTTAAAAAGACTTCTATAGAAGTTGAAGTATCAACTTAACCTTTTTTTTAAAGGTGCAAAAGTACTGGTTTCAAAACTACTTAAAGTATAAAAGTAAAAGTAATGTAAGGAAAACAAATGCCTAAAGCATTAACGTATTTCATGGAGCAGAAAATGTAACTATGGGGCTTAGTTGGTTACTCGAGTTCTCTTGAGTCTCTGCCACAGATGGTCAGATCTGTTGTGATGGCACAAGTGGAACCTACTCAATATTTGGCAGGTGCAAAGTTCAAATTATATGAACTAAAAATACATATATTTCTACATCTCATAATTCCATTCAGTTAAGCAGAGGACATTATAGGACTTTTTTATTGGCCTCTGGCTCACCCAAAAGAGGCTCAAACTCAGTTTGCTGTAAAGGTAAATGCTATGGGGGCACTGTTCCTCAGAGTTGAGTGGACTCTGAACTTTACATCACCTGCTGCAGCTCAACTAAGACTTCAAACCTTTATGAACAGGACACAGTCCACGGATTTGCCCCATGGCCAAAGGTGGCAAATTGAGGTATAGATAGTAAAAATCCCAAAATTTTGTTCCAACTGCCAGGAAAGCTCTGCCCCTGGTCTGGATTTCACAAATCACAGTGGAGCTGCTCCACAGAACAGTGACATCAAACATCAGCAACATTCCTCTATAGCATCTGTGGCCAATATGGCTGACACAACAGCGTGATGCTGGAACAGCAGACTACAGAGGAATCTCTCAGTCTGGACGAGTCCCAGATCTCCTACTCAGCTCCTCTCCAAGTTCAAAGTGAACCAGACCAACAAGAAGAGAACAAAGAAAACAAAGGAGGTGAGAAGAGAAGGGGAGAAGGGGAGGAGAATACGAAAGGGAGGGTAAACCAGAAGGGAGAAGTAAAGAAAGAAGATGAGAAATTGTTCAAAGAATATTTTACCAAAGCTTTCCTGCCTTTGCAAAAAGGGATCTTTGACTTGTAACAATGGTGAATCCCTTACTGGTGCAGTTTAGATATATAGATTCATTTTTAAAGATTCTGACAGATGCTCCAGTCCAGGCTTTCCATTCAGCTGCCGCAGTAGCTGCAGTCCTTCTGAAGATGAGACTGCTTTTCAAGAACAATGTTGTAGAGTATTAACCAGGGTTTGGGTGTCTAGCTCTGAATCCACTGGGCTGTTGGAAGTCTGGATCTCCAGGAGTCTTTCTTTACTGCTGAGGAACAAAACCACCAAAAGAGTTCACCAAAACGTTTTTGAAAAAGTACACTTGCACGTCTTCCATTGGTAGATAGTTTATATGTGATTGATGTAACTTATCTTGGCAAGTACAGGATAGAAAACACAAACAATAACAACGTCCAAACATTAAACCTTTAGGACAAGTGAGAACGTTCACCAGGATTTTACAAAAAAAAAGAACGAAAAACTTAAATTGTCTTAAATCTTAAATTGCCCTCCACTCCACAGCCAGGTTTGGACACAATACTGATTCTGTAACCATGGTAACTGATTTAATCAAAAATATCTATTAACACTTGTCTGTAATATCTGAGATGATGAGAATTGGTAAACTTGTATTTACAAAGGCTTAACGAATGAGTTTCAAATACAATGAATATATCTTTTTTAATATATATATATATATATTTATATTTATATAGATTTCTTTCTCTCTATAGACGGCCAGGGCCTTCCACTAGTGTTCAGTCATCTAGTCCAGTTTTTGATCAATTTCATCCTGAGCCAGAATTCAGTCCATTTGAACAGAATCAAACTTGGTCTGTTCTCGTGTTAATCCTGTTCCACAGTTCTGTTTCAAAATTCACGGGTGTTCTGGAGGGACCGGTGTGATGTGTGTGGCACAGAGGCTAACACTGATACAAAAACACATACACACACACATACACACTGTTCCACAGTGAACTGTACAAAAGGTGACTCGAAGAGTGTTTTCACATCAACTTCTGTTTCCTGGAGCCTTTGAACAATTTTACAAAAGTACCTACATTTAAACACACGCTAATAAGAGGACAGGTTGTGTGTGGTGGTGGGCAGCAAGATTCATTGGATTGCTTTTAACATTATCTTGATATGGAGTCTCTGCGATGAACACATTGTTAAGGGATATGATGACAGAATGGATGTAATTAGATTAAGTAGAGTAGTGGCATGTACAAATAGGAGGCGGGTCTAATGTTGGAGCGCTAGTGCCAAGCTAAAACCCCAGTCTTCTGTGCAAAGTGAGTATATCAGTGTACACACACACACAATACACACATTGAGGCCCCGTTCACACCTTGCATTAATATGCATCCTGGGTGACTCGATCATAAGTGGCCAGCACAAAGTACATGTGTGAACAGGGTACTGATATACATAATATATTGCTAATAATAAAGCAAGTTAATCAACATTATCAGTAATACTGCTAATAAAAAACCTGAATCTTGTTATGAACTATTCAGCTTGACCACGTTTGTGCCCCATTTCCATCACATGACCGAAAATTAGTGAAAATACAGACAACAGAGCTGGTTCTTTTCCACCCAAACAGTCAGAAATATAGAAGCACCTCACTTTAACGGCACTGTACAAGGTTTGGTGTGTAAAACTGTTGTGTATGAGCATTTAGAGAACATCCACTGCAGAACCATGAGGAACCCTCAGCCTAATTAAGTAGAAACTCCTGTTAAACTGTGACACTGGGATATTCCTGTCAAACCAAGCTACACTTGTGAAATCTCAAAAAGACGCTTAAATGCAGATGCAGAATTTAGCACTATTGCAATGCGTAATGTTCGGCTATTTCTCTGCAGTGACGGTTTAGTCATTCAACAATGGAATGAGATGTTCACAATTACAAGAAAGCCTAATAAATGTTTGGGAATGCCAAAGGATAATACTTTTTTTAACTAAGACAAGGGGTCAAGGGGTTGTCATCTGATTCTGCTGTTCAGAACCGTCCCAAATGCTCCAGGAAACAGATCACATCATTACACGTGAAAGCACAGAAAAGAGCAGCACAGTTTCCAAATGACCTGTGAGTACAAATGTATAGGGAAAAAAAAGCAGAATTATAAATCAACAAAAAATAACAAACAAGACTTTCAGTACCTACAGGGTTACAGAGCTTAAAGCACGGCGTCCTACATTCAGCACTGCAGGAGAGATAGGCACTCTCACGGACCACTTAAGTCTCCGGGGGTCCTGCAAACCTCTGGCACTGATATAATCACACGACGAGCAGCTTCTGGAATGACCGTTGACCTCTCATGGCAAGGTAAAGCAGGGCTGGCACCATCCACCCACTGCCCCCCGGTAATACAAAAGCAGCAAAAATGATAAAAACAAAAAGAGCCAACATGTCCAGACCCTGCAGCTGCAGCACACTCTAGAAAATACAGGTACAAAGAAGGTCAGGGGACCTTTCAGTGGATGCTTATTGTTTTGATACAGTCTTGAGAACCTCCATTTAAGCGAAATAATCAGTCCTCAGCCCACCCCCCTAGAATTGTTTAGGATTTGATTAAAAACAGTAACAAATTTAAAAAGATCTGTTTTTGATATATGTAAATGAGCACAGTTCTGGTTGCCTGTTGATACTACTATAACTTTAGCGTGAGTGGGCAGGGCTAAATTTGCTGTCAGCTAATTGCAAATATGCTGTTTTTTTGCCTATATGCAAATTTGCTGTATCATCACAAGAACAGCTTAGTTTCCGTATATGAACTAAGTTTTAGAACTTTGACAACATTTGCATACTCCATCAAAGTATTTAATTAAAAAAGGAAAGTGAACGTTCTGTTTTTCATGATACAGGTTCTGTAAGTTCTTTGACATAATATTTTTTGCCATATCACCAACATACTGATAACCCCTGGTGATAGCCCTACATATGAATCTTCATTTTTAAGAATGTGCCTGCAGGTTCTGGACACATTCATCTAGTTGGGTTGAAAGATAATACGCACCCACCCACACACACACACACACACACACAAAGGCACACACATTTCCCCCAAACTTGGTTTCACTGAGTCTGCCTCAAACATGCACTCACACACACACAAGACTGGATAATACTGAAGAGAACCCGTTCCATGGAGATATGAAAAGGCTCATGGTCGGCAGACACCTGGGGTTCTAAAAACACTCACAATCTCTCTAAGATGATCATTCAGTACAGGAGGCTTGTCTATGGCCTAGTAAAAGCTGAGGGAACGCTTGAGGAAAGGCTGCCTTTTACACACAACCAAATAAACTTAATTTAATTCAGTTTTTCACTCAGAGGCACTAAACTTCCCCATCACTACAAAGACATCATCTCACTTTGAGTTCTATTCAAACCTCCTAATCCCACAACACTGTGACTGGCTAAGGAGAATGAAAGGGGGCAGAGCGAAGGGTCCCACCCCCTTAAAGAATGGCCACAACTCTCAGCAGCATCCGAACAATGCAACCATAACAATGTTCTGGAATAATCATTAGCGATCGTCTCATTTTGAAAAACCATTAACGATAAACAAGATGTCCTAGAACAAGGTCCCATTGTGATCCTCCAGAACAAAATTCTAGAAAAAAGTCGTGTCACGATTACCTAGAATACAGCTTGATCAGGGTGAACACAGTTCCATCACGATATCCTAGAGCAATGGTCAATCACAATTTCCTAGAATTCCATAACAATGCTCTAGAACAATGTCCCATTACGATCCTGCAGAACAGCGTTCCACAATGATGTTCCATTACAATACTCTTCCAGAACAAAGATCCGTCAGGCATCCAAGAGTAACAAATTTCTAAAATTCCAAGACAATGTTATAGAATTCCAATGTTCTAGAACAATATTCCACATCAGTGTTCAAGAGGAACATTCCACATCAGTGTTCTAGAACAACAGTGTATAGTGATGTTCTAGAGCAAATATCCTGAAACAATGTTCTGTTAAGATCTTTCAGAGCACTGTTACATGATAATGTTCTGAGACAATAGCCTAGAACACAATTCCATAATGATCTTCCAGACCAGTGTTCCACAGTGACGTTCTGGAGCCAATGACTGGGTCGAAGTTCCAAAATGATCTTCTAGAGCAGTATTTAAAAAATGACAATGTTCTATAATAGTGACAAACCTTCCATTATGATCTTCTAAAACAACGTTCCATAGTGATATTCCAAAACAAAGTTCCGTCATAATGATCTAGAACAATGTTCAGTAAAAATGTGCTGTACCTCATTTGAGTTAAACAATGACTCTTTAGGTGCTTGAGCAAGGTGGCCACAATGCAGCTGTCAGCTGTGATCTCAAAAAAGGCAGAGAGAACTTCTAGATGTTGCTTCTGATGGAATTTCAGAGACTGTGTTCTAGACTACAATACCCTCGTTCTAGTTTCAAAATCTTAATGTACTGTTTTAGAATTGTTTTAATTTTTTTAATGCTTCATCTGAAAGACAGAAAGAAAGGGCAAAGACAGAGAAAAAGGTGGGGTCACCACTAATCCCCACCGGTTCTCCCAGTCACACCCCTTCTAATTAGGCCACGCCTCCCCCGTCTCCACCTCAGCCGTCATCGGGAGTGGAGGAATCCTCCGGGAACTCGTCCGAGGACCCGCTCTTGTGAATGCGGCCGTCGCTCCTCATGCTGTGGAAGGTTTTCTTGAAGGCCTCCATCATGGAGTGAGCTATTTTTTTAGCCACCAGCTTGCTCTCACACTCCACGGCATGGCAGTCCATCTGGAACGTCAGGTCATCGTTAATCTGTCGGTAAATCCACGCAAACACGTTGGGGCTGATTTCGTGGTCCGCCGTGCAGTACGCAATTCGGGCCACCTGGAAGGTGTCCATAGCAACCATAGCCTCACGTCGCCCATCCAGGTGATGCAGACGCACCTGGAAAGGGCGGATCTCCAGGACGGCATTGCTAGGTGTGATAGAATCGTCTGGGGTAATGGAGGAACGCTTCGTATCCCATAATCCCACCACAGCAGACTCCGTACAGCCTGACAGGAACTGGGTGCCAGAGATTGTCACCTTTCCCAGGTACGTCACCTGTGAAACACACACACACACACACACACTCAGTTAAGTCCAGCTGTAAAACAACACATTTAAACTAATAATAAGAAGAAGAAAAGACGAATAGAAGCTGAGAGAGTGATGATCTCCTTCTGGTAATGAGACTCTCTCTCTCTTTCTTTCTCCCGGATCACTCCCCTTTCTCGTTCTCTGTGTGTATCTACCCACTCTCTCACTCTCTTTCTCTCTTCCTCACAGTTCTGAGTAAATGTATTGCATGTGTTGTAAAATGTGTGCGTAATTACAGTGGCGAGACTGTTGGAGATTCTCTGTTGTTTTCTTCAAAACATTCTTTCACACACACACACAATCCACGTTCCTCACTAATCTGGGTAAAACACGAAGACAAAACACAGAACACACAGTTCCACAAAATACATTCTTTTAGTGTGCGTGTGTGGATATGTGTGTGTGCTTGTGCTACAAGTGCAGTAACAGTGTATATCTGGACTGTTTGATCAGACTTTCCTCTAAATGTCTGATTCTGGTGTTTTTCTGCACAAAGCAGCAGCACTCACCTGCAGCACAAGAGGGCAGTGTGGACAGCAGCGGTGGCTGTGCGTGTGTATGCGTGTATCACAAAGAATTTTCCACGAGCTAGACATTCCTAAGAAACTTGTTAACATTCCCTCTGGAGTGAAGCTCAAATGGCTTCAAACGCAAGCATGTGTGTGTCTGTGTGCGTATGAACAGACTGTGTTAACTGCAGTGAATACAGAATGGGTCTTTCACCTCTGAGTTCATAATGACGCCTTTCACAACCAAACACACACACACACACACACACACACACACAAAAACACAAACACGCAAACAAACACACACACACACACACACACACAGCTGGATCATTTTTCATGTCAGAGAAAACCAACCCTCTCTTTCTTTCTCTGGTCAGTGTGAGAGTGTGGGCAGTAACTGCACTGAACAGAGTATTACAACAACAACAAAACAACCTCACAGAGTAACACAATAACTATACCAATAATCATAATAATAATCTCTATAATCGTCAACATAACAATAAGACATCTTCATTTTTCTACTGTTCAGGGTCAGTGGTGTATCAGTTTTGAGAGTGCTATTGGTCAGTGGTGTAACAGTCCGGAGAGTGCTATGGGTCAGTGGTATAACAGTGTAAAGAGTACTATGGGTCAGTGGTGTAACAGTCTGGAGTGTACTATAGGTCAGTGGTGTAACAGTCTGGAGAGTACTATAGGTTAGTGGTGTAAGAGTGTGGAGAGTTTTATTGGTCAGTGATATAACTGTGTAGATTATGTTATTGTCAGTGGTGTAACAGTGAGGAGTATGTTACGGGTCAGTGGTGTAACAGTGTGGAGTGTGCTATGGGTCAATGGTGTAACAGTATGGAGAGTATTGTGGGTCAGTGGTGTAACAGTATGAATAGTGCTATGGGTCAGTGGTGTAACAGTATGGAGAGTGCTGTGGGTCAGTGGTGTAACAGTGTGAAAAGTGCTATGGGTCAGTGGTGTCACAGTGTAGAGAGTACTATGGGTCAGTGGTGTAACAGTATGGAGAGTATTGTGGGTCAGTGGTGTAACAGTATGAATAGTGCTATGGGTCAGTGGTGTAACAGTGTGAAAAGTGCTATGGGTCAGTGGTGTCACAGTGTAGAGAGTACTATGGGTCAGTGGTGTAACAGTGGGGAGTGTGTTACAGATCAGTGGTGTAACTGTTTTGTGTATGCTATTGGTGGGGAGTGTGTTATTGGTCAGTGGTGTAACAAGGTGGAGTGTATTAGTCCCCAACACTTTTTTTCAAAATATGGTGTTTAAGGATTGTGTTTTCACTCTCCTCCTTTTTTGTTCTGTTTCCCTCCATCACTCTCTTTCTGGCTTGCTCTTTCTCTCTATCCTGCCTTCTAGCTTGCTTCCATTCTCTCGCTCACTTTCTCTTTCTCTTTTAAAATATTGTTACTCTTTTCTTTCTGTGGTTTTTGTTTATTGTTCATTCTTCTGATAATAGCATAACATTTAGAGCAATAAAAAACAGAAAGAGAGAGACTGGCAGTGATAAAAAGAGACAAAGAGAGAGAGAGAGAGAGAGAGAGAGACAGAGAGAGAGACAGAGAGACTGAGTGAGCATGAGAGAGAGAGTTGTGGTTCTGACCCAAACTAAAGTCTATCCCAGATCAAAGGAAAGCCAATTCCACACATTTATGGATAAATTAACAAACACACACACACACACAGCTGAAGAGCGAAGGGAGACAGACACACAGATATGGGACGTCCAGATGGTTTCACCATCAATACCAGAAGTTCCCAACACAATCTGAAAACAGTGTGTGTGTGTGTGTGTGTGTGTGCACATATTCCTGTCTAGCTCTGGCTAAAATATCTTGTTTTTGTTCTTCTTTTGCCATTTTTATTCCTTCCTCTCTCGTTGCTGTTTTTGTGTTTTAGAAATTCCCTGGTAGTACACACACACACACACACACACACACACACTCACAGTGCATGATATCAATAAGGATGTGGAATGCACTGTTAACACTGCTGTGTTGTCCTGAGAATTATAATCTCTTCTAAACAAATACTATTAAACAGTTCTGCACTGTTCCCCATCTTTTAGTACTGTTAACCTTTGTAAACCTCCATATGACCCCATCCCAGTGTCGAATTATATATATATATAATTTTATAGAATAATATAAACTCACAGTACTTAAAAAAGCATGGTGAAACATGCACCCCTCTCTCTCTCTCACACACACACACACACACACTATATAGTCAGTCTCCATGGAAACAGCATGCAGGTTGGTTTTGTTGAATAGTTACATGATGAAGCTAAATAGATGAGTCACTCTCTCGCTCTGTCTCTTTCTCTCTCTCTCTCTCTCTCTCTCTCTCTCCTTTTTCTCTTTCTGAATTCTTGATTTCTCTTTATTTTTTATTTCGCAATCTGTGATCCACTCTGCCCCTTTCATTTCTTTTATTTCTATTTCTCTCACTCTCTCTGTTCTTCATTTGTTATGTTCCTCTGTCTCTTCAGATCGACCACACACACACTTACACACACACTAACACAGTACTCCTACTGTTAAGCTGCCAATCTGTATTAAGATGATTCTGGTGGTGTGACTGGGCACACACTCGATACACACCCCTGACCCAGAGCTGATTTCAGTAATAACTAATCAGGGAAGAAAAGAATCGCTTTAACTGAATCACCTGATCTGAGTCTAAACCCAAACCTAAATCTAAATCCTGTGCCAGGCAGCGCCAACCCCACGCACATTCACCCTCCACACACACACATAACCAGAACACCAACAACACACACTGTGGGCTAAACATGTGTGTGTGTGTTTAAAGCAAAGTAAGTCCTTGAAGTTTTTAGGTCACAATAATAAATCCAAGAATGTGACCTGATAAGATGGTCACCATGACAACACAAAAATAATGTCTACTGCGTTTTATATGGAGTGTTGCTGATTTGAACAAATACAATAAACCTTTTCTTTAGGGAATGCCCTGCATGTATCCTTTCACCATTTTAATATATAAAAACATGTTTTAGACCCAAATTCTTCTGATGTCTCTGGCATCAGGCAGTGTATTCATTATCATTTAGAATAATAACTTTTAGTGAGAGAACTTTTAGAGGTTCAGACGTCTGGTTCTATTCACCACAACTGTAAAAAATCTGACTGGGTTTTACAGCCAGTGTGTGTGTGTGTATTCTGTACCTTGTAGCCGGTGTGTGTTCGGGTTTTGGTGATTGGCGTGGTGGAGCAGAGCTCGATGGCTTCTGGTTCGTGGAAGATCACAGTCGGCAATGGATCCTTCCGGAGAGTCAAAACATTCAGTTTGGTCTTCAGCATGTTCTGGAAATGCTGAGAGAGAGAGAGAGAGAGAGAGAGAGAGAGAGAGAGAGAGAGAGAGAAGAATTAAGAGAGAGAATTAAATCACAAATTCACCTCAAATGAATTAATTATCTAATTAAATCAAGACCCCTGCACTCTAAACCATGTGTAGATAAATGGTTTACTCATCCTAAATGATGTATGGCTTTGGGTCAGAAGTAAAAATTTTTCACTGTAAACTCAGTTCAGCTTTGAAGCTCATGAATAACCCACTATGGTCCAATATACCAGGGCTTTCCCAACCTTCTCCTGACTAGACCCTCATGTAGAGGCAGAGTTTGTCTTGCAACCCACTGAGGTAAAATTAGACATAACCTCAGCTTCAGATATTCAGCTTTCAGTCCACCTTTAATTCAGCACTGCTCTCCCAGGAATGAAGCCTGCACTGATACCACAGCCCTGTTCATGTACACAAAATAGGGGTTTCTAATTAAGTGGCCAGTGAATGGAAGCACTCACACATTTCACTTAAACACACAGGCACACACACACACAGAAAATGTGTTGAGTATGTAAGGTGTATTACAGAACCCTGTTTATGTGTTTATCACAGTAAGGATAATGTTTAATGGGCGATATGACCACCACTAACATAAGGTTTCATTCCATTCAAATACATTTCATTAGGTTCTACTTTGTTCCATTCCATTCTAATACACTTCAATAGGTTCTACTCCATTCCATTCAAATACATTTCATTAGGTTCTACTTTGTTCCATTCCATTCTAATACATGTCAATAGGTTCTACTTCATTCCATTCTAATACATTTCATTAGGTTCTACTCCATTCCATTCTAATACATTTCATTAGGTTCTACTTCATTCCATTCTAATACATTTCAGTAGGTTCTACTCCATTCCATTAGAATACATTTCATTAGGTTCCACTTTGTTCCATTCATATACTTTTCATTAGAATCCATTCCATATAATTCCATTTGGTTTTATTCTATTCCACTCCATTTCATTCCATTCCATCTCCATTCATTGAGTAGGCATTACAGTGCTTTCACACTGCAGTGAAGCGACTCGCTTTCTTCGACATCTGTCTGTCCCAAGCAAGTTTCTGTTGCCTTCAAACATGTTTTTATCTTCTGCTGAATGTCTGTACATAATCTTCTCATCTAATCTATGTACTTCCCATGTTGTACTATTGAATAATTAAAAAAAATTAAAGTAATGTGAGCTCTCCCTTGTTGTTCTGAGAGTTTTGAGGGTAAACAGCGGTATAAAAATTGCTTTCCAATTATTGTGCTTCTGTTTTCATGGATCAGCTTTAGGAGATTTTTTATCTGAAAAAGCTGTTATTAGCCTCTACTCCCCTCTCTCATACTAAGTTGAGCTTGTGGCTTGCAGAGGTGGCAGAAATACACAAGTCCCATAAATGCACAGATATTAGAAATACTTTATACAGTTAGAAAATTAAATTTTTCACTCAAGTAACAGTATAGAAGTATGCACTCCTAAATGTACTTAACACATATCTTTAAAAAGGGCCTTTACTTTTGAAGACATTTTTACACTGAGTTACACAATCATGACACTGAGTGTAAATAATACTTTATGTTAAAAATGCAGCATCATCTGCAAAATCACACACTATACTGTAATCCATGCTTAGTGTAATAATGGATAGAAAGAGTTTTTAAGATTCATATTCAGTTCACAGATACATTTTTAAACAAACTCTGACACCACCCATCTGAAATCAACATGTTCACCTCTGTCAATGCTGTCTATTTACATTTGGAAATCTGTTTTTCAGACTACTAAAAAGCCCAGCATTTCAACCTCACAGGCCTAACTGATTCAAGTCTTTTAAACTGGTGAAACTGATTGCCAATATTAATTAGAGATGCACCGATTGCTTAGTCGGAGACCGGAATGATCAGCCATAACTAGAGCTCAGAAGATCAGCCTCATATAACCGATTCTGTGCCGGTCACATTTACACTTGTACCAGCGACACAAACACAGGCACACACACCACTGCTGTGAACGAAACCTTTGCATAAAATGTTTAACAGAGTGTTTGCCGATCTTCAACCCTCAAAATCATCATTGGACCTCAAGCACAGCCAACAGGCAGACATGTCTGAAAGTCCCTCCAAAATGGACTAAAGGCTAGACTGTCTTGGCTGAAGTTTATCGAGCAGAAGTAAAAAACATTTGAACTCTGTGTGACCCTGCCGTCTGCCGTAGTGCAATGTTTACTGCTCAGTGGCGGAGAGTATTGGTCTGATCCATGAAAAATCAGGTGACTTGCAAAGCAGAGCATTTATGTTCAACACCACTGAATCAGACGTTTGAATGGACAGGCCTAAGAAACTAGCACTTACTATGCTTCATTTAAATCCGATGGTAGGATAGATATGAGTAAATCTGTCCCACAACTCAGCCCTGCAGTTTACTGGTCGCATTGTTAAAAATAACATATGATGAACAGAGCATTTCAACTGAAGCTAAACAAGTTTAATCGTGCTGGAGTGGAAAATCTGTCTGTTTGAAATATCAATGTATTTAAATCTAAGACTGCGTCTTGTATGCACTGTCTATGTTGCACCATGGTCCTGGAGGAACGTTGTTTCGTTTCACTGTGTACTCTGTATGTAGTTGAAATGACAATAAACCCACTTGCCTTGACTTGACTTGACTTAAGACTTAGCAAACTTATTTAGGCGGAACAGAACTTCTATTAAAATCATTGTTTGATTCAGCTCCTTAATGTATCTGACAGAGCAGCCTTCACACCACTGACACTTTAACTTCGGATGGAACGAAGAGATATGGACAGTAATCTAGACTAGACAAAGGTAGAGGCTGCAGAACACGACTAGATATTTTGTTAAACATTATAATACAGCAGAAAGTGTTAGATACAGACTCACAGAACTCATTCACAGAACGCATGGTGCCTAAAGAATGGATGAGCGAGTGTGTCAGTTAGAGGTTATCTGTCTATACGGTTCATCACATTACATAGTTCAATTGTTAAAGATAATAAATGAATAAATAAATAATAAAATAAACATTTAAAGAAACAAGCTTATTTAACGAAACAAATGTACAGTACTGATTTTTCTTGCTGAAAAACTATTACTTGCCAGCTCTGGTGGCTTGTGTCATGGCAAAGCCGTTTCCTATACAGCACTGATTGGCCACCACCCAGCAAAACTCACTTATCAATTGCATAAAGAGTTACACAACACGGTTACGCCACTGACCAAAAACACTCTCCACAGCATTACACCACTGACCTGTAACAAACTCACCCTGTTACACCACTGACCTGCAACACACTCCACACGTTACACTACTCACTAATACAACACCCATGTTACACCACTGACCAAAAACACTCTCCACACGGTTGCACCACTGACCAATAACACACTCCACACCGTTACACCACTGACCTGTAACAAATCCACATTGTTACACCACTGACCTGTAACAAACTCACACTGTTACACCACTGACCTGTAACACTCCACACCATTACACCACTGACCTGTAACAAACCCACACTGTTGCACCACTGACCTGTAACACACTCCACACTGTTACACCCCTGACCTGTAACAAACCCACACTGTTGCACCACTGACCTGTAACACACTCCACACCGTTACACTACTGACCTGTAACAAACCTATACTGTTACACCACTTACCTGTTACACTACTGACAATAACACACCCTTACTTTACACCACTATTATTAGAGTTCTAAAACACAGTTTTAGAACTGCCCATTAAGTTTTCTTAAACTAAACTGAGAATGAGGGAGTGAGAGAGAGAGAGAGAGAGAGAGGGAGTGTGTGTGTGTGTGTGTGTGTGTTTATACAGTGCTCTGTGGGAGGGGGAATGGAATTCTATTCATAAGTCATATTTTCACTCAGATTCATTTTTATTCGCTTCCAGGATGTTTAAAAAAACACTGCTATTTCCAACTTATTCAACAGAACAGGCTGGGGGCGGGTGGGGTGGTTGGTTTTTGCGCTACAGGGAACATGCCTGTCTGGCCCCCTTGTGTGTGTATATATATATATATATATATATATATATATATATATATATATATATATATATATATGTGTGTGTGTGTGTGTGTGTGTGTTTAGTTTACTTCTTATGAACGAAACACAACCTGACTGGTTGAAAAGTGCTTTAGACATGTTGATGGATCTAGCACAGGACGTATCGTTCTGCTAACCCTTGGTTACTAAGCAACAACACCTGACACTTTGCTCTAAGCTGATGGAATTATTTTGTTTGGCAGAAGAAACTACAGATAAAAAAATGTGTAAAATTGTAGAATCACCACAACACACCTCCTCCAGTGTTCTGCACACACACACATATGGCAAGTGGTATGACAGCGTGTGTGGGTGACAGAGTTAATTTATACGTGTGTGTTTCTCTCTCACTGTGATGGGTTTTACAGGTCAGAAAGAGTGGAATTTAAACGCGTGCCAGGAAGAAATATTTTAGATGTGCCACAGGCTCCAGACACACACACACAGACAAAATGTGTTGGGTATATGTGTATCATAGTAAGGATAACATTTAATGTTTTGAATAGCCATTCCTACTTCCATTTCACTCTGTTCTCAGATATTGCCTTCTGTTCTCTAAAGTTCCATTCTATTCTAATACATTTCATGAGGTTTCACTCCATTCCATTTCATTGCATTCCAATACTTTACACCATGTTCCATTTAAGGCCGTTCCAATTCATTTTTATTAGACTCTATTCAATTCCGTTCCAAAAGGTTCCATTCTAGTCCATTCAATTTCATAAGTTTCATTAGGTTCAGTTTCATAAGTTCCATTCTATTAAATTCTAATACACAATACATCTGTGTATTATTTCATGTGTGTTACTGTGTGATTGTAAATTGTAGCCATTTCTGATTAAAATCATTTTATTATAATATCAGAATCATAGTAGTGCTCCCATGACTCTGCTCTGGTCTTCAGTCAAGTTTTAATTCAGTTCTAATTCCATTAATATTTTTTTTTCATTCCATTCCATTATGTTTTATTTTATTCCATTCAAATACGTTCTATTGAATTATGGTTATTAAGTTTCCATTCTATTCCATTCCATTAGGTTCCATAATATTCCATTCCATTAGATTCCATTCAATTCTATTAGGCTCAATTCTATCCCATTCCATTTAATTAGGTTCTATTAGCTTTCATTCCATTCCATTTCATTAGGTCTCATTCCATTCCAATCAATACCAATAGGTTCCATTCAACTCCATTCCATTAGGTTCCATTGCATTATATACCATTAGTTTCTATTCTGTTCTATTCCATTAGGCTCCATTTTATTCCATTCCATTAGGTTCCATTGCATTCTATTCCATTCCATTAGGTTCCATTCTATTCCATTCCATTAGGTTCAACTGTAGCCTATTCCATTCCGATTTATTTCATTGGTTCAATTTCATTTTATTAAGTTCCATTCTATTCTGTCCCAATACATTTCATGATTGCGACTCATGTGAGAGTGTGTGTTTATACAGTGCTCTGTGGGAGGGGGAATGACACATAGCCATTGCTGATTGAAAACAACATAATGTCAGTCTTAGAATTGTTGGGATGCTCCTCTGGGAGAATAGCACTGCTATTGTTGCTACTCTGGGATCTGGGCTTCAGCCAACTCTAATTCTAATTCTATTCAAGTTTCATTCCATTAATTTCCATTTTATTACATTAATTTCCATTCTGTTCAAATCCACTGCATTTGGTTGCAACATAGGCTACTCCATTCCACTCTACGTCAGGGGTGGTGAATTCTGGACCTGAAATGTCAGATTCCATTAGCTTCCATTCCATTCAATTCCATTATTTAATTAGGACCCAGCATATTTTATAAGGTAAATTCCAAAAAGTTTTATTTTATTCCATTCCATTCTAATATATTTAATTAGGTTCCACTACATTAGCTTATATTCTTTTACATACCACTCCACTAAATTCCATTAGGTTCAATTCCATTCCATTCTATTCTACTTAAGTACATTTCATTGTGCATTCTTTCATGTGTGTGTTATTGTGTGACTGTGACATGTAGGCAATGTTGATTACAAACAAAATTATGTAGCTTTAGAATCATTGTGATGCTCCTCTGACTGTAACAGGGAAAACATTGTAACTCTGGGCTTCATTCAACTTAGTTCTTATTCCATCCAATTCTATTGAATTGTAACAGTGTATGTTACTCCACTCCACTCTAGGCACAGGGGTGGTGAAATCTGGACCAGGACTGTCAGATTCCTGCACAGTTTTCCTTTTCTGCACAAGCACACACACTTGATTTAGCTAACTAGACTTTTCCATTCCTATTCACTTCTCTTTCGAGTTCTGAAGAGTTCATTTGTCTTTTGTATGGATCAGGTCGTGTTTATCCCAGCAGCGAGATTTTCACCAGGTCCACAAGTCCACACGGCTACTTTTCACACTGACTAAGGCTGGAGTACTTGGTGTGTGTGTGTGTGTGTGTGTTTGCGTGTGTACATGTAATTTTGTGAGCATCCGTGTTGTATTTCACAAAGCCTGTGTGGGCTGCTGTGATCTCATTGGAGGAGCTGTGCGGAAGCAAAGGCTGTGATTGATGGAGGTGGCGACTTTTCCAGCAACAACAAAAACCTCAAAATGAGGCAGCACTTCAGGACCCGAAAACACAGAACACTCCTGAGAAAAGTTAAACCAGTCTGCTACTAAAATACACACACACACACACACACACACACACACAGAGTCTTTGCTTTGCATTTTTTTGTGTAATAAAAGCTGCAGTTTTTAGAGAGAAAAAAAACTTTCTCCTCATGGAGAGCAGCCACACACTGTTTTCTTCTGCATTTGACAACCACAACCACACACTGGATTCAACACAACTTACACTTCTGTGACACACAATGATTGTGACCGCTGTTGTATTACATAGTAACTCCCACAGGAAAATTATTTATACACTAAATCCACAGAAACAAACTACAGCCAGACTTGTGACATAGCTGTGAATATACAGTCCTACAGGCCAAAATCCCTACAATCATACCCTATAGCCCCACAGGTCTAAAGCCCTACAGCCCAAAGGCCCCAGCCATGCAGTCCTACAATTTTTAAACCAAACATTAATACCAGCCAGCCCTATATCCCCAAAGCCAAGATATGCCTTACATTACCCTAGCTAAACACATACAGCACTACAGTCCTAAAACCTACCACCATAAAACCAATAAAGAAATGCCATACTGTCCTAAAAACCTTCAACTATTTAGTCCTAATGCCAAGAAATGTTATACGGTCCTAAAGCTATTCAGCCATGAAGCTTTGCTGGCCTCCAGACACCTTTACAGAAATCTCTTAATTTATGATGTCTTAGATTTGTGAAGTTTAGTTGTCACTGCCTGAAATGGAACAGTCTTCTCCAGCACAGAAGCAGAACATGCAAAGCCACGCTGACCCCAACTTCATTTAGACCTACGTCTGCATTTTGCAACCTGAGGTCAGCAGATTTAACTGGAAAAGAACAGCCAAAAAAGGGGATGTGGTCAAGTGGTAGAAGATCGAAAGGAACCAAACTGATTCCACCCACATCCCCAACAACTGTCCACACCAACACGTGAGTAAATAAATAGACACACTGGTTAGAGTGCAGTGGGCACTAAGCAGCAAAAACATACACCATTTTTCCACATTCAGAAGCATTTACTCATCACCTTTGAATACATGCATACACGCGCACACACACACACACACACACACACACAATACATAAAACACAACTGAATCAATTGGGACAGTGGTGGACGTAAACAATAAACCCACCAGGGTCAGTCTGACATCCCATAATAGCGAACAAAAGAGAGCGAGAGGATGATGGAGAAAAGGAAGAACGAGAGGAGAACAGGACAAGCGAGAGGGAGAAAGACTCGACAGCCCCGACATCACCGCTGGCCGTCGCCATGGCAACACACTACTGAGCGTGCAAGAGAGAGAGAGGGAGGCAGAGGGAGAGACAGATGCTGCTGCTGCTAGTTGTCATGGTAACCCCGTAGCGGACAAAGCGAGCATGTATTCAAAGATATGGTATGTGTGTGTGTGTGTGCGTGCCCTTTCCTGTACCTCAGAGAGTGTGTGTTTATGGAAATGTGTAGGAGACAAGAAAGGTGTTTCTAATAAAGTGGTCAGTAAGTGGCAGCATAATATAGGCGTTTCTAATAAAGTGGCCAGTGAGTGGTTTGCCTTCTTATTACGGGAAAAGGTTTACTAAGGTCTCACAGTGTGTGTGTGTGTGCGTGTCTGTGTGTGTCCTTTCTCGTGTCTCAGGGAGAGTGTTAATGGAAATGTTTAAGGGACAAGGTAGGGGTTTCTAATAAAGTGGCCAGTGAGTGGTTTGCCTCCTTGTTACAGGAAAGGGTATACTAAGGTCTCAAAGGCCAGTGTTTGTGTGTGTGTGTACATATTTGTATTGAGTCACAGTAACCAAAATCCAGTAAAGGTCAGTGTCACGATCTTTCCTCCTAATCACACAATCAAACTGACCAACAAATTTCCCCAAAATTCCAGACCAAATTCCACTCTGACTGTAAACACAGGAGGACACTGAATGTTGATGCTGGGATGGCTTCAAGTAAATGTAAGTTGCAATGCAATAATAACATTAAAAGAAGTCCCACCCATTCAGATTTTAGCAGTTTAGCCCCACCCATCCAGTTTTCAGCAGTTTAGCTCCACCCATTCAGATTTCAGCAGTTTAGCCCCACCCATTCAGCTTTCAGCAGGTTAGCTCTACCCATTCAGCTTTCAGCAGTTTAGCTCTGCCCATTCAGCTTTCAGCAGTTTAGCTCTACCCATTCAGCTTTCAGCAGTTTAGCTCTGCCCATTCAGCCTACAGCAGTTTAGACACCCATTTGACGTACAGAAATTTAGTTCCATCCATTCAGTCTACAGCAGTTTAGCCCCAGTTTAGAAGACATGGTCATGGGTCCTTTAATAAGCTTAGTATTTAAACATTAAAAGTTGTTAAACCATTGCTTTAAGAGTTATTACAATAATATGTTTATAAAGTCAGCTTTAACAAATAAAATGTTTCCAATAACAAATATTACCCCAATACCCTAATAATTACCCAACAAGTTTAAAAATTAAAACTTTTTTATTAAGTTAGCTTTAATAACTGTAATATCTTACCATGAATGGACCTTATAAACCAATGATTTAATAAAATGACGAAGTCAGCACTGATATAGCGCTGATCTGTCCTCCAGCTGAACCCACAGATCTCAGAGAGAGATATCATTCACTCAGCACCACTCACAACCATGTCACCAGAGAAAGGGGAAACAAAAACACAGCCAACTGCGTTTATCACACACATACACACACACGTTCAGAGCATAGGTTGTTTTACTGCAGAAAGACAAAGTAAATTCCATATGAAGATAAAACAGTGAAGGCCGATCTCTCGGCTGGGGGACAGAACGACTGCATCACACAACAGCACATGATACACACTTAACACTAACGTTCATCTGAGTGTTACTTTGACATGAGCCAAAATAACAAGTGGTTGTTTCAAACGGTTTAGATAGTGTTGCTACGCAGGTTCTATAGTATCCCATGTTGTTGCTATGGGGCTGCATATGTTATGTTTCTGTGGTGTCCAGGGTGTTTTGTGTGCTTCACAGTGACCAAAAACTTTAAATGACCGCACTGCTGCTCGGCTTTACTGCTGAGAGACAGGGGATACCCGTACTCCTGACATCATTAGCACCTCCTACTGGGTCTAGCAAGTGAACAAAAGCCTAAGTCACTGTTACAGTTTAGGTTCAGTCTGTTTCATTCATATTTTATCTACACAGACTACTCTACTATCTACTTTTTTTTTCAAAGAGTGGGTTTCTAATTGTTTACTTTGAGGGTCTTGGTTACTGTAACACAGTGTGAAACTACCTCCACCATGTTTGAAGGGTGTTCTTTAGCCTAGCTAACTCTCATTGTTAGTGAAAACGATGCTCTATTACAACACCAAGAGGAGATTCAAAGAATACAGGAGTGAATCACACAGAGACTCACACAACTACACACAACGCAGTCATCCAACACACTTACCATGAACACACACACTGTTATAGTACAGAAAAGGGGAAATATAGAGAAATATCTGTTTGATTGGTGGGAAAACTGTTTGATGGCATGTCTATGGGGACTGCTGTTATTCTGCTACTAGAATAAGTTTAAATAATCAAAGTATTTGTGTTAGTTTACCATGTGTCCTAATCTCTGGTATTTGATCACTGTGGGCTCATATGGCACATATTCAGTGCTGTTTAACTGGATTTAGTGCAGCTCAGGGTGGAAAATGTTACATTAAAATAACTGTATATCGTCGATGTAGGACAACAACCTTCTATCTTCACAATGGCAACATCACAAGAGAAGGAAAAAACCTTCTTAACTTTCAATGGAAGATAATGTAAAAAATATTGTATTCCAAGTCATTATGAAGCATTTCTATTGGTTCTTTCATCACAAAATTCCGAAACAATGCAAAGAACAGATTGTGAAAATGTCGGCAAGCATCGTGTGGTCATATTCCTTCTATATTACCCGCATAGCACTGTTTTTTTCTTCGTCACAGTAACAGTGTGTGAAACTACATCTACCATGTTTGGAAGCTGAACTTTAGACTGGCTAACTCTCACTGTGAGTTGTTGAACTGCTACAAAACTGTTCTCTATTACAACACCAAGTCAAATATAGCCGATATCACCCAGCCCTAAAAAAAAAAAAACTAAAATAGTGTGCTTTACAATTCAAAGTAAGTCAAAACAAAGTAAGTCATTTCTTTTTTTACAGAAGTGTGTTTTCACTGACATATGGTCACCATACCACACACAGACACACACAGCGAGAACTTTCACACTTTATAGGGTCAAACCTCTTTGCATATAAAGTCTTTGAAGCTTTAAAACAATGTGACTGTAAACACTCAGGGTAACATTACAATAAACACAAATAAACATCACTGTACACCGTTGCTGTCCAACGAAATCTATGCATCTAATTTTTTTTGTCTCTGTACATTGTGTAATTAATTCTTGATGAATAGACCAATGAAAATGCTTTAAATCATAAATTAAGTCAAGAACAATTTTGCCTTCTCATTTAAAGTCACCATTTTAGAGATTCATGTTTTTCCACTGAACAGCGAAGATATAGTGAACAGTAAAGTTTAGGTTATTTGCACTCCGTTTGCACAAGTCTTTGAAAACATAAAGAAAGGCTTTGTGTCATTCATTAAAATGTATTACATAACATAGTTATCATTATTATGATTATTACACATATAATATAATATAATTATTCTATAATATTATAACTTACAAAAATAACAGCTTAAAAAAATGTTTTTTTTTTTGCAAAAATGCATAAGGCTAAAATCAGTTTCCCCAGCCCTGCTGCCCCTCTAAGCAAAGCTAGAAAAGAAGCCATGGCCTTGCTGGAGAGAGAAGGGGGGGTGCAAGTCTTCTCTGGCCGCAGTGCTGGACATCTGGAGCAAATTAGCAACAGTAAACCTTTTCCAAAAAGCCCTCCAAAGCCATCCAGAAGCAGCAGGTAGGAGGAAAGCTTGAGCTTTAAGGTTCAGAAGAGGTTTTGACAAGGACCTGTGTGTGACCAGGCTGGAATTGGCTACTTATTCCCAGCACTTGAATGTAACTGCTGCACTATAAGGTGGAACGGAAAATGTGAATAGAGTCTGGGGGAATAAGAAGCTTTATAGTACTGTAAAGCTCCAGAACCCACCAGAAGCTTCCCTAGAACCCACCCAAGAACTACGCTCCTCACCTGCAATCTCTCGCTCGCGGGTTGCCACATCTCAGCGCGGTACGGGGCGGATCTCGCGGCCTGCTGAAGCTGCTCCTGACGCTGCTGATGGTCCTCCTGATCAACATCTGCCGCTGGCCGAACTCCTTCTCCTTCTTATGTTCTCGCGTCTCCACTCCTCCAGCAAAGCCGAGCAGAAAACACAGCGCGACGGGGGCGCGAGGAGCTCCGCCTGCAGGAGAGACACGCGCCTCCTTCTTTCTCCTTTTTGTTTGTTTTCATGCAGTTCTCATAGCGACCAGCAGAGGCCACTGTAAACGCCTCATCACAGCTGTGCAGGACATTAGATGGTTTACAATGTTTTGGGGAAAAACAAGAAGCTGCACATGAGATGCTGTACCAGCCACGTTTAACAGCAAGGCAACCAGCTAGCAGCCTCACAACAGCAACCACCTGGGATGCCATAGCCATCACTTGAAATAGCAAAGTAACTGGCTGGCAAGTCAATATGAACAACCTGCAATACCATAACAACTGCTTAGCAACAGCATAGCAAATGCCAAGCTCCCTCCACCATGTTTGGAAGACTGCGCTATTACACAGCAGGAGGAGTTTCAAATAATACAGCCATATCGCCCTGAACTCAAAAAAAAAAACTAAAATAGCGTCCTTTGCCATACAGAGCGAGTCATTTCAAAGCCAATAGCAAGTAACTATATTGCAACAACCTGGAATACTATAGCAATCACTTATCAACTTTACAGAAACCACTTGGAACCGGCCAGCAACCAAAAACAACAACTTGGAATACCCTAACAACCACTTAGCAACAGCACAGCAACAATCTGGAATACCTCAGCAACTGCATAGCAACCTCACAGCAACCACTTCGAACAGCAAAGCACAGCTAGTAACAATTTGGAATACCACATCAACAGCATAGCAAATGCCTAGCAACCCCTTAGCAACAACTGCAAAGCAAACATAGCAGCTACTTTGTAACAGCATAGCAACTGCCCTGCAACCACTACATCAACCACTCGGAACAATCAAGGCCAATGGCAAGCAAACTACCATAGCCATAGTACCATAGTGAGAAATGTCAGAATCTGCTGAACTACAGGAACAGACCCCCCCCCCCCCCCCCCCCCCCAGCACTCACTGGAAGTGAGTGAGAGGGGCTTTAAACCCACCTCTGAGAACACTGAGGGCCTAACTTGGGGCAGAGGTCAAACACGCCACCTTTTAAACCCATTTCCTTAGTTTTACTGATATTCAGGTCAAATGGACACAGATAGCATACAACCTGTTTTTATCATTTTAAAAATGTGAATAGAAAATTGAATAGACAAAAAGAAAAATCATAAAATAAAATAAATATCATAAAAAATAGGAAAGGTTTAAACCCCTTCTTTTTTTAACCCCTTCATGTGTCACACAAAGCTCTGCGCTGTGTGGTGCGAGTGTATAACGCCACCTTCAGGAAATAGCTGATGGAAACACAGATGAACTATTATGTTCCTTTACAGACTTTTCAGAAATAAAAGGCTAAAATTTTGAATGTTTGAATAAAAACCCAGATTGTTTCAATATCAGATTGTTATGTAGATCTGTTATTTTTATATAATAAATTTACCATAAATATCACAAAAATAATAAAGATTTGAACAAAGGTTTTGAGCGTTTTAATAAAAAATAAAAAAACAGCTTGTGTTGATCTCTCTCTCTGTCTATCTATCTATCTATCTATCTATCTATCTATCTATCTATCTATCTATCTCTCTGCTTTGTTTACATCTGGAATCCACAGGTACCAAAGGTCAGGGGTCACATTTCTGATTTCTGATGGTCCCCTGGGAGGCATTCTCTGTGGATTACCTCAGCAGTCTGAGCAGTGTAAGTCTCCATAAAAACCATGGATATCAGACAGCGGTTTAGACCGGATCCATATTTCCAACTCATAACAGAGAGAGAGAGAGAGAGAGAGAGAGAGAGAGACCTCCAATCTCATTCAACTTTCGCTCCGCCTACCAAATCTGCATCTATTCGCATGTTCACGTGGAAGGCTTGTCACATTATGCCTTAAGTAATCAGTGTGGTCTATGCAACCTTCCAACAGCGAGTGAGCACCAGAGCACACTAAACCATAGAACTTGTAGAGAGGGAAATCACCACATAAGAAAGTCTTTGGGGTTTGCCAGACACTAGAGTGTGCTCCCGAGTGCAAAAAGCTTTTTAACTCGACTTCGTAGAAGGGCCCAATTTGTAATGATGACGTCAGTGAGCGTAAATCACTTTACAGCAGCTGCCATGAGCAGATGGGATTATTTCCAATTAGGAAGTTGTTCCATACACCCCACCAGTTAGCACTGGAGCTATAGTATGTAGCATTAAACATTAACATAGCATTATCTAGCCAGGACATTCACTTTCACTTTAAACCTATTAGCTATTTGTTGTGCAGGAAAAAGATGCAAACATGAGCTTTTTCAACACAAGTGTTTAGTTTATTTATTTATTTATTTAAGTACATTTAAGATTTTTTTATATTTTAAAAATAAACAGTCGCTTGTAGCCTGTGGACGACGGGAAATTATTTCAAAAATATTATTTCCAATTTCCATGTGTCTTTTCATCTAAAAACAATTCAAATCCTGACTAATTTAATTTGTTAATGTAGTTTAATTTATGAGTTTTTTATGCCTAAAGAAAAATAAAGAAGTGGCCAGGTTCTGCTGAAGACGCAATTTTCAATAACGTTTAAACTAAAAAAATAAATAGCTACAAAGATATGAATGAATAGTCAAATCTTCATATAGAATGGCAAAATCTGATTTGACAATAATCTGAGTCAGACAGCCCTATTGCTTATTCTTATTACGATGTGGGGCACATTTTCTTCAGTGTCTTTAAGCAAAGTTGCTCTTGTTTATTGTTAAAACTCTGGGAGATGACTGAAAAAAGGTTGTTCCAAGTGAACTAGGCGAAGACTGACCACATTTGTGGTCTAAAATGAAGGCCAATGGTCAACTCCAGTAGCTAAAAATGTTAAATGTTAAAACATGGATTATAAAAAACATGTATCTCCAAAACAGGAATTTACAAGAGAAGGCAAAACTGTTCTTAACTTTTAAATGGTCAATGTGAATTAAGCTTATTTTTTAAGTTATTTAGAGCATTTCTATTGGTCTATTCAACCAGAATTATTTCCACAGGAATGAGACAAGTGTTAAACTACAAATGGCCAAAAATAGAGATTTAGAGATAGAGATAGACATCATGTTTTTCATTGAGCAGCAGCACTGTGGCCTATAGCAGATTTGGTCTATAGTTTTTTTACGGCAGATCAGATACACATTGTTGACGTTTCCAGTGTAGACGTCCTTAAAGTGAGACTTTAAATTCTTACCATAATTGTGAATATTGTAAATGTTGTGAAAATAAATCAATGCAGGAAACAGATTTCAGTAAACAGGAGTTCACCTTTATTAATACATCATTTCACATATAGGACCACATGGGTTTTGTCTTTTATCTAACTGAAACAGTGCTCTGGCTAAAGACCTTTAGTGCTGACCTGGGACCAGCAGTACTGTCTGCAGCTGTAAAGCTGTGCCCATGTCCTGCTTTTTTCCTTCATTTTTTTGTTCAGAAGCTCCACTTATGACGCTTATGTGGATTCATGTAAATCGTCATAATTCAATTCCACAATTTCTTGTCTTTATCCCTTACAATAGAGGGATTTCTGTGAAACTTTATCACAGAGATGTGCGTGCAATCAGGGGGCAGAAAGCAACAAAAAGCAGCAGTCAACAGGAAACCCATCTATTTAACAGGCTGTGCCTTTAAAACGTTTAAATTCATGTATACATGTTAATGAGCTCTGTTCTGACTGGCTGCCCTCTATTGTGGGTCATTTAAAATGTAGTCTGTGTTTTGGAAGAAATCAAAACACTCTTAAACGTAAATAGGCAGGGTCAAATAGCTGTAAGCTGAATGGGTGGGCCTAAACAACTGTACGCTGAATGAGTAGTAATAAACCCCCCCTAGGCTGAATGAAATGGTCTAAACCGAAGTAGGCCAAAGGGGCCATTATTTAGAAATGCATTCCTGGTTGTGACATCACAACCACAAAGAATGCATGTTTGTTTGTGCAGGTCAGTTTTCATATATGGGCTGTATGGGCTTGAGAGTGAACTACTACATCATATGGCATGATGCGGGCCCTTTAATATGAATCGTAAAAGAAAGGCAGCAGTTAAGCCGTTCCCAGATCAGCTCTAAAAAGCTAACCAACA
This sequence comes from Salminus brasiliensis, assembly GCF_030463535.1. Taxonomy (NCBI): domain Eukaryota; kingdom Metazoa; phylum Chordata; class Actinopteri; order Characiformes; family Bryconidae; genus Salminus; species Salminus brasiliensis. Next base: position 20,207,530 of record NC_132890.1, on the reverse strand, counting down.
CCAACATCAACAACAGCACAAGAATGAGCGAGAGACACTGGAGAACAGGGTAAAGAGAGAAAACAGAGAGTAAGAACAGCCAGAAAGAGAGAGAGTGAGGGAGAGATTGGAGTTCGGGTGGAGGACCCTAACAGGATCACTACAGCCAGAGAGAGAGAGAGTGAGAGTGAGAGTGAGTAAGTAAGATAGAATGGAACCGGATAAACACTCTGTATTAACCATACGACACTGTTAAACTAGGCCTTGTCTACATTAGTACTTATAATGCATAAACTGAGTCAAATCAAACAACCAAATTATTACTTTTTAAAAGCAGAGATTTTAAATATGCTGTCTCCACAAAACAGTGGCATTTTAAGACTCTTCTACCACCAATATTTTTGGAACAAGACTCAGGAAAAGAGAATAACACCAAATAAACAGATAAACAACATTGTACAAAAGGTTTCAGACATTAACGGAGTACTTCAGAGTTTTTCATTCTGATCTCTATCTACTGTATCTGTAGGGGACAGTCGATCACCACAGACCATATTTTCTGCAAGTTTCTCTGAACTCTGCTGTGAAGTTCTGCCGTGTTTAGACTCGTGACCAGCTATCTAGACATCACCAATCAGTGAGCTCCCACAGTGCCCCCACCCTGTGGATCTTTGAAAAATGCACAATTAGCTTTTTTGGACATGTACTACATAGACACAGAGCAGACAATAGACACACCATTACATGGTAATTTTGAAATAGCTTCAATATTTTAAAATACTGCATATACCGTTATACCGCCCCAACCCTGGCTGATTTCCCTGAATAAACTTTGTTTAGTCTATATAGAGTAAAAATTATATTTACAATGTCAGATAATGAAATCCAATCCAGAATGAACACTGATAGTTTGGGGAGAGATGGTTCTGCAGCTCTGTCAGGATTTCATAGAAGAATTAAAGTCAAAGAGCAAACATGCTGTGTACATAAAGTACTGTATATCTCACTAATTTAATTCTCTATTGTCTTTTAAAGTGGATGGAAGTTATTGTTACATTTCTTTTTGACCTGATGTAGTTTGATTTCTTTGTTTATTTGTTGTTTCTGCTACTTTTATTAAAATCTATGGTTTTGATTTTGATGAGCATTGTTAATTACTATGCATGAGCTCGAAGACACTTCATTTTTGATTGGCTGTTACTGAGGTTAAGAGTTAAAATTCTGCAGTGTTAAAGAGAGGGCATCAGCATTGTCTGTGGTGATCAACTATACCCTGCAGATACAGCTGATAGAGATCTGGATAGAACACTACTGGAGTTTTCCTTTAACGCAGAAACCATAGAGTCTACCCATGCAGTGCATAAGGCATCCTACAGCTTCTTTATAACAGCCTATCATCACTGTGCTGTACTGCAGGTTCTACATCTACTGCAAGTTCTGCTCAGGCTACTGGCGCTCCTGCTCTCCGATTCAAAGCCTCCGCTACAGTCAGAACCAGTGAAATATTAATCATCTAACTTTCCACACAAACAGCCGTGTCTGCAAACAAGGATAAATTAGCCTGCTGCTAATCCAGAACAACACTAATTTACTGTGACGCTCTACTGTCTGATATGAACTCAAAGCTTCAGTGGTAAAATAGATCTATACCAAACTTCATCTAAATGACTTTTATATTACCTGTTTTTACAGCATCTTTTTTTAGCCTTTATTTAGGTAAATAAATATTTTAATGGTTAGCGTCAGCTAATTTGAACTAGAGATATGTGTGTGTGTGTGTGTTGCTAGTGTGTGTTTGTGTGTGTATCGAGTGGTTTACAAATCTTTTGTTTTGATAAGTGTGACGAGTGGCTTGTCATCTGGGCTGTAGTCTTCATAAGAGATGGGAGCAGCATCATACATGGCCGGCCGGGATTTCTTTCCAAACCTGAAAAATAAAGAACATTCTAGAAGCTGAAGAACCAAGAGAACAGTTTAAAGAATGATGAATAAATATGTTAAAGTACCCCTATCCTATGTTGTTCATGTATTATAATCCCCCCTAAAACCCTCCTCTTACAGTATAACAGTCATAATTCATTTTTACACCAACCTCTCTTTATCCCTTACAGTTACACAGGCTGTCAGTGTACCTTTAACACTGATATATGGAAATGACCTCTGTAGATGCATGTAGATGTAGAAGTAGATGCACCTCATTCAAAATGCTTAGAGCTGAAATACTCCTGCAAGTTGTAGTATGAGTGGGTGACACTTTACTGTAGGCTGAATAAAAAAAATGAATTTTCTCTGACATCACAAAAACTGGGGGACTGGGGGGGTAGGGGACCGGGGCAATGGGTGAGTAAACAGTGTTTACACAATACTTTAATCTGCATCTAAGATGAAACCAAATTTAGAGACAAAAATACAGTTTACAAACACAGACAGACAGACAGCCTAACTAATAGGCAGACAGACAGATACATGTGCAGACAGATAGACAACCACACATGCAGACTGAATGACTGATAGACAGACTGGAAGACACGTGTTGCTATAGTTACCTGGCGTGGCGTATGGAGGCAATGGCGTTACTGAAGTCGCTGTCGATGCTACGACAGTTGTAGAACTCCTGGTAGGCATGCCGGGATGAGGCCTGGTACTCGATCCGGCTGATCCGACAAATTCCTACAATGAGGATGATGAGCATGAGGACAAAGGCCACACACAGTGCTCCAATGATGATGTAGAGCGAGTGACGAGGCATATTAGTGAGAGAGTCCACCGGGTGAGCCATCTTCCACTGCAGATCTGAGAGAGAGAGAGAGAGAGAGAGAGAGAGAGAGAGAGATTGATAAATAGACAGACCGAACATTGCTCAGCCAATCAGATTTAAAACCATAATTATTTATTATTTAATGAAAATTACAAAGAGGTTAAAGGTGAACTCACGGATCTCACAGTTCCCGCCTACCCATCCAGGTGGGCAGTGACAGGTAAAGCCATTTGATTGGTCGACACAGGTGCCGCCATGGTGACATGGGTTGCTCTCACATTCATTGATATCCACCTCACAGTTTAGCCCTGGAAAAAACAAAACATATGCAACCATATATGTTAGTATCTATATGTATTTACAATATGTCTCTGTATGTAATATATGTACAGTGTATGCATAACTAAGTATGTATATGCAGTGTGTTGTACTGAGTGTATACCTGTATATCCTGGGGGACACACACAGCTAGCATTGCTCCCTCTGTTCTCACAGTGACCTCCATTCACACACTGCAGCTTCACACATGGGTCCTTATAGATCTCACAGTGCCTCCCTAACACACACACATACACATAAACTGAATAATCAATTAATGATTACACAATGATGTGTAAATAAATCAAATCAGTGTAGGTTTGGGTACAGACCACTGTAGTCAGTGGCCCTCTCTCTCCCCTTCTAGTACATCTGTGTACACATGGTCACACATACCTGTGTACTGGGGGGTGCAGACGCACTCGTAGGCATTGATGAGGTCCCTGCAAGTGGCATAGTTCTGACATGGAGCCGATAAACACTCGTTATACTCCTCCTCACAGTACAGACCATGATAACCTGCAGAGAGACAGAAAGAGAGAGAGAGCGAGAGAGAGAGATTATTACAGTATGAGTATGTAGTTCTCGTGTTCCAGCAGAAGGTGGCAGTGCTGCTGTTTACTGTATTTCTCTCTCTGTCACTGAGAGACTGAAGGACTGAATGACACACACACACACACACACACAGGACCCAGATGCCCGTATACACACAGGTAATGTTTGTTTCAAAGGAGCCAGACATTTTAAATATTTTAAAATGTTTTCCTATTGGACAGCAGCAAAGAATCCCCTCCCCTACATTAATTAATGTTATTTTGCAGGGTTTCTTTAACAAAGGGTGGCTATTGGAGAAAATCAGTCTAAGTGAACAGCTAGACAGTGTTCATTTAAACGAAGTGATCCCATTGGTGCTTTTACAATTTGCAGACAAAGATGTATGAATAGGCAAGTGGCGGTTGCCATGACAACTAGAAGGAGGAGGACAGAAGTGGGTGCAAAGGAGACAGAAATACACACAAACACATACACACACACCAACACAATTATGTACACACACACACACACACACACACACACACACACAAACCAACACAATTATGCACACACACACACTCACAGCTAGAAACAGACTCAAAAGAGAACCTCCCTAGGAACACTGTGTGTGTTTTTTTACCTGGCACACACAGACACCTGTAGCTGGTTCCGGCACTGCGGCAGATGCCGTGAGCACACGGGTTTAAAGCACAGAAGTCCACGAGCTGACCGCAGGTGGGTCCGGTGAAGCCTGTTGGACAGGTGCAGCTGAAGCCACGCCCACCAACTTGTGGGTAACAGGTACCGTTATTGTGGCATGGATTGGACAAGCATGGGTCCACTCTTACCTCACATGCACTGCCCTGATAACCTGCGGAGAGAGAGAGAGAGAGAGAGAGAGAGAGAGAGAGAGAGAGAGAGAGAGAGAGAATGAGAAAGAGAGAGACCAAATTGTTTGAGTTGTCCTGGTTTTAAATAGCACCATTATTATTACTAACTACTAACTACTTACTAATTACATTGTTATTATTAAGAGCTCTTTATTCCTTTGTTAAGAGTGCAGAGCAAATTACTACCTTACTGAGCCACCAGAGGGCGTACACATCTTTCACAGTGTCTAGACTTTCCTTTTTCCAGTCTCACCTCCACTGAGACCTACTCTACTTTACACTCCAGCTCTCCTGCAGTCCAGCACCCAGCCTGTTTTACTCTGTTCTTTAAAATGCTCTGAAACCTGGAGCATGCTTCAGAGAAACCATCAGAACAAGGGGCAGCAGCTTCAGCTCAGAACCAGACTCAGCCAAGCCCTCTCTAGACCTCCCTCAGGACTCAAACGTCCAAAGACTGGTCATAAACTACTGTATGCAGATCAGGCTGGTTCCAGTGGCAGGATCCCAGAGTAAACCATACTAAACTGGGAGAACCTGTGTTTAGCTCTAAAGCTCACTGGAATTTAAACTTCTAACCTTGAGACCAGAGACCTCTAAAGAACCAGAGATGGTCCTTTAAGCTGTCAAGGTTCTATGTAGAACCACTGACTTTACCAAAGAGCCCTTTAAGATTTCTTGTGGGAACAGAAGTGTGTGGAGAAAAGAAGTGGGAGTGAGAGAGTTCCCTCCGGGGGAAGGAGCCGGACGGTTCCAGGTTTCAGGATTAATTGGAGTCGAGGAGGCAAGGTGTAAAATTAGAACCATGTTGACACAGTTAAGGAGCGGAGAACAGAAAGTAAATCAGGACAAACTGAGCGAACCTCAAACCCGCTCACTCACCGGAAACCACGCAGAATAGACACTAGAGCGTCTGAAAACTAACAGTTCCTGAACTCAAGGTTCTGACTGCAACTGAGTCAGCGGATTAGCTGAGCTGGTCTGAGAAAACTGGAACAGTGTGAAACTGAAGGGGTTCTGACTCAGCACCTCAGTGTCAACTGGTTCAGAAGAGCTAATGGATATAAATATGTATTAGCTGAAGAAGCTTTGCTGCATTTGTGCGTGACTGAGTGTTACCTCCTCTCCATCTGCCTCCAAACATTCATTCTTGGTCCCTCCAGGAGTGTTTGATCTTATTCACACCAATTCAACTGATTCTTGCAGTGTTTATTCAAACAATGCATCAATTCCTCATTAAACTCTACACCACAGCTTTGATGGTCCCATGGTTTGGAACCCTCCCATGTCGGCCATCGGTGTGATGCTACATTTTGGCTTGGATGGTTCCACAGCTCTTTGGCGGAGTGACTCCACATCATGGTTTGAATGGCTCCATGGCCCATTGGTGAAGGAACTCCACATTGCAGCTCAGATGGTTTCACTGCCCGCTGTTAGAGCTACTCTACATTATGGTTTTGGAATTCTTCCATGCCAGCCATCAGAGTGACGTTACTTTGTAGATTGGATGGTTCCACTTACCACTGCCAGAGTGACCCTACAGCACAGCTCGGATAGTTCCATTCTGCATCATGGTTTGAATTGTACCGCAGCCTGTTGGAGAAGTGTTTCTACATTGTGGCTCAAATGGTTCTATGTACTGCTGGCATGGCGACTCTGCAGACCAACTGGGCCATTTCCAGGGTGGTAATATGAGCATAGTGGTCAACAAAACGGCCTTGCCTGTGCCAGACTAGGGATCAATTCCCAAGCCAGGGAATTACACAACACTTACACCAGTAGGAGATTTTGAGTAAGACTCTTAAAACTACATTCTTCTATCTGTGCAACATAATGCACCTATAAGAGCATCAAATACATACTGTAAATGTGCTTTCCTTCACTCTGTATGTGTGCCAGTGACTTTACACCTTGACCTGGGGGTGCCATCATAATTGATTATATTACTATGTGCAGAAGAAACAAGGGCGCTTCCATCTGTGGTCTGTAGTCTCAGAACTTTCAGTGCTGTGACCTGTTTTGACTTTTGAGTTTATTACTGAAATACAGTTTAAAGCTCATAATATTTATGTTGCTGTTGCTTTGTTAATTCAATTTTTACAGTCTAATTGTTCTTGTAAATGGCCTGTATCTGTCCTTCATGAGTCTTTGTGTATTTACCCTCTGCACAGTAGCAGTGTGGTCCATCCAGGGTGCTGGTGCATGTGGCTCTGTTCTTGCAGGGGCCTGAAGCACAGTGATCCACCAGAGCCTGACACCTGTCCCCCTCGTATCCTGCAACACACACACACACACAAATAATCAGCTAACACCCTGTATTAAAGCCCACTTGCTGTAAACAAAGTTGCTGATAAATATCCCCTGAATTCTTAAAACCCAATTAGTGTGAGCACTCGTTAAGCCAGCTGTCCTCCTTCCTCCTTAACAAACCAATTAGCATCAATCTAGAAACACTTCAGTCTGTTCATATAATCCTGTTTCTGACAGGCCTGACAGGCGATGCTTGAGTCTGGAGCGGTGTGTATGTGTGTGTGTATGCATGTTAATAATCAACACATCTGATGTAACCTTTAGCCATGAGTTCTCACTTCCTCTGGGCAGCTCAAAATACACCTCACTGACACCATCACATCACCTCTTCCCCTCTCTCTCTCTCTCTCTCTCTCATCACACACACACCCATAATTTATTTGCTTCAAAAATCTGTCAAAAAGTAATAATAATTTACCAAAACAGCATGGACAGACCTTACATATACATATGCACTGTGGGGTTCAGAGTGGGAATGGTCTCTGAGTGGCTCTGTCATCAGAAGGTTGAAATAAGAGGATTTCTTCACATCATCTCTAATTAACACCACTAACCCTCTGCAGGAGTATGTATAGCTTGAATGTCAATATAAGGCAAAGTGTTCCCAGATATCTGATGGGAGCAATATGTGCACACACACCTGGTGGGCAGGTACAGGTGTAGTTGCGTCCCTCGTCTCCTTGTCTCAGGTCAGTGCAGGTGCTGTTGTTCTCACACGGCTTTGTATGACACGCATTAAATTCCTCACAGAAAATACCAGAATATCCGTCCTCACACTGGCAGTAAAATGTACTCTGAAACACACATCACACACCACAGGCTTTTAACACACCCACATAAACACACACAGCTTTTTATATGGTATGAATACTCAGCACAGTGCAATATAAATAGCAATGGACATGTTCTGCAGTAAATACTCTGCAGTATAATATTAGTGTCAATACTTAACAGTATGAATACTGTCCAGTATAAATATTAATTTCTACTCTTCAGTATAAATGTGCTGAGGTATAAGTATTTGTTTCTACTCTTCAGTATAAATGTTCTGCAGTATAAATATTAGTTTTTACTCTTCAGTATAAATGTTCTGAAGTATAAATATTAGTTTCTATTCTTCAGTATAGATGTTCTGCAGTATAAGTATTAGTTTCTACTCTTCAGTATAAATGTTTTGCAGTATAAATATTAGTTTCTACTCTTCAGTATAAATGTTCTGCAGTATAAATAGTAGGTTCTACTCTGCAGTATAAATGTTCTTTATTATAAATGTTCTGCAATATAGTGATTATTTTGGATGTCAGCCTTGTATCCCCAGTGCACTGAAATGAAGAAGCCAAATTTAGACACCAAACACGTTCTGGCTGATCGACTACATCTGGGGTAAGAGAGGAAAACAATACATTTTATTTTGAACCATTCCTTTAATGTCAGTTATTGTAACAGTATTTTTAGTGGAGTAAATACAACAAAATTATGATGTTATTTATGAGTTATTTCTAATCTATTTCTTAAGTGTCTGAATGTTGATTCCCATAGGGTAAAAAAAGCTGTGTAGTGGTGTTATGCTGCTGCATAAGGAGCTTGTCTGAGAACCTGAACTGCAGAACCGCGCCTGATTAATGAGCTCTCTCTATCTATTCTTAGACTAGCGCTTCTTTTTTCTCTCTCCATCCTCTGCTCTTGTCCTCCATACATCACACACACTGTACTTTTACAGTCCCACCTGTCCCTTAAGAAGATTTCAGCAAAAATATTACCCAGCCCTGCCCCCGCTCTTTCACCTCCCCCATCTTACCCATATTTTGTAAACCAGCAAAGACATGGTTGATGATTCTTTAGTTTTAGCATTGAAGCTATGAAAATAATGTAGCTACCAAGTAATATAAGCTTCTACCTAGCCAATTAACACTGGATCTATATGGTTAATGTAGCTAACAAGTAACGGAAGCTTATATCCCACAAATTAGCACTGGATATATGACTCTAATGTAGCTAACACGTAATGGAAGCTTCTACCCCACCAATTAGCACTGGAGCTATGAGGATAATGTAGCTAGCACGTAATGGACACTTAAGAACCACAAATTAGCACTGGAGCTATGAGGATAATGTAGCTAACAAGTGATAGAAGATTATACACCACCAATTAACACTGGACCTATGAGGCTAATGTAGCTAACAAGGAATGGAAGATTATACACCACCAATTAGCACTGGAGCTATGAGGTCAGTGTATGTGCATGATTGTTTTTTTGTAGGAAAACCGGTGTTTATTACTCTTACCACTGATGGCTGTGTGATGCAAGTTCCTCTTCCGGAGCACTGTGGGTCGTTAAAGCCGCTGCCTGGCTCGGTGCAGCTACTGGCCTTCACCATCAGCTGCAGCCGCACTGTCACCTCCGGACCAGACAGACTGCCAACACGCAGCAGAGCTACACCCAACACACACAGAAGCAGGGTTAAGCCTGGTTCCAAATAGCACACTCACAGGACTTTACTCCTCATGTGCACATGACTGCAAGGACCACAAGACTGTAGGGTGTCCCGTTTCTTATTCTGATGATCCAAAGGGTGTTCATAAACGCCCTCTATGCGCCCTTATTAAGCCCCTGGGTGAGGGCCACTATAAAGAGAATTCAGCAGTACCCTATTACATACAATTCCTGTTTAACAGCAGCTGTGACCTGTGATCTGAGTAAATGGCTTCTTTTGGGCTGTGTGAACCACTAGGGTGTCTCATTTGAACATTTTTTAATATGGCACTCTCAAGGACTTGCATGCTTTAGGTGCATATGTTGCAAACGACATCTGAGCGCTCCCATTTGAGACTAGATTGTAGAGAAGCCCTGTTCCACTGCAGGATGTCCCAGTTTTCATTTTGCAGGTCAAAGGGGACCTCTATATGCCCTCAATTCAGCCTTGACTCACTAGTACAAATACACATCAGTATAAATACAGAGGTATAAATATGTGGACACCAGTGTTTCTTCTGAAATCAGGGGTATTATTCTGAAGATTGTCCCATTTTGCTGTTTATAAGTAACGTTAAAGCATGTGAGTCTAGCTAACCCCTGCTGGACATCGTAGGTTGCTGAGAAGTGCTCTGTGTAGCCGGACAGGAATGGAGGAGGGGAAGAAACATTCTGAGCTTCAGTTTTACCTACTGCATCTTTAAAACAGAGCAACAAGACCGCAGTGAGCTGCACTGCTGGGGTTTAACTCTCTCTCTCACAAACACACACTCAAACATACATAATGCACAAACACACACAACCTCAGACACTGCAAGGTCATTCTGTCACCAGATGAATTCAATTTAAAAATGAGACACACTCCAACCAGACAAGGTCAACTTAACCAAACTCAACCAACACACACACACACAGCTGTTTAAAACGCTCACGCAGCAGTTTGTGAGACCCAGTTCAGAATAATACACTTCAAAATTGTGACATTAATAATGAAGCAATTAAACCTGATGACCTTTCAACTAATTTCTTCACCTATTAGTACTGCAGAACCATGAGGGCATTCTAGATGTTCAGAGAAGGCGTAGTGATATGTGAAAATAAAAAAACTCCAAATGCTATTTAGTAGAATGAAGCTGGTGTTTCAACTCTGCAGTATAACAGTATTATTACAGTATGTAGTTCTGCTGGCAAATAAAGGGTTACACTAAACAGAAAATCACCCAATCAGGATCACTCTCTCAGTGGTATCTGGGCAGATACAGCTAAACCAGCTCTCCCATTGATCGGGACTATGCTGGTAGAACAGAAGGGTGCCAAATTAACCACCAACACAATTAGGACTCAACCAGTCATGTAGCCTGAGGTTCTAGATAGGCTGTGAGTGTGAGTGGTACTGTGAGCAAAATACATGACACTCCAGCTTTACTTTTTCTGGAGGCTTTAGATCAGCTGTGAGTGTGTGCAGAAGTGTGAGCAGAATCAAATCAAATCAAATTTATTTAAATAGCGCTTTTCCCAACAGGCGTTGTCACAAAGCAGCTTTACAGAATCAGTAACAAATCAACAGCAATAAACGGCATGAAAATTTAAGACCCCCAGTGAGCAAGCCAAAGGCAACAGTGGCAAGGAAAAACACCCTCAGAGCTGGAGGAAGAAACCTTGCAAGGAACCAAGACTCACAAGAAGGACCCATCCTCCTCTGGTCAGAAGTATTTATAAATTATGGATAAAAGTCACTAAACCACCAAGACTTTTTGCTGCTCAGGTGTGTGTAACATGATCATAATATCATAATATAATATAGTATAACTAATATAATCATAGTAGTGATGGTAAGAATAATGAGAGTAATGAAAGTTAATGGTGGGAATATTAGTAGTAGCAGATATTTAAGAGTCCATGTTAATTGTAACATGGTCATTAGGCAGGTAGCAGTGACAGGAGGGTGGGCAGCTGGTCTGACACAGGTGGTCAGGCAGAATACCTGTCACTCTAGTTCTTTTGGAAGTTTTAGATAGGCTGTGAGTGTGAGTGGTAGTGGTAGTATGAGCAGGGTTCAGTCAGTTCTCAGAAATGGAGAACAGTCCCAGAAATCCTGCAGTGTGGTTTTAATTAACTCACGTTTAAACATTCAGTTCTATTGTAAGCCTGTAAGTGTGGTAATAATGCTGCTTTAAGTCCAGCTGTTTAATACTGTGGGCCTCTGCAGATGTGTATTAGTCCAGTGTAATTTATCTGACTGGAGTGCCACACAAACATACACACACACACTTACTAATGAAGTAGTTGTGTCCAAGTGGAAGAGACTGGTCAGGAATAACCAGGCCATCAGCCGCCTGTTGGAACCAAACGATGGTGCCGTCATCTACAGAACAGCGTGAATATCCACCCTCCCTCACACGCCACAACACAGCAGCACTGCTAATATTAACCACCAGCCTAGAGGGAGATAGGGAGAGAGACGGAGAGAGATTATACTATACTATGTATGTTTTTTCTTGGTTGGGAAGGGTGTGCACGAGGGTTCAAGAAAAATAAAATAAAAAATGCTTGCTATGTTGCCTCTTCTTGCAATAAATTGTAAACATGGACCTGGAAACCTGATAGTGTATCTTAATAAGTGCCCTTATGTGGGTGCCCTACTTGACAGTGTCCCAAAAAGTGCCTGGGTGCAAGAAATGTTTGGCTGAATGGGTGGAGCTTAACTGCTGTATGCTGAATGGGTGGAGCTTAACTGCTGTAAGCTGAATGGGTAGGGCTAAGATGCTGTAGGCTGAATGGGTGGGGCTTAACTGCTGTATGCTGAATGGTTAGGCCTAAACTGCTGTAGGCTGAAAGGCTAGGCTTAACTGCTGTAGACTGAATGGGTGGGGCTAAACTGCACTAGGCTGAATGGTTAGGGCAAAACTGCTGTGGGTTGAATTGTTAAGCCTAAACTGCTGTGGGCTGAATGGGTGGAGCTAAACTGCTGTAGACTGAATGGCTAGGGATAAACTGTTGTAGGCTGAATGGGTTGGGCTACACTGCTGTAGGCTGAATGGGTGGAGCTAAACTGCTGTAGTCAGAATGTGTGGAGCTAAACTGCTGTGGTCAGAATGGGTGCATAATTGGAATATATATATTATACATTAAACATGCGTATATTTAATGGTGACAAATACTTCCTGGAGCTTCCTGTTACCTAGCGTCAATGAGTGGAATGGCAGAAGTATGGTGAAAAGATTGTGCTGTTATCAGATCATCACAACAACACATGTGGAGTTTTTAACCAGTCAGACTGGGTGGGTGGAGCTGGATAAAAAATAGTGTCTTACTTTACAGCAGTTTCCTCTGCAACCTCCAAGGAAACTGTCATCAGTCCAGCAGAGTCAGAACCCGCAATGCTTTCACACTCTGACCTGTCAGTGATCTGTAACACACACACACGCTGTCTGATTGGTACAACATTAGAACAACATGACACACTTTTGAAACTCCATGCAAACACACACATACACACACAGACCTGCTGCCCATCCCACTGGATCTCCATCACTCTCTGTCCAGGTTTGGGTTGCCATGGTTGCAGGGTGGAAAGGACCTCAGTGGTTGAGTGGACTGTGATTGGCTGGGATGGCTGAGTGGCGGTCGCCGGAGTGGCCGGGGTAACGCTCTCAGGTGCGGGGCTCTCGGCCAGGTCCCAGGATTCTGTGAGGTCAAAGGTCAGTGTGGGCTGGTCACACCTGACACCCCCGTAGCCATCGCTGCACTCGCACACAAACCCGGCGCTGTCTGTCTCCCGGCTACAGTTACCATGGAGACAGGGGCCGCTGGCACAGGGGTCGGCAAAAAACTGAGAAGCAGAAAAAAAGATTTACACAGAGACAGAGAGAGAGAGAGAGAAAGAGAGTCTAATCGGCTATAGGCTAAATGGGTGTGGCTAAATGTATGTAGGCAGAATAGGCTAGGGGGTAAACCACTGTAGGCTGAATTGGTGAGGCTAATCTGCTGTAGGTTGAAAGGGCAGGCTAAAGTGCTGAATGGGCACAATGCATAAAGACAGTAAATCTGAAGCTGCAGTACTGTAAGAGAGTAATATGTTGCTATTTATATTGCTAAAGTCATTATACATGCTTTATACCACATCTCTCTCTCACACACACACGTACACACTTACACACACTGCTGTTTCTGCTGCTAAAGTTATTAGCTGTGCTTTACAATTGATTGCATGAGTCCATGTCGCTAAACTCATTATTTTAAATGATGAAGTGTTATCTATGTGTAGCTAATTAAATTAGATTGTTCCCTTTAGCACAAAGACGGATTCTCACCCAAAAGATAATATTGCACACACATACACACACAGTGTTTTCTGTACTGTTATCTCTGCAATGCTCCTGTGAGGCTATAATATAACATGGCATTTTTGTGAATAATAATATACATATTATGAAGGAATATGAATAATTGAAACCTCAATTAAAGTGGCCTCCCCAATGAGGTATGATCTCAGTGTTTTAAACAGCTTCATCAATCTGAAGAAATGCAGTAAAATGTTGAAAATATTTTATAAATTCAGTGAAACAGAATTCAACCTTGTTCTTAGTCTAAAATAGTTTATTATACCTCAAGTTTACCATGTTACAGTCACATTAAGTCTGTTCTAATATCACTAGTAGGTTTAGTATTTAGTGTTTAATATCAGGGACAATCAGCAAAGAAAGGTTTGGAGAAAAAAAGGGAACAGCATTTCATGAAAAGAACACCTTTCCAACTGTAAAGCATCAGAGTGGGCCTATCATGCTTTGAAGTTGTGTTTCCGACAGTGGCATTTCCAACACTGCATGGATGAAGAGAAATTCCAACATCATAGAACATCTGTGGACAGACCTTAAACAAGCTGTGCAGTAAGATGACCCAATAACCTAGTTATATATTAGAAAGAAGAAATCCACTCTGTCCAGTGTCTGCACTGACACTGACCAAACAGCACAAATAGGGAGACAATCAAACTCCACCTCAGAACCATTCAGATTCCCTATTTCAGCTGGGGTGGGACAAAAGACAGTCAAACCCAGAGACAGGACCAATCAGAATCTTCATTTTGGAAAGTTATGATTTGGTGAGAATACTGCTCTAGCTCATGAATCTGGAAAACATACTTTTTGATAGTGCTACCTCACTAAAATACAATCTCATGTTCTCCAGTAATGTTGGCTAGCACAGTTCAAACACTAAACACTGACACTGTTCATGAATGGATTTATTAGGACATGTTATTATATTTGCAGAGGTTTTGTGCTGAGAGTCAGTGATAGTCAATCAGTCAGTGGCCCCGGTGTCTTTTATCAGTCAGAGAAAGATCAGTTATTGTTTCACTAGCAGCACGCTTCAGCCAAAGTGTGTGTATATTGGTATGGATATATACAGTGGGGGAAAAAGTATTTAGTCAGTCACCAATTGTGCAAGTTCTCCCACTTAAAAAGACGAGAGAGGCCTGTAATTGACATCATAGGTAGACCTCAACTATGAGAGACAAAATGAGAACATCACATTTTCAGATTTTTAAAGAATTTATTTGCAAATAATGGTGGAAAATAAGTATTTGGTCAATAACAAAAGTTAATCTCAGTACTTTGTTATATATCCTTTGTTGGCAATGACAGAGGTCAAACGTTTTCTGTAAGTCTTCACAAGGTTGGCACACACCGTTGCTGGTATGTTGGCCCATTCCTCCATGCAGATCTCCTCTAGAGCAGTGATGTTTTGGAGCTGTCGGCGGGCAACACAGACTTTCAACTCCCTCCAAAGGTTTTCTATGGGGTTGAGATCTGGAGACTGGAGTGGCCTAATGCTTCTTACGAAGCTTCTTACGAAGCCACTCCTTTGTTGCACTCAAAATCCCACAATACATGGCCCCATTCATTCTTTCATGTACACGGACCAGTCATCCTAGTCCCTTTGCAGAGAAACAGCCCCAAAGCATGATGTTGCCACCCCCATGCTTCACAGTTGGTATGGTGTTCTTTGGATGCAACTCAGCATTCACTCTCCTCCAAATACATCGAGTTGTGTTTGTACCAAACAGTTCTACTTTGGTTTCATCTGACCATAAGACATTCTTCCAATACTCTTCCGGAACATCCAAATGCTCTCTAGCAAACTTCAGACGCGCCCGGATATGTACCGGCTTAAGCAGGGGAACACGTCTGGCACTGCAAGATCTGAGTCCCTGGCAGCGTAGTGTGTTACTGACGGTAGCCTTTGTAACGTTGGTCACAGCTTTCTGCAGGTCATTCACTTGGTCCCCCCGTGTGGTTCTAGGATTTTTGCTCACCGTTCTTGTGATCATTTTGACCCCACGGGCTGAGATCTTGCATGGAGCCCCTGATCGAGGGAGATTAGCAGTGGTCTTGTAGGTCTCCCATTTTCTGATTATTTCTCCCACAGTAGATTTCTTCACACCAAGCTGCTTGCCTATTGCAGATTCAGTCTTCCCAGCCTGGTGCAGGTCTACAATTTTGTTTCTGGTGTCCTTCGACAGCTCTTTGGTCTTCGCCATAGTGGAGTTTGGAGTGTGACTGTTTGAGGTTGTGGGCAGGTGTCTTTTATACTGTTAACGAGTTCAAACAGGTGCCATTACTACAGAGGACTGAGAAGGCTCTTAAAGAAGAAGTTACAGGTCTGTGACAGCCAGAAATCTTGCTTGTTTGTAGGTGACCAAATACTTATTTTCCACCATTATTTGCAAATAAATTCTTTAAAAATCAGACAATGTGATTTTCTGAATTTCTTTTTCTCATTTTGTCTCTCATAGTTGAGGTCTACCTATGATGTCAATTACAGGCCTCTCTCATTTTTTTAAGTGGGAGAACTTGCACAATTGGTGACTGACTAAATACTTTTTCCCCCACTGTATATGTATGTATGTGTGTATATAAAGCACTGCATATTAATAGAGGTGCTACATAGCGTTCTTCGAATGATGCCATAGAATAACCATTTTTGTAAATAAGCTGTGAGTGTGAAGAACCTTTGAATTGGTATAGACATTGACTTCTTCAAGTCTTTAAAAGGTTCTTCACACACATATCTCTTTTACAAAAACGGTTCCTTTATTGAATAAATTTTTATTTGTTTAATAAAGATGTTTATTTAGTGGCTCTTCTATGGCATCACTCAAAGATTTTTGAGTGAGTTTTGTAGCACCTTTATTTTTAAGAATGTGTTTGTTTTATGAGGACACAAGATAGTTTCATGTGGACATGGGCTGATCGGATGCAGACACACGACTGTTTGAGCTGACCATAAATGTTAAATTTGTCATTTGAATTTGAATGCATGGCTTTAAAAGGACAAGTAAGCTAAAGGTAATGAGAAAAGTAATCAGATTATGTCATTTTAATATAGTAATCCTTTGGATTACGTTGCAATTACATCTAATAACAAACCTTTTAAAGTAACCCTCCCAACTCTGATTATTTTTGTGTGCAGTACTGCAAAATGAGCTACTAATGCTGATGTTAAACAGCTTGGTAAAGAATAGAGCAGAAACGGCTTCACTACTGAGCTTAAATTAGAAAATCAATCAAACAAGCTCATCAGAGAGCGAAAGAGAGGGGCTTTGATGTTCAGACACTAGAGGGAGAGTGATGTTCCTCTGTAGAGAGACTTTAATATCAGTGATTCAGTGTTTATTTTTAAAGCTGTCCCTAAAAGCGCACCAATACTAATGATGCTGTTTTTATGAGTATAATAACGACTCACTCTCACCCTTGTCCTCCTTACAAACCAACAGCTTCACAGTGTTTAGCTTACTTAGCTCTAAGGAATCTGAATCAGGGCTGCTGTCAGACGCTTCACTCCAACAGTTCTGCTCAAACACTTCAGTCCTATCCTCTGAGGAGCTATTCTGCAGATAGTCATACATTAAACTCATACCTTACCCTTCATCATCCACCCATCATCTTACCATCATCCTGCTGCAATACTTCATCATCCTCCCATTATCCTCCTACTTCAACATTCACTTTAGAGAAGCACCTGAAAATACTTTTGAAAAAAGTAAACAACACACTACCTTACCCGCATTAGATTTAAGGTTGAATTTAGGTTTAGTAGGATTAAGTTTAGGTTTAGTAAGATTAGGTTCAGAGTACATTTTAGGTTTAGTAAGATTAGGTTCAGAGTACATTTTAGGTTAAGTAAGATTAGGTTCAGAGTACATTTTAGGTTTAGTAAGATTAGGTTCAGTTTAAGGTTTAAGGTTACTGGTGTCAAGTGTAAGATTATTAAATTTGGTGTAATATTGCTTAGCTACAATAATCAAAAAATGAATGACAGTTCACAATAAATATAATACAATAAACCTGCGTATGTGTGTGTGAGTGTGTGTGTGTGTGTCTTGAATATAACGGAGAGAAAGAGACTAGGTCGTGTGGTTGCTAAGAAACGACCACTCCATGATAAGTGGAGAGTAAAGGAGCAGATGAACACACACACACACACACACACACACACACACACACAGCTGACCATCTTAAATCTCATACACAAACTGTCGCCTGAAACACAAATACAAATATGTAATGATGCCTGTTTCTAAAAACAATAAATAAATAAATAATTTATCAATCTGGTGCACACACACTCTCTCTCTCTCTCTCACACACACACACACACTGCTGCTAAGTCGGAGACAGCCTGTGTCCTCCTGGTGCACCTTCAGCCCAAACTATACCAACAACAACTAGAATTGTTTTGTGTTTCATCCAGAGTCAATTCATCAGAAATAAAATAAGAAACTTGCTGCATTTCTTCAGGTAACTGCCATACAGACAGCAAAACCTGTCAGCAGGAACGTAGGTCAGATCTTACCAGCCTCAGCCTTACCAGACCAGCTAGCACCATAATTCTCCACCAATCACAATTATTCTCCTCTTAACATCATCATTCTCCATTGTCCACTCCATTATTCACCATTCTCCACAAAACAGCATCATTTTCCAGCGATAACTATTATTCTCCACTAAACACCATCATTCTCCACTAAACACCATCATTCTACAACAATCACCAAAATTCTCCAACAATCACCATAATTTTCCACCAAACACCATTTATATCCTCCTAACATTATCAATCTCCATCAAACACCATAATTCCCCAATAATGAAAATTTTTACTCCAATAATCACCATTATTCCCCTCTCAACATCACCATTCTCTACCAAACACCACCGTTTTCCACCAAACACCATCATTCTCCACCAAACACCATCATTCTCCACCAAACACCATCATTCTCCACAATCTTCAATTTTCTACTCCCAATGGGGTGGGCAATATGACTATAGTTTATAGTGCCTGAGGAACACTGATCACCTGCATGTTTCCTTACAAACAGTGTAGTCATTTTTAAGACTCTGGCTACTGATGCATTTTGTCTGTGATCATGTATATATTGCAGTTAATATTATGCATCGTCTTTAACTCCTGGCATCATTCATCACCAAACACCATCATTCTCCACCAAACACCTTAATTTTCCATACAAACGTTGACAACCTATTTTTCACAGCAAAAATGAGACTGAATGATAATTATCTCACAGAGATAAGGAGCATGTTGGTGTTTGTTAGAAAGAGGGACGAATATTAGCTGAATATCCAATATCAATGTGCAATAAAAAAAACACACAACATACCCAGTACACACCACCTAGACATTTAAAAAAAGCTAAGCCTTCAGATTTATAGAGGCAGGTTGTGCTGCAAAGTACATTAACAATGTTTTTTGACTTAGTTTCATGTTTAGGGTTTAGCTTTATCAGTATGTCGATAAAAGATTGGCCTGTGTGTAATCCGTCATTATTAGCTTAGCTTAGAGACAGCAAATCCTACAGCCCAAATACTGCTAAGTATTAATATAACAAAACTAAGGGGCAACAAGGGGCTGCATGTGAACCATTTATCTTTGCAAAGTACACCCTCAGTCATAGTGTTGCTCCTGTACCTCTTTCCGGAAGGCAGGGGTGTCACTGAATAGGAAGAGGGAGTGGCCGTAGCGGGGGGTCAGAGGAAATGTTGATGGCTATTCTCTGAATTCTCTTGCTGTACACCATGGTTTGCCTCAGGTAGATAAAAATTAAGGTGAATCAAATCACAGCTGTTTGTAAATTCTAAAGCTGAAGATGTGTCTCCTCCAACTTTTAAACCAGACTAATATTGTTCGTAAGCTCTGTGGCGGGTGACAGGAATCAAAGTTATCCTCCTAAATCTGTTAATAAGTTTATATCCCTCTAGAAATCTTTAGAGACAATTAATGTGTCATTTGATCACATAGACCCACGATTTTCTGTGTGGAGTAAAGAAGCATCACCAAACACAGCGGCAGATGATCAGACTGCTGGTGATTATTATGGATTTATGCCCTGTTACATCAGAGAACTCTTTTTCTCTCTCTGTCTCTCTCACTCACACACACACACACCTACATACTCATATTCAGAGGACATGAAAGGCCAGAATCAGAGTGATTTGTAAATGAATGGTGTGAACTGGCTCCCAGCAGATTACATCCTAAGAAGCAAAACTGAGTGTCTCACTAACCTACACAGCCAAAACCATAAACCACGTCCTACAGATCACACTCAACATTCATGATTCTAATGCTGTACACACTCAGTGCAGGTCCTGATTTTGATATATATGGTTCCTTCACACAAAATACATAGCTTCTTAGTGCAAATATAAAACAGTGATGCAGAATAGAGTGCAAACTTAATAATAGTGCAAATATAGAACAGTGATACTGAATAGTGTGCAAACCTAATAATAGTGCAAATATAGAACAGTGATACTGAATAGTGTGCAAACTTAATAGTAGTGCAAATATAAAACAGTGATACTGAATAGTGTGCAAACGTAATAATAGTGCAAATATAGAACAGTGATACTGAAGTGTGCAAACTTAATAATAGTGCAAATATAAAAGTGATACTGAATAGTGTGCAAACGTAATAATAGTGCAAATATAGAACAATGATACTGAATAGAGTGCAAACTTAATAATAGTGCAAATATAGAACAGTGATACTGAATATTGTGCAAACTTAATAATAGTGCAAATATAGAATAGTGTGCAAACGCAATAATAGTGCAAATATAGAACAGTGATACTGAATAGTGTGCAAACGCAATAATAGTGCAAATATAGAACAGTGATACTGAATAGTGTGCAAATAATAATAATATTGCAAATATAGAACAGTGATACTGAATAGTGTACAAACTTAATAATAGTGTAAATATAGAACAATGATACTGAATAGAGTGCAAACTTAATAATAGTGTAAATATAGAACAATAATACTGAATAGAGTGCAAACTTAATAATAGTGCAAATATGGAACAGTGATACTGAATAGTGTGCAAACTTAATAAAAGTGCAAATATAAAACAGTGATGCAGTATAGTGTGCACAAGCACATAGAATAGGGTGGGGACACTAGTAGTGACTACTGAATTGTTCCTTGCCAATTGTGAGCAAAAATTGAAATACAGCAATTTATTCCAGCCATTGTATTTGGTTCTTGTTAATAGATCTAGTCCTGCCTCCCTTACCTTCTTAACGTGTGAGAGGCTGTGGTTGTAAGGAGCGCCAAAGCTCTGTCAACTAGATGTGCTTACACTGATTCAATAAGGGACAGTGTGTTTTATTTTTAAACAAGGAATGATTTTGTAGCCTACTATACAGAACTGGTGGCAACCTTAAATGTTTATGTGTGTGTGTGTGTGTGTGTGTGTGTGTGTGTGTGTGTGTGTGTTATTAGTCTAATGTGGTGATATGTTCAGTCAGGATGGCAGCCAGAAAAAGAAAGATGGATTTTAGGAGCCATTTCACATTAAGTCAAAGTGTAAGTCCAAATCCCAGTTGCTAATGTGTAGAGTCAACAGTAATGGTAGTAACACTCAACAGAGCCATTAATGTTATTGCTTATGTTAATATGGCAGCATTAATGTGTTATTTTGTCAGGTGACATAAACAATCCGACGTGTAGCTCAGCTAGATGAGGAGTCAGATGTGAAGTCGAATAATGACTTGGTGATATGCTGGTAGTGAGATTCAGTATTGTGACAGATGTTAGGTTGATGATGTACAATGACTCATCAATGTGTCTCTGAATTAAGAGCTTTGAAAAGAGCTGTTCATGTGGCATGCATCAGTGTGTTATTTTATAAGATGACAGAAGCAATCCTAACATGTATCCAAATTCAAATTTATTTTACTACTGCCCTTGTCACAAAGCAGTTTTATAGAAATCAGTAATAGGACAAGAGATCAACAAATCAATAAAACATAGACATAAAACCCTGGGTGAGCAAGCCAAAGACAACAGTGGCAAGAAAAAACTCCATCAGGGCTGGAGAAAGAACCAAGACTTACACGGGGGACCCATCCTCCTCTGGTCATCCAGCCAGGTATTAATTAAGACAGAGGAGGAGAGGCAGGGTCTTTAGTGAGGCTTAGGCCTGTAACAACGTTGATTAAAGAGATCTATTAAGCACTCAATCATACATAATAATAATATAACATAATAATAATAATATAATAATGGTGAAAATATAGCAGAAAGAATGTAATACAGTATGTAAACATTTCTAATCTTCACAGTGATTAAAAGTGAGCGTGAGGAAAAAACTGAACGTTAGGATCCACACAGTGTGGAAGAAGAACATTATGTTTTAAATTAGATCAGGAGCCTGTGGACACGAAGCAGTGTCTGAGTTAGACTAGCAGCTTTGGGCTCAAAGTGAAGAGATTACAATGAACACAATATTTCACTGATGAATTATTAAAGAGCCCATTTCACA
Source organism: Salminus brasiliensis (assembly GCF_030463535.1). Classification (NCBI taxonomy): domain Eukaryota; kingdom Metazoa; phylum Chordata; class Actinopteri; order Characiformes; family Bryconidae; genus Salminus; species Salminus brasiliensis. The sequence goes on along the minus strand of NC_132890.1, from coordinate 20,185,413 downwards.
ACTCTCTTCATTCTGTATAATGTAGCACTTAAATATTGTTCAAGTTTTAAAACACACCCCTCACACCTCAGGCATACAGGTTAGTGTGGAAATGAAGGTGTCCACCCCCTTTGGATATAAAGGTCAGTATAATAACTTACATATAATAATTTACATCAACTATACATGTTTGTTTTAGTTTATTTAATGTGTACTTTGTAGAAATCTTTTTGTAAATTGTAAAAAAAATCATAATAAAGCAATAAAAAGGGGAGAACATTCAAGGGGTAAATACTTTTTTGTAGGCATTGTATATATACATGTCAAAAAAAGGAACGAGTAAGAAAAGAAACAGAGAGAGAGATAAAGAAAAAGAAAGGAGAGACAGCAGAAAGGGGGAGAAAAAAGAGATTGAGTGTGGAAAAATGGAGAGAAATGAAGAGAGGGAAGTTTAAGGTCCCTCTTTATCCCTCTCTCTCTCTCTCTCTCTCTCTCTCCACGGTCTCTGTAGATTTGTTCTAGAACATTCTGTTCAGTTCTTTTTGAAGGAGAAACCGAGTGATGGACAGCTTCAGGCTCCCCATGGACGAGCCGAACCAGCACATCTCTTAGAGTCTTGTCCCCATCACCAACAATGACTGACACACACACACACAGAGTCAGAAGGGAGAAGCATAGTAGTGTAGTACTGAAGGCTGCGGGAGTGATGTTTTAGAGTGGAGTGCTTTAGAGTTCAGATCTTTACTTTAGTTAGTGAGACCTCATCTCTGATTACACTGTGTTTATTCCCCCTGAGCTCCACTTACAGCAGAGTGAGCTAAATGGGTGAAGCTAAACTGCTATAGGCTGAATGGGTGGGGCTAAACTGCTGTAGGCTGAAGAATGTGTGGGGCTAAACTGTTTTAGGCCAAATGGGTGGGGCTAAACTGCTGTAGGCTGAAGAATGTGTGGGACTAAACTGCTGTAGACTGAATATCAGCCCCATCAAACTCAACTTGATTAACATCACATCTATAGTACGTTTCTGATCCACCTGTGTCCAAGACACTAGCTGGGACTGTCTTTTCAGTGTTTACTTTAGGAGTCTTAGTTATGGTTTCAGTGTATAAACTACACCATGTTTGGAAGCTATATTTTAGCCTGGCTAGCTCTCATTGTGAGTTGTTGATCTGCTTGAACAGTGCTCTATTACACCACCAAGAGGAGATTCAAATAATACAGGAGTGAATTCTGGGACTTCTACACACAACTCAATCATCAAACACTCAAAACAGAAAACAGAAACAGTCTTTAGAGGGAATTTGGAGAAATATCTGATTGGTGGGGAAGCTTGGTAGACACTGTTGCTATGGGAAATTTAGAAGATGACCAAAAGTATGTTCTACTAGAACCAGTTTCAAAAATATCTATGTAACATTTTATTTAGGATGAGACTTGAGCCACACTGTCCCTTATATTTCAGTTGGAGCTGTGGATCACCACTCGTCCAGATCTCTAAGACCCATTGTTTGCTCTGTGTGTAATTAGCGCTTTGTAGGAGTGTAGATTAATCCCTGAAACATCCTGATGGAGCTGATCACACAGAGACAAGATCAGAGGAAATCTGCTGTTTAGCTGCAGGAGCTCCAAAACACATTCTGGCTGCATCTCAAATACAGCACTTCAGTAGAGGACTACCCAGCAGTGTAGTTTATATATTGTAGTGTAACAGTGGGAAGTGTGTTATTGGTCAGTGGTGTAACAGTAGGGAGTGTGTTACGGGTCACTGGTGTAACAGTGGGGAATGTGTAACTGGTCAGTGATGTAACTGTGTGGAATGTATTATTTGTCAGTGGTGTAACAGTGCAGGGTGTGTTAGTGGTCAGTGGTGTAACCGTGTGGAGTGTGTTAGTGGTCAGTGGTGTAACAGTGAGGAATGTGTTAGTGGTCAGTGGTGTAACCATGTGGAGTGTGTTCCTGGTCAGTGGTGTAACAGTGCAGGGTGTGTTAGTGGTCAGTGGTGTAACAGTGAGGAATGTGTTAGTGGTCAGTGATTTAACACTTAAGAGTATGTTATTGGACAGTGGTGTGTTTGTGTGGAGTGTAATATTTGTCAGTACCTGTTACTGGTCAGTGGTGTAACAGTGTGTACTGTGTTAATGGTCAGCGATGTAACTATGCAATGTATAATTTGTCGGTGGCGTAACAGTGTGAAGTATGTTATTGGTCAGTGGTGTGCAAATGGTATTGTGTGTGTGTGTGTGGGGGGGGGGGTCGTAGAGTGTGTGGTGTGTATGTTCTATGAGAGGCCCTTTAGGCCAATATTCAAACTTTCCTCTCACATACACCTTCATACTCTCTCACACTCACTATCAAACCTCTCACACACACCCTGATTTATGACCACCATTGACCATCATTACTTTCATTATTCTTACTATCTCTACTAGGATTATATTAGTTATATTATATTATGATTATATGTGATTATATTCCTAACAAATGGAACCAAGAGCTGAGACCCAGATTAATTAGGCCATCATCCTCTGAACAAACATTTAATTCACCTAATGACGTCAACGCTATGGCAAATGCGTTGCACAGCAGCCAAAACCAGCAGGATGTGCAACAGCTGAATATTGGCCTAAAGGGCCTCTTATGTGTGTGTGTGTGCTGTGCTGTGTTCTTCATACACTGTTTAATGAGCTGGAATATCAAAGCAGGGAACCGCAGAGCAGAGCTAATTAGACAAGTTTACATGCGCTGCCTAACTGAAGCATCCCGAGAGATACACGCACTGACCAACATCAGCCCACACACACACAGCCTTGTTTGATCCCTCCACTTGGACGCATTTCTTCCTTTCTACTTTCTTGTGTGTAAGATCTGTAAGATCGAGGGCACTCAAGCTCATGGTCCTGCTAAAGGGTAAATTATATAAAGCTGCAGTGTGGTTTTAAAAAGCTGCTGGGTTTTGTGTGTGTGTTGTGATTTATGCAAGTTAGTTGGATTGTGAACTGTAAAATTTAATTGTTGTGTAAATTGTTGTTACTGTTTTTTACACTACTAATTACTTTAATGATTTATCCTTCTACACTGACACACTGATATATATATATATATATATATATATATATATATACAGTGTATGTATATATATATATATATATATATATATATATAGAGAGAGAGAGAGAGAGAGGGAGAGACTATTTGCTGCCATCTTGTTCTCTAATTCATTTTATAGCTTATTAAAAATTCTCCTATAATAATACTAACTCCTCAGTAGCAATATTCAAATCAGAAGTGGACAGAAGTGAACTTAACCACTTAATCATTGATGGTTTATTACTGGGGTAGAATTTAACTCAATTGCAAGAAATAATCAGGTCCCTACAAAAAGCTATATACAGTGGGGAAAAAAAGTATTTAGTCTGTCACCAATTGTGCAAGTTCTCCCACTTATAAAGATGGGAGAGGCCTGTAATTGACATCATAGACCTCAACTATGAGAGACAAAATGAGAATCAGAAAATCACATTGTCTGAAATAATGGTGGAAAAAGTATTTGGTCAATAACAAAAGTTCATTTCAATACTTTGTTATATATCCTTTGTTGGTAATGACAGAGGTCAAACGTTTTCTGTAAGTCTTCACAAGGTTGGCACACACCGTTGCTGGTATGTTGGCCCATTCCTCCATGCAGATCTCCTCTAGAGCAGTGATGTTTTGGGGCTGTCGGTGGGCAACACAGACTTTCAACTCCCTCCAAAGGTTTTCTATGGGGTTGAGATCTGGAGACTGGCCAGGCCACTCCAGGACCTTGAAATGCTTCCTACGAAGCCACTCCTTTGTTGCCCTGGCAGTGTGCTTGGGATCATTGTCATGCTTAAAGATCCAGCCATGTTTCATCTTCAATGCCCTTGCTGATGGAAGGAGGTTTGCACTCAAAATCTCACAATACATGGCCCCATTCATTCTTTCATGAACACGGACCAGTCGTCCTAGTCCCTTTGCAGAGAAACAGCCCCAAAGCATGATGTTGCCACCCCCATGCTTCACAGTTGGTATGGTGTTCTTTGGATGCAACTCAGCATTCACTCTCCTCCAAACAGTTCTACTTTGGTTTCATCTGACCATAAGACATTCTCCCAATACTCTTACGGAACATCCAAATGCTCTCTAGCAAACTTCAGACACGCCCGGATATGTACTGGCTTAAGAAGGGGAAAACGTCTGGCACTGCAAAATCTGAGTCCCTGGTGGCGTAGTGTGTCACTGACTGTGGCCTTTGTAACGTTGGTCACAGCTTTCTGCAGGTCATTCGAAGGATGATCGAGGGAGATTAGCAGTGGTCTTGTAGGTCTCCCATTTTCTGATTATTCCGAAGATTTTAGAGCTTAAATAAGAATCTCTGAGCTGTACCAAATAAAGGAAGATTGGGATCTTATTGACACCTTGCCAGCACCAACACAAGCGTTTACTACCGGGTTGGATGGCAGTGTCCCTGAGTAGCTGCTGTGACAGATAGGGTTGAGAATAGGGTTGAGAATTGGCCTCTGCTACGGGCAAAACCCAAAGCTAGAAAGGACTTCTGCTCCACACCACGGCTGGCCAAGCCATGTTCTGCTGCTGGTGGGGAGTATACACGTTGGTAGGCACACTGCCGATAGCACCCAGTATCCCAAATAATCCAACTAAGTAATTTTCAGTGCTGGAAGAGCTGGATGATAGCACCACTAATTGCTCTCCTAGACATTCAATAGACAAACCAAAGACATCACTGTTAAGTGAGCGAGCTGTTCACTTTAGGCCAAATCCATCCTGGAACCTCACTAGGTAGCAGATCCGTCACTTCACCTTAAGGCTGCCCTACCAAGGAAAGCTGCTTTCCCCCATAGGCCTCTTGCAGAGCACCCTTGCTGGTCCTTATCAGACAGCCTGAGCTACTTTACATATTGGATGATACTAGAGCTCAAAGCACAGAACATAGGGGCAAGTATATCAGCAAGGTTGTGCTGGGTTGCAATGCTGCACCAAGTTTATTTATTACAACTCTTGACAGGACAGATCCACAAATGGTAATATTTCCCTAGATATATAGGACCAGCTTTTTATGTAAGCGTGAAAGAAATGTCAGTGAAGCAGACATATCTATAGGTTTTATAAACAAAAGTAACCCAACCTACATTGAGCCTTTACCTCTGTACACCTTTGTACTCCCACCCAAAGCTTTCTGAACACGATTTTATACTATTCAGCTAAATCTAATCATGCAGCAATAGAAATATTAAAGTGTTAATTTAAAGCTTTACAGACTGTTTTGTACAAGCACGAATTTGTTAAAAAAATTATGCAAACTGTATGCTGTTCTCCAGATCCTCAAATACTGGCGTTAATACTATGACTATTACTATCCTCACAGGATCCAGAATGGTGCGAGTCACAGAGCATAAGTATCTTAGCATTTGGCTGATGACATTTTATTGAAATCTCATATTAATAATTTAGTCAGTAAGTGAAGACAGAGACCTGGATTCCTTTGTTGGAATAAATCTTGTCTGGCCTACAGCCACTATGCCTATTTACTACAGGAGTCTGTAAAGCTCATTGATGTCACTTAATTATTTCAACATTTATCTACTATGCCAGACAGTTAACTAACTGTTTTAGTTATATTTTTCAGTTACTTATTTATTATTGTTATTATTATTATTTGTATTTGTATTTGTATTCTTTTTTCTTTTTTATTATATTTTTATTTGAATGTTTTATTATACTGTTACTTTGTCATTTACACTGGCTGATTATACCTTTAGTTTGTTTATGTACTGATTCAACTCTATTTTAGCTTCTTTTTCAATACATTTAAGTTGTAAAAGCTCAGCTGCATTGACAATTAGGGTTACCTTCAATGTAATGAAAATAAATGTTGATTGATTAATCGATTGATATTTGGGCAGTAAATGCACACACTTATAATCCATTGAGCCCAGTGGGGACAATGGGAGTGATTTATAAGCATCCTTTACAATGTCTTATCTCACTTGCCTGGGTAGCAGACATATTGATAAATGCTTTTAAGTGACTTTTTGAGGGAGTCATGGTTAAAATCGCAGTAGAAAATTGTGCATCAGGTGAGATTGCGACTGCAATTTCTACACTAAAGCATGTGTCTATCCATCCATCTCCAGTCTGTCTATGTGCTTCGATCCATCTGTTTGTCTTTCTGTCTATCAGTGTCTGTCTGTCTGTCTATCTGTCTGTCTATCCATCTGGCTGGCTATCTCTCTTTATCTGTCTGTCTATAACGCTCAGAAAGAGTTTTCTCAGATTTGTTACTCTGCCTCTGTCCACTGACACTGCCCCACATACTAACCAACCAATCAGGGTCTGTGTTTTTGATCCCACAAATTCTCAGGACAGGCCAGCAGTTTAGAGTCTCCCTCTGAGCTCCCTCTGACTGACTGAAACTCCTTTTCCCGATACATAAATAAACACAGTCGGAGCATCTGCACCTCCCTGGGGGAGTGATGGTAACGTCCTTGTCTCCTTCAGACCAAGCAAGGTTATTGAGACGACTCATTAATGAATATGCTAATGAGGGTCTCGTTACAGGATGATTAAGGATCATTAGCTCAAAGCTCAGAAGAATGACATCAGGGTAACTACAGTGCATCTTCTGGCCAATCACAGTACAGTCTCTCGGTCTGGCCCTGCCTCCTTTGGGTGGTGTGTGTGTGATGTCAGCAGGGTTTTGGCTTAGCACCAAACAGAGCAGAGAGAGAAAGAGAGAGAGAGAGTCTCTAACACAGAACCTAAAAACAGAACTAGTGCTGACAACACTGACCGCCAACAAAGTTACCTCTACAGGAGGTTCAGGAGATTGTGACGAGAGAACAACACACAGGCCTCATTAGAACTCTAAAGAGACAGATGCATACACTGCAGACCATCTAAATGAGACCCTCATGTCCTGTGGTCCCTCCGGAGTGTACTCTTAATAATGAAGATGCAGAAATGCCATGCTAACATTGCTAACAAACACTGGACTTATACTGTAACAAATCTCATATGTTGTATTTCCAAAACAGCAACTTTACAGGAGAAGGAAAAACCTGCTTACGTAAATGTATGTCATTTTGGAGCATTTCTGATGGTTGATATGTCATCAAATTTCATTACAATCTAAAAAACTACTGCCAGATTCAATTGTTTGTGTTACAATGACCATAAATATTAAATCAACAATTAAAAAGCAAGCTAGACTAGATATTTAGTTCATAATCATATCAGATCATAATTGGTGGGTTATAACATTTCATTACTTGTTAGATACTGTTAGATACTAGTCTTGTAGCACCAGTGATCATTGGTGGAGTCTTTCATTACTTGTTAATACATTAGCCTTGCGGCTCAAGTGTTAAGTAGTGTGGGGTATACTCTTCTATTAATGTTAGCTATACTAGCCTTGTAGCTTCAGTGCTAATTGATGCGATATGATATTTTAGTACTTGTTAGTTACATTAGTGCTGTAGCTCCAGTGCTAATCGGTAGAGTTTAATCTTACATTATTGTTAGCTATATTAGCCTTGTATTTCAGATTTTTTACAGACTATCACTTTAATAATGTAATAACAGTCATGGCAGATGGGTAATGTGCTGAAGGGAATAATGTTTAAACACATCTCCCCAACATATCACAACAGCTCAGACGTTATTACTAATTTAACTTTACACCATTATCTACAGGTCTCCTTTAAAGAGCCCATATCAAACATTTTTCTTGTACTAAACCTTTACACTCCTAATTAATATTTGACATAACAATTTTGCAACCTCTCTTTTTGGCTAATGTGCCTGATTGATAGACTGATTTATGTAAATCATTGGTTGCTCTGTATTTTGCTCCATTCATAAAGCAGTCAAGTCTGAAACACTGCTTATAACTTCAGTGTGAATGGAGCTAAACTGTAAACATATATACTGTATATTAATAAAAGTTTTTTGTGGCTTTTGGCTTTTGTGACATCAAGGTAAAGGTTAAATTTTGTAGCATAATGTACATATATGGATTTTATAGACTGGGGAGTAAAAGGTATACCTTTTAAACTGAAAGGTTTTTTCCCTGTGATATGGACTATATAAATAGTTAGGCCACACCCACTCCTTTAAACCTCTGTACTTCACAGATAAAGACCCCCAGTTTAAGTCTGTCTGATTGCCAGGCTAACATAATTCTCAGGAAACATAATACAAGTCAGTCTGGGGGGGGGGGGGGTTCATTAGCATTATGCAAATGAGCTCATGCTAAGAGGTGACTGATGTTTTCATGCAGTAGGGTGGGAGGAGCTTCACACCATATGAGGAGGAAGGAAAAATCAATGGTTTTATAACAGCCTCCCTCTTCACAAGCTGTAAATGGGTCGATGGTTAAAGTGGCACGCACACACACACACACACACACCACTCTGCTCTATTTCTGAGCGTGTAAAACTAGGACACGGTGCAGAAACACACTCACATCCTCACTCTGGATGATTTGTTAAACTGCTGACCACACACACACAGTTGTATATGACTTGCAGTATTGACCACTGTGTTCAGAGCTGATCACACAGACAATCACAATCACACACACACACACACACACACACACGTCTCTGTTCTGTTGCCACGGCAACGCAACACTCTTCCTCAAGTCATGCAGACTGCACTTAAGCACTTATACACACACGCACATAGCACATAGACACTGACTGGACGCAGCTGGTCCGCATCATTAACACTCCCAGCATGAACAGCTCTCTCTCTTTCTCTCTCTCTCTCTTTCTCTCTCTCTCTCTCTCTCTCTCTCTCTCTCTCTCTCTCTCTTTATCTCTCGTCTTTCTTTATCTCTCTCGCCTTCTTCTATCTTTATCTCCCACCTTCTCTCTCTCTCTCTCTCTCTATCTCTCTCTCTCTAACTCACTCTCTCCTTCTCTCTTTTCTCTGTCTATCTTTATCTCTCTTTTTCTTTGTCCTCTCTGTCTTTATCTCTCTCTTCTGTCTCTCTCTCCTCTCTCTTTAGCTATTTTCTCACCCTTTATTGATCTTTATCTCTTTATCTCTCTATCTCTCTTTATCTTCCTCTCTCTCTTTCTCTCTTTTTAGCTCTGTTTTTCATTCTTTTATCTTTCTCTCTCTCGCTCTCTTGTCTGTCTTTCTCTCTTTTCCACTCTCCTGTCCATCTTTCTCTCGCTCATTATCTCTCTCCTGTCTTTTTCGCTTTCTCTTCTGTCTTTCTCTCGCTCTCTCCTTTTCTCTCTTTGTCTACTTGCTGTCTTTCTTTATCTCTCTCTATCTATTCTGCCTATCTTTATTTGTCTCTCTCTCTCTCTCTCTCTCTTTCTTAATCACTCTCTTTTTTTATCTCTGTATCTCTCCTGCCTGTCTTAATCTCTTCTCTCTATCTTTATCTATCTTTCTCTCTCACTCTATCCTCATCTCTTGTCTATCTTTATCTCTCTCTTCTGACATTATTTATAGATCTCTCCTCCTATCTTTATTAATCTCTCTGTCTCCTGTCTCTCTCTCCTCTCCTTAACTCTCTTTTTCTTGCTCTCCTGTCTATTCTCACTCACTCACAGACACACACATACAGTTCCCATTTGACTCCACCTACACACCTTACCCTTTTTCCTGTAGGTGAAAGTCTGTGCAGTGTTTGTGTGTGTGTGTGTGTGTGTGTGTGTTTGTGTGTTTAAGCGTTTGCGTTTAGCTCATGATCAAACAGCAGTTATTGCATGTATATGCCTACAGTTATTGCAGTTCTTACTGCTGTCAAATCATTTTTCCAAACTCTTGTCATCCCTGTCTATATCTGTTAATTTACATTTATGGATATATGTAAATGAGCTTTGTTCGGATTGTCTGCTCCATCTTGGTTTAAAAGCAGTCTGGCTGAAATACTAATAATCTTCAGCTGAATGGGTGGGGCTAAACTGCTGTAAGCTAAATTAGTGGGGCTAACCTGCTAAAAGCTAAATGGGTGGAGTTATGTGCTATAGGCTGAATGGGTGAAGGAGCTACACCTCTGTAAGCTGACTGGGTGCAGCTAAACTGCTGAAGGCTGAATTTATGTAAATGTGTATATTTTTGTGACCTCGCAAAAACAATTAATTTAAATGGACTGTATATGGACTCTAGAACTGGAGAGGAAAATCCGTTTTCAGTTTTCCAGGGTTGGGGCCCTTTAATCTATGAGAACATGCCTTAACTGTCCCCCACAACGTCATCTGCACAGCTACACACACACACACACAAACTCACCTCACAGTTGTGTCCTGTGAAGGCCAGGCTACAGGTGCAGGTGTAAGTCCAGTGTGTGAGTGTGTCCTGGAGAGGAGCACACACCCCTCCGTTCAGACACGGCCGTCCCTCACACGGGTCGGGGGGGTCAGTGGGAGAGGATGTCGCCTCAGGGGTCACCAGGGTCAGAAGCACCCCACTTACACCTAGAAAGAGGAGCAGGGGTGATAACATCTTCATCTTCATCATCCTCAAGATGATCAAAAAGAAATAACAGTGACTATGTTTTCCTCTTTGTTCTTCTCTTCCTGCCAGGTAAGTCTCTTCTGCACCTAGAGTGTGTGAGTATGTGTGTGTGTGTGAAAGAGAGCGAGAGAGAGGCTGGTAGGATGCTACAGCGAGGCAGAGCGCTGTTAGACTGAGAGGGAGAGAGAGAGAAAGACAGAGAGAGAGGAGGGAGGGAAGGACGGTGCTGAATCACAGTGACTATGAATGACGACACAGTAACGCACACACACACGCAGCATCTGATTTAAAGTCTCGTCACTCATAACCTGTCCTTGTGGACTGTGTGTGAGTGAGATTAGCTGCATTACAGCATTCACACATGTATACATTAAAATACTATTCTGTATCAGTTGCACCTTGAAACAGCAGCTTCAGGGTCATGTTGATGATACAATGACTGTAGAGTCATTCCCACTATGGCCTTGGCCATAATGCTATTACTGCACTATGGAACTCGGGTGTAGCTACATGACACTTCTTTCCAGAAATGTGTAATGCTGCATAACCCAAGTCATATTTGTGTAAAGTCCTGTAATATCATTCTACTGCCTTAGTCCACATGCTTCTTTACCTTCATACTGTCAACAAATGCACAGCTGTCCATGATTACTGCAGTGGCGTAAATTCTGCTCCCAAACTGTATGGGGAGCCCAAGAGCAGAAAATACCAATTCTCATGTATTGCTGTTTCTTTGATGCTACACTTCACATGAGAAACTGATTAGTTACTGTGTGTGTGTGTTTGAGGTCAATAGGGGTAAGCTTATAAGACCACATGCTTCTTTTTACCTTCATACCGTCAACAAATACACATGTACAGCTGTCCATTAGTGGGTGCTTAAAGCATGACATATGTTATATGGTATATGTATATACACTGTGTGCAGAACTATTAGGCAAATGAGTATTTTGATCACATCATCCTTTTTATACATGTTGTCCTACTCCAAGCTCTATAGGCTTGAAAGCCAACAACCAATCAAGTAAATCAGTTGATGTGCATCTCTGTAATGAGAAGGGGTGTGGTCTAATGACATCAACACCCTATATAAGGTGTGCTTAATTATTAGGCAACTTCATTTCCTTTGGCAAAATGGGTCAGAAGAGAGATTTGACGGACTCTGAAAAGTCAAAAATTGTGAGATGTCTTGCAGAGGGATGCAGCAGTCTTGAAATTGCCAAACGTTTGAAGCGTGATCACCGAACAATCAAGCGTATAATGGCAAATAGTCAACAGGGTCGCAAGAAACGTGTTGAACAAAAAAAAAGGCTCAAAATAACTGCCCATGAATTGAGGAAAATGAAGCGTGAAGCTGCCAAGATGCCATTTGCCACCAGTTTTGCCATATTTTAGAGCTGCAACGTTACTGGAGTATCAAAAAGCACAAGGTGTGTGATACTCAGGGACATGGCCAAGGTAAGGAAGGCTGAAAAATGACCACCTTTGAACAAGAAACATAATATAAAACGTCAAGACTGGGCCAAGAAATATCTTAAGACTGATTTTTCTAAGGTTTTATGGACTGATGAAATGCGAGTGACTCTTGATGGGCCAGATGGATGGGCCCGAGGCTGGATCAGTATAGGGCAGAGAGCTCCACTCCGACTCAGACGCCAGCAAGGTGGAGGTGGGGTACTGGTATGGGCTGGTATCATCAAAGTTGAACTTGTGGGACCTTTTCGGGTTGAGGATGGAGTGAAGCTCAACTCCCAGACCTACTGCCAGTTTCTGGAAGACACCTTCTTCAAGCAGTGGTACAGAAAGAAGTCGGTATCGTTCAAGAAAAACATGATTTTCATGCAGGACAATGCTCCATCACATGCATCCAAATACTCCACAGTGTGGCTGGCCAGTAAGGGTCTAAAAAGAAGAAAAAATGATGACATGGCCCCCTTGTTCACCTGATCTGAACCCCATAGAGAACCTGTGGTCCCTCATAAAATGTGAGATCTACAGTGAGGGAAAACAGTGCACCTCTCTGAACAGTGTCTGACAGAATCTATGGATGGAAGGCTTTTGAGTGTCATGGTAAAGAAAGGTGGCTATATTGGTCACTGATTTTTTTGTGGTTTTGTTTTTGAATGTCAGAAATGTTTATTTCTAAATTTTGTTATATTGGTTTACCTGGTGAAAATAAACAAGTGACATGGGTATATATTTGTTTTTTATTAAGTTGCCTAATAATTCTGCACAGTAATAGTTACCTGCACAAACAGATATCCTTCTAAGATAGCCAAATAAAAAAAAAAACCACTCCAACTTCCAAAAAGATTAAGCTTTGATATTTATGAGTCTTTTGGGTTGATTGAGAACATAGTTGTTCAATAATAAAAAGAATCCTCTCAAATACAACTTGCCTAATAATTCTGCACAGACTGTACAGCAGTGGAGTGAAAATTAATTACAGCCCCCAACTGCAGGGGGAGCCAAGGAGCAAAAAATACTCATTCTGATGCTACTTTAAAGTTGATCTGATAATAATAATGATTTAATAAACCTTTAACTGGGAATTAAAAATTATAGAACCAAAGAGAAAGGCCACACAGGCCTCCAAATATGTTTTAAATGCTATGATAAAATAAAAGCAAACCACACTGTTCCTGAGTGTCCATGCCCTCTGCTTCGTTGGTCTCAGTGTACATCAATCCTATTTTTGCATCAGTGTCAGTACTTGTTTTAGTTCTGCAGGTTCACACGAAGCACAAACAGTGCTAGCTAACTGTGCTAGCTAACAATTCTAGGAAGCATCTTAGTGTGGTAAAAAAAAAAAGATTCTGTTTGTTTGTCCCACCCCCACCTGAATTAAAGATTCTGATTGGTTGTGCCCTCTGTTTGGATTAGAACCTGTATCAGGCCTGTTCCGGCTTGCAGGCCTTATTTTTGACACCCATGATGTAAATGTGTGTACATTTAGACCAATAGACCAATAAACTCCAGTGAAATTCTGGATACTTTATGTACATACCAGCAGCTTGTGGTATGCAGTAAAAATACTTGCCAAAATAAAGTAAAATGCTATGAAAAGTGCTAATTCTGTGTACTGGCCCACTTGTGCTGGTTTTCAACTTACCAGGAGCTATTGATGACAGGGTTAGGGGGTGGCCACCCAATATCAGCAAGCTGCCACTGTTTGGCTCTTGAGCAAGACCCTTAACCTTGCCCGTGCCACTCCAGCCGTGTGTGCTCACTAGTGTGTATGTATGTGTTCAATGTATAGATTGGCCAAATTACAAGTTTGTTTTGTTTTCAAGCTGTTTTTTAAAGTGTGAGTACAAGTTCTATGTTTGGTCTCCTTGCTTTCAATAAAAGTATAAAGTATAATCTGTAACAGTATGTCCCCTCTAAAAATAAATAAATAAACAAAATAAAATAAATTAGAAAATAATTTGTCATTGCCACAGAAATGGTACTAAGCTCCAGCAAACAACATGAGTCTGCATATTGTTAAGAAAAAGAAAAGAATTAAATACAAATCACCCTTCATTGGCACAGCAGAGGCGCTAGTGCCTCTAAAAATGTAAAATATAATAAAAATGAAAAAGCACTTCTTACTGATGCAGGTCATTTTCTTGAATAAATGAATACATGAGTAAATAATTCTAATGATCATTTAACAACAATAGAACTGATCAGAAAAGACGCACTTCCACTCTGGATGCTTTTGAATTGATGAACTACAATAAGGTCAACCCTTACTGCAGTATAAGATACAGGGTCTGTAAGATCTGCACATTTACAGTGCAGTAATGAGGCACTCTGCTCTCACTGCACAACACACCGACTCTCCTGGAGCAGCACTCAATGTTAAAGAGCTGTGTGTGTGTGTGTGTGTGTGTGTGTGTGTGTGTTTCATTTTCAGTTCCCTCACCAGCACTGAGCTCGCCATCGCCTCCTCCATTACCACGGAGACGGTCTCCATGGCAACCAGGCTGGCAGTCGGGTTGTTGCTCTCCATCTTCCCATGAAAAAAGGTCAGACTAAACACTTCAATAACACACACATGCACACACACATTGCACACACCAACTCACTCTATACATACCTCTCTCCCTCAGATGATGCTGTACAGACTCCCGGGGTGTGATTTATGACTAATCGGGGGTAAAAGCCCCCCTGTTGACCACTAATCACAGCGCTCAATAAAACCTCCTCTGTTACACCACCTCATGTTGAAGATGTGCGTAATGTGTGAGTTTGTGTGTGTGTGTATAGGTCTGCCACAATAAACACACAGTAACTCAAACTGAAGCAGGATTAACGTAAACCACAATTCCAGCTTGTCCAGCAGTAGAAGAAATAAGCTGAACTCAGAACATACCAACATATTGATGCTCATCACTACTGTAGAAGATACTACGTACAGAAGGAGGAAAAGGAATAGGGAAAGGAAGATGAAAATAAGGAGGAAGAGGAGATGAAGGAGGAAGAAGAACAGGAGGTACAGGAAGATGAAAAAAGGAGAATGTACATGAGTTTGTATATCTCTCATTGTTTGATTTGGGGGTATCAGTAACCTCGTGTGTGAAACTACATCCACCATGTTTGGAAGCTGTACTTTAAACGGTCACAGTGAGTTGTTGATCTGCTTCAAAACGGTGATCTATTACAACACCAATAGGAGATTCAAATAACACAAACTCAGTCAAACACTCATCATGAAAAGTACAGAAGCAGTCTTCAGGGGGAATCTGGCTAGCTAGCCGATTGATAGAGAAATTGATAGATGTCATTGCTATGGGAACGAAAACATGACCAAAAGGACGTTCTACTCGAAACCAGTTTAACCCCAGAAAATTAGTTAAATTAGACAATGTTAGATTGAGCCACAATGCCGACATCATACAACCAATGATTTGTTTTCTATTATTATCATTTTAAATATTGTTATGTATAATATAGTTATTTAAAATAATAATAACAATAATAATAATATTATTAAAGAAACATGGGTTTATTGATTATTACATTGCTTTTTACTGTGTTTACAGTATGCACACTTTTCCATACAATACATTCTTGTTCATCTTGTACATTTCATGTAATCTTATGAATATAAGTATTTCATCAAAACAAAAACATAAAAGACATGGATTTCTTTCTTAAGAATGGAAAAGCACTACTGGCCACTGCTGTGTTTCAGTATATTATTAGCATGCCAGTTACAAACAAAACACACAGATTTACTGATTCTCAGAGAATGATACAAGCAGAAAAGCATGTAATATATCATTTTTAATGTATAACTCTGCTATTAAGTGCTCTCAGTTTGATCTGAAAAATAGGTTTCCCACCAGGAGGTGCCAAATGAACACGTACCACTTTCTTATGGAGATGATATAAGTTGTGTGTCCTTGGTGCACCCGAAGCAGCTGAATGTACTTATTAGAAGGCGTCTGGATACTTTTGGACATATAGTGTATTAGAAAAGAGAAAACAAGAAATATATCATAAAATGAGAAAAGAGCAAATGACTAAACCTGGTTAGAGCTGATTCACCTATGCTTCATCTCTCCTCTCTGCTGCTCCCTGCTGCCCATTCAGAGAAATTCCCTAAATTCCCTGAACCCATGCTAGAAGCCTGTCCTTTTCCAGCTGCTTCCCTGGTTGTCCCGGGAAATACAGAGTACATCCAACCTGCCCCACCTCCACTACTCCAAAAGGAGGCCACCCTGTAGAACTGCTAGACTATTAGGTACACCCAGCTTCGTCCCTACAATAACTGGGCATTTTATCAGGCACAGCCACCACATGGGTGAACTTTGTAGGTATACAATCAGTAACTGTAGTGCATACTGTACAGTCATGTAAATAAGTGTCTGGACAGTGAGAGTTTAACTAAAATATATACTGCATCAATACACATACCGTGTTTAGTAATTACTGTAATTTTTACCCAGTCCCTCCATTTTCACTGGCTCAAAAGTAATTGGACAATTTACTCATGAGCAGTTTGCTTGTCAGGTGGGGCCTGTTCGCTCTTTATTTCATGATATATAAAAGAGATAAAAGGTCGAGGGTTGGTTCCAAGTGTTGAATTTGCATCTGGTAGCTGTTCATGGAAACTCTGTGGTCCAAAGAGATGCTGATGCAGGTGAAGGAGGCCATCATTAGACTGAAAAAAACAAAACAAACCAATCAGGAAGAGCAGAAACTTTTGGGGCGGCCAAATCAACAATGTGGTTCATTCTTAAGATGAAGGAATGCACTAGCAAGCTCAGCAAGACCAAAAGCTGGAAGACCACAGAAGACAACTAAAGTAGATGATTGCAGAATTCTTGCCTTGGAGAATAAACATCTAGTCCAGATTAGACTGGATTGTTTAGATAGCTGAAAGCAAGACTAACTTCAATATGGAGAAGGAAAGGAAGGAAGCAATACCACATAATCTGTCAAACATGGTGGAAGCACTGGCATGGCATTGGCATGTATAGCTGCCAGTGGAACAAGACCATACAGAGGGATAGTGGCTCAAAACATACTGGGAAAGCAACCAAATAGCTTCTTAAGGCAAAGAAATGGAAGTGGCCGAGTCAGTCACCTGACCTCAGCCCAGTTGAGCAGCTTTTTATTTACAGTAGCAGAAAGACCCACAAATAAACAGCAACTGAAGGCAGCTGCAATGAACACCATGGCAATCAAACCAAAGTGCTCTATATACTTCTCAAGAACCATGAGTGTCATCAAAGTTTTGAGAGTCACGAGTTCCCACCTTCCTAACACACTTGTGCTTCTTCAAAGTATTGGAATGCCTGAAGCTCCGTCCACACTTGGAGCAGTAATAAGGTTTCTCTCCGGTGTGAACGAGCTGGTGTCTCTGGAGACTACACTGCAGAGTGAAACCCTTCCCACACTCTGAGCAGCAGAACGGCTTCTCCTCCGTGTGACTGTAGAGATGAAGCTGAAGACCAGTATACTGTTTAAAACTTTTCCCACAGCATGTGCAGTGATAGGGCTTCTCTCCTGTGTGAGTGCGCTGGTGTTTCTGAAGAGTACCCTGTTGATTGAAACTCCTTCCACACTCTGAGCAGTGATACGGTTTCTCTTCTGTGTGAACATACTTGTGTTTTTTGAGGGTTCCTCGATCTCTAAAGCTCTTTCCGCATACCGGGCAGTTGAACGGTTTCTCTCCGGTGTGTATTCGCAGGTGTATTTGGAAACTGCTCTGATGATTAAAACTCCTCCCACATTCTGAGCAGAGGTACGGTTTCTCTCCGGTGTGAACGCGCTCGTGTTTCTTGAGGGTGCCGTTCTCTCGGAAACTCTTCCCACACTCTGCGCAGGTGTACGGCTTCTCTCCGGTGTGGATGCGCTGGTGTTTTTGGAGATTACTCTGGAGATTAAAACTCACCCCGCACTCTAAGCAGGTGAACGGCTTCTCTCCAGTGTGAATACGCTGGTGAACCTGGAGGTGACACAGCTGAAGAAAGCTCTTGCCGCACTCTAAGCAGTGGTGGGATCTCTTCTTGACTGTACTCTTATGTGCTTTTCTGAGAGGAGCGCTCGCATTAACAGTCTCAGAGAATTCCAGAGGAGTAGTGGAGCTTACTGTGGACTCCAAGTTCTCACATTTAATCTCCACGATTTTAAAAGGTGTGACTAATTCCTTGTTGGGAGCATCGTCTGACGTGTCCGTGGAGGCAGATTTCAGCCCTGTAGGAACGTGGACGTCTGGAGCAGGAGGAGACTCCACACTGGATATTATAACTTTCTGAGAGGGAAAAAAAAAGTATGTTCAAGTTCGTTTTAGATCAATAATCAAAGATATTGTGCGGTTAATAATATAAAAAAGTTATCGCAATAAATTATTTCATTTCAGTCAATATACAGTCAACAATTATTAATCATGTGTAATTACCTATTTTTAAAAAGAGCAGGAGAAAAAGAAACACGTATATACTATTTTTAATTTAATCACCTTATGTAGTAAGGCACACAATTATTGTATTATACCACAGTATTTGAAAATGTTGCTGTTATTTCAAAATTACAACATGTCTGGTATGTCAAATTTCAGTCCTCAGTCTCTCTAGTACATGGCCAGATAAACTAATTCCTCCATGTGCATCTAAGGTGGCCACAGGTTGAGGGCGCTGTGGGAACTGATTGGTGAGGTCACACTATGAAATCAGAAGGGAAAAAAACAAGCCCACCATAATTGCCAGAGTAGCCAGAGCCGGTTTTTAAGAAGAATGGTGTACTTCACTAACAAAATTAAGAAAACATACCTGTATATTTCCATTTTTGTAAAAACAAATAATATTAGAGAGCCTAGCATTACTGCTACTGAATGCTGACTGACTGGCAAGCTGATGCTGGATTTGTCTTATAGCCCATGTAATCAAGTCCCAACAGTATTGGATGGAGCACCATCATTCCAGAGAACAATTCCATTGCTCCACAGCTCAATGCTGGGGGGCTTTATACCCCACTAGCACATGCCTGGCATTAGGCATGGTGCCAACTGTTCCATGTTTCTCTGTTCCAAGATTTTAAATCTATTGGTAATACTTCTCTGCAGAGACTAGGCAAGCTGTGCATTTGCATATCTGTGTCAGCAATGGGTGCACCTTAAAGTAGCTGAATGCATTCATTAAAAGGGGGTGACCACAGTCTTGGCTGATCGACTATATTTCGATCAGCCAATATATAGCCTATATTTATTTATTTAAGTCATATAGCCATCTCTCTCCCCCCTTTGAGTCTTGGTTCTTTCCAAGGTTTCTTCCTCCAGCTCTGAGTGATTTTTTCCTGATTTTGTGGCCTTTGGCTTGCTCACTGGATGTTTTATGTGTTTCTGATCTTTTGTCTTAAAACTGGATTTCTCCAAAGCTGCTTTGTGACTTTGTTGTAGAAAGCAATGTACACATTTCTTTTATTTGATTTGATTTAATAAAGTCAGCTTAATCATGGGCTGAGTGTACTGTCACACCCCGAGTCATGAATGTCAGGAGTGTCAGGACTGCTCACCTCCACCTTAAAGCACTTGTGCTTCTTTAAAGTATTGGAATGTCTGAAGCTCCGTCCACACACAGAGCAGTAGTAGGGTTTCTCTCCGGTGTGAATGCGCTGGTGTCTCAGGAGACTGCCTTGTACGGTAAAACCCTTCCCGCACTCCGAGCAGCAGTACGGCTTCTGGTCTATGTGACTGTACAGGTGCAGCTGAAGGCTGCTGTGCTGTTTGAAGTTCTTCCCGCAGCACGTGCAGTGGTACGGTTCCTCCTCTGAGTGAATGCGCTGGTGTTTCTGGAGAGTGCTCTGCTGATTGAAACTCTTGCCGCATTCAGAGCAGGAGAACGGCCTCTCTCCGGTGTGGACGCGCTCATGCTTTTTCAGGGTGCCGTTCTCTCTGAAACTCATCCCGCACTCCGAGCAGGTGAACGGCTTCTCTCCGGTGTGGATGCGCTGGTGAACCCGGAGGTGGCACAGCTGGTTAAAACTCTTGCCACACACGGAACAGTGGTGGGTTCTCTCCTTGCCTCTATTTCTCCGCTTTGGTCTGTGAAGCTGGTGAGAATCAACAGCCCCAGAGGAAGCCTGAGGAGTGCTAGAGCTTATCCTGGACTCCACGTTCTCACTTTTAATTTCCTCAGGTTTAAACTGTGAGAAGTATTCCTCAGTGGGAGCATCTTCTGACGTGTCAGTGGAGACAGACTTAAACCCTATAGGAGGGTGGACATCTGGAGCGGGACGCAACTCCCAACTGGACATTGTTACGTTCTACAGGAAAAAAATATATAAAACAAAACAATTAAATTATAAAAGTATACAGACAGACCTTCAGTTTACTTGCCTAAATTAGTCTTCCAAGTGCTGATTTTTCCCTTTACTGCTAAGAGTGCTGACTGGTTAAGTAGTGTTCATTATAATATCAGCAATGTCTAAATATTGAATGAATTAAGAGCATTTTTTTTGTATAAAAATTATAAAAAGTTGGATTTTCGAAGCATCCCACCAACACAAAACACATTATTAGGTGGTCCTACATAACAGGTCATTGCTAATATGTGGAATTTTGTGTTATCTTATTTTATTAATGAAATCGATATATCTGTATTTATCTGTATTAGAGTTATGCAGTCTGTAATCCGCTGCAAATATGCTACAGAAAAGTAATGGCGCTTAATTCTTGATCCAATAAAAAGAGAGAATGAGACCCCATATATTCAACATGAACAATCACCATAGCAAACACCTGGGATACCATACCATAGAACTAGCATTTACCTATAGCAAGACCATAGCAACCACCAAGCATCTACCTAGCAACACATTTCTGTTCATCTAGTTTTGTTCACAGGGGCTTATATATTATATATTTTTTATATTAAACTGATTTATGTGGTATTGGCAAAGGTTTGACGTATTTTATTTAAAAAGAAGAGATGGAAGATCAGTGATTGTCTATTCAGAAAATAAAAAGTGTCTATTCCTAAATAACTCATCTTAATGACAGCACTCTGTGAACGATTTTAAAGTAATACTGTATGAATACTAAAACTACAACAAAAGACGATTAACTCATTCCTATTTCTTTTAATATAATACCCACCGACTTGCACTTTAAAGCAAAGAAATAGAGTAAAGGAACAGTCCCGTAAGATGGCGACGGGGGTTCTCCAGTTGGCGAAGGCTTGTTAAAACCAGTAAAACCAGTGTTAAAACTGGCGAAGAAAAGAAATCATCACTAACAAACGAAAGCCACAGGCACAAAATAATAAACGCCTGTTTAGTCGAATTTGGATGATGGGGTCTGGTTCTGTGCGGACTTCTATGTGTTCTGGACGATTCTTGTTCGAATTCGTCCGTCCCACCTTAAATGGTGCAGCAGTGACAGCAGTAACGCCTCAAGCACCAGACTGTAACTGCCGCAGCGTTTAAGGTGGAACGGAACAATTGTAACAAAAAGCTAACTGTAGCCTCCCGGGGTTTTCACAGTAATCACGCCAGCAAGTGAAAAACACAACGTACAGAACAATATAAACAGATGTTGAACAGCTGTCTACCTGCAATCCCTTCTACTGTATGTCTGTCTCCAACACTGCAGATCCGAAGGACCACAGAGCACTGGATCTTCTTCTCTGCATTCTTTGGGGTTTGGAGAACCACAGTTGATGGATCTAGCACCACCACCTGGACTCCACACATTAAATTTATATGCCAAATCATTTTAATTTACACTAAAGTGCAAAAGTCTACTAACATTAATATCCAGAATGAAGTTCTATTACCATTAATATCCAGAATGAAGTTCTACTAACATTCATATCTAGAAAGAAGATTTTCTAACACTAATATTCAGAATGAATCTCTACTAACATTAATATTCAGAATGAAGTTCTTCTCACATTCATATCCAGAATGAAGTTCTATTACCAATAATAATCAGAATGAAGATCTAATAATATTAATATACAGATTGATGTTTTTATAACATTATTATCCAGAATTAAGTTCTATGACCATTAATATCCAGAATGAAGTTCTTCTCACATTATTATCCAGAATTAAGTTCTATGACCATTAATATCCAGAATTAAGTTCTATTACCATTAATATCCAGAATGAAGTTTTTCTAACATTAATATCCAGAATGAAGTTCTACTAACATTAATATCCAGAATGAAGCTCTAATAAAATTAATATCCAGAATGAAGTTCTACTAACATTAATATCCAGAATGAAGCTCTAATAACATTAATATCCAGAATGAAGTTCTTCTCACATTTATATCCAGAATGACGTTCTAATAACATTAATATCCAGAATGAAGTTCTATGACCATTAATATCCAGAATGAAGTTCTTCTAACATTAACATCAAGAATGAAGTTCTAATAACATTCATATCCAGAATGAAGTTCTACTAACATTAAAATCCAGAATGAAGTTCTACTAACATTAATATCCAGAATGAAGTTCTACTAACATTAATATCCAGAATGACGTTTTACTAACATTCATATCCAGAATGATGTTGTAAGAACATTCATATAATTCACAGAGTTAATGAAAGTTAATAACAGCCTCCCGGTTCCAACAGTGATGAGAGAACGTCCAATAGAACAGTTACAGTGACTCAGCATGCTGGAACACTAATCCCACAAACCAAACAACTGACAATCATTTACAGCAGCAGCTCTTACTGCAGTCTCACTCTCTCTCGCTCTCTCTTCCACACACACAAATACTTGCAAAGATGCAGTGAGGAACACTGAGGGTCAGTTCAGAAGAAGTAATGTTAAGTAATTGTAGTAGATTGGGCAGTGGTGGCTCAGCAGTTAGAGATCCAGTCCATTGATGACAGGGTTGTGGGTTCGAGACTCAGCAAGCTGACACTTTTGGGCCCTTGAGCAAGGACCTTCACCTTCTCTGCTCCTTGGGCGCTAAAGTTGGCTGCCCATCGCTCTGGGTGTGTGTGTGTGTTCACTACCACAGATGGGTCAAATGAGAGTACACATTTACACAAATATGTGCACCTTTAAATGAAGCTGGTGTTTAACATCTGTAGAATTACAGTATTAGTTTTATTATAGTATTCAGTTCTGTTCAAAACAATGAAATCTGTGAAACTAAACAATAAATTGCGCAATCAGGATTGTTCTTTCTGTGGTATCTGGGCAGAATCAGCTAAACCATCTCTTCCATTTTTTTAGCAGGACTTCACTGGTAGAAGTGAAGGAAGTCAGTTAAACCACCAACACAGTTAGGATACAAATAAACACTTCAAATTGAAATCTGTGCAGGGGCTTAAACCTTAAAACATTAAAATAGTCACCTACATATATTTCCAAATATTTGCCAGGGGTGCCCAAATTTTTGCATAAGAATATATACATTACACTGTCATTATACATTATACATTATTTTCAAATTATACCTTTCCCCTTGTACAAACAAACTGGTATGTTCTTGAAAACATATTATAAAGCATTATTAAAACATTACCTGGCCCTGCCCACTGGCGCATGGTGACATTAGCTACATTAGCTGTAGAGGTGGTAAATGTTGTTATATTTACAAGAAAGAATTTAGTGTCTGAATGATAATGAATTGTGATGGATTAGTTTGTCTCAGATTTGTGTCTGAGACAAACTAACAAGAATCAGGTCAGACTGACTTTAAAGCGTTAGATGTTTTCCCTAGAACCACCATGTCCAAGCTATAAACCATCCACTTTACAAAAAAAACATGTTAAAAAGTTTGTACACGCGTTGCAGTAAATGTTTTAGTAAACTTACATACAACCATAGTACTAATAGTACTTTAACAGTTCACTAATCTGCTTCTCACTATTACACTTTTAGTTTGGTGAACTTACCAAACATTTGTAAGTTTTTAGGTGTGAAGCGCCAGTAGAACACATCTGTCTTACATGACCTGTTCATGTCATTGTGCTTTTGGTGACCCTTGTTCTTCTATGAAGACAAATCTGGCACCTCAGGTCAATGAGTACCTTCTTTTACTTCTTTAACTGTACAACTCATCCGATTCAGGATTCTCTACCAGGTCCTGTGAAACAATTGAAACATTCACAACACAGTGGGGTGGGGTAAAGTTACTGTAGGATCTGGTGGTGCAGAAGACAGTGACATTGAGCAGAGATGGAGGAGCGAGGGCACTGGGCCAGTAAAATAGAGTTTCTTCTGGCCGTGGCAGGGAATGTGGTGGGTTTGGGAAATGTGTGGCGGTTCCCCTACCTGTGCTACAAGAACGGAGGAGGTAAGAACACTGAAACACATACACTCAAAGGGTTAAAAGATCAGTTCAGTGAAAAACCAAAATAACATGATTGATTACTGACCCCAGATTCAGTCGATAAGCCAAGACATGTTTTTTATCTGAAGTGTGCTTTCAAGTTAGAAAAAGTGTCTGTAATAACTGTGTAGTTACACATTAACACGCAGCAGTAATGGAATTGCTGGTGATGTATTCACTGTTTTTATGTATGTATTGCATCAGTACTGCTTATGAAAATACACGTACAAGTATCAAGTTAGTTGGGGCTGATTTAATCACACGCGTGTATTTCAATAGCTGTCCCGCTTTCATGTTTTCTCTCATGGAATTAATGAGTAACTCCAGGTTTTCCAACAAGACCTTTCTACTTTCACAAGACCCACATTCTGAGCACAAAGGGTTCTATATAGCTCTGAAACAGTTCTTTTACTCAATTATAGTGGAACCTTTTTTGCTACACAGAACCATTTTCAAAAGGTTCTACAAAAAGAAATTCCACCAATCTGAAGAACACTTTCCACAGTTAGAGAACCATTTAGGCATTCAAACGGTACATTGAGTTATCAGGGCTTACCTACACCTTTTGCATTTGATAAAGAACCCGTTTTAAAGAACCATTTTAAAAGTGTACCTACAGTGTTAAAAAAGGGGGTTTTAGTAAACTTAAAGAACCCTTCAGATTGCTTAAATGGTTATTTGCGTTGTTAAAGGGTTCCTCCCCACACTTTGGACAAACGAGTTCTATATTTTACTGAAAAGAGTTCTGTACAGAACCATGTACATAACGTTTTTAGACAAGGCAAAGAACCTTTTAACCAGGCAAAGAACAGTTTAATCATGCAAATGTTACTAAAGAACCCTTTTCAAGACTGTGGGTAAATGCAAACTTCATACTTTCATAAGCAGTACTGATAAATGGTTTCCCAGGTTTAATTATCTACAGTCTACATTTGAAT
Source organism: Salminus brasiliensis (assembly GCF_030463535.1). NCBI lineage: Eukaryota > Metazoa > Chordata > Actinopteri > Characiformes > Bryconidae > Salminus > Salminus brasiliensis. The sequence continues at coordinate 20,160,185 of NC_132890.1, read as the reverse complement.
GCTTACATGGTTCTATAACGTTAAATTGTTATTCTCTACACTTTAAGCAGAAAGGGTCCTCCAGTCAGGTCCATACGTATTTGGACAGCGATAATTTCTCATTTTGCAGCAGAATGCATCAGCTGCACCATTTAAGGTGGACTGGAAGATTCTAATAAGATGCAAATTTAAGATTTAAAGCTCCTGTGCTAAGAGATGCTGAATGTTCTAAGAAGGTCTACTGCAGTTTTAGCAAAGTAACTCATTGCTAAAGTCGTGTTTTAGGTGCTACTTTGGTTCTTCTACTCAAGTTGTTTTAGGAAACGCACTGTTGGAGCAACACTGCAGACATTTTGCTGGAGGACGCTTGAGAGTTTGACTCTCTGTTGATTTGTGTGTGGCCCCAGGTACGTTCCTGGTACCATATCTGGTTTTTGTGGTGACCTGTGGGGTGCCCCTGTTCCTCCTGGAGACTTCTATGGGGCAGTACACCCAGGAGGGGGGCATTACGTGCTGGCAGCGTCTCTGCCCTCTGGCTGAGGGTGAGCACCATAATGACACATTCAGCATTCACACGTCAGATAGCTATGATCTCTGTATGCCATGTATGGTACAGTTCTGTGAACTCTGCCTGTTCTCCTGTAGGTGTTGGCTATGCAGGTCAGCTGATTCTAGTGTACAGCTGTATGTATTACATCATCGTTCTGGCCTGGGCATTGTTCTACCTGGTGTTCTCTTTCAGCTCCCAGCTGCCCTGGGCCACCTGCGACAACAGCTGGAACACAGGTACAAAACAATACCTCCCCAAAACCAGGCCTATACAAACAAAGTTTAGGCTCCTGCTTGGCCGACTGATGTTAGCTTTGAATACTGTGGCAGAGCAAAGTTTCTATAAACGAAAACCAAAATAATATCTGAGGAAAGAAATTACAGAATGGCCTATTTTTTTATATATATAATTAAAAAGGATCAAAGAAATGTAATACATCTAAAATTTTGAGGGATGATGTCTGTAGTGTTATTATAAGTGAAAGCATGACAACATGTGATTCTTTCTCTTCGTTAGCTCAGTGTCATTTTGGTATAAGGAACCTTACGCTAAACTGGACCGGGCAAACCAACTCAACCTCTGCAGCCACTGAATTCTGGGAGTAAGTGGAATGCAGATGCGATCTTTACCTGGCTGACCAGTCTGTGAATGTAGAGGCTTAAAAGTCTGAAAAGATTTAGATTTCTGACTGCATGTACACATATTGTAACGTTGTGCGTTGGTGATTTGTGGATGTGTTCATATCTACTGTCCAGGCGCAGAGTTCTGGACATCTCTGGAGGAATTGAGGAGCTGGGTAAGCTTAAGTGGGAGATCGTCCTCTGTCTGATCGCCATGTGGATCATCTGCTACTTTTGCATCTGGAAGGGTGTCAAGTCCACCGGCAAGGTGTATATTGGTTAGGCTTTGAGAACTATTGAGAAATAATATTTCAAACAACAGCATACCAGCACCAGACTGGTATAAACCAGCATAGGTTGTGTTGAACACTGGCATACTGGTTAACCAGCACCAGAACAGTATAAATAAGTATATGTTGTGTTTTTAATTGTGTATTCTTCGTTCCTCCAGGCGGTGTATTTAACAGCCACGTTTCCCTACGTCATGCTGCTGGTGCTGCTAATTCGGGGGTTGACTCTGCCGGGAGCATTAAAGGGTGTCCTCTTCTATATCTACCCTGACCCCCAGCATCTGCTGGACGCACAGGTGAGGGAATGGGCATGGCTAAACTACTGTAGGCTACACAAGTGGGGATAAACTGTAGTAGACTAAATAGGCGGGGCTAAACTGCTGTAGGCTAAGTGGGTTTGGCTAAACTGCTTTAGTCTAAATGGGCTAGGCTAAACTGCTGTAGGATAAAAAGATTAGGTAAACTGCTGTAGGCTAAGTGGGCAGGGCTACACTGCTGTAGACTAAGTGTGAGTGAGGGGCTAAACTACTGTAGGATGAATAGGTGGGGCTAAACTGCTATAGGCTAAATGGTTGGGAATAAACTGAGGCAGGCTGAATGGGCAGAGCTAAACTGCTATAGGATAAAAGGATGGGCTAAACTGCTGTAGGCTAAAGGGTTGGGCTAAACTGCTGTAGGCTAAGTGGGTGGGGCTAAACTGCTATAGACTAAAGAGTTGGGGCTAAACTGCTGTAGGCTGAATGGGCAGGGCTTAACTGCTGAAGGCTGATCTCTAAGTCACCTGTGCAGGTGTGGATGGAGGCAGGTACTCAGGTGTTCTTCTCATACAGTGTAGCTGTGGGCTCTCTCACCGTGCTGGGAAGCTACAACAAGTACAACAACAACTGCTACAGGTCAGCAATTTCACACCAAACACGATTTCATACCACTAACAGGACATTTAGGGACTGACCGATCATTAATATTAATGTGGACTTGTTTCACATAAACATTTCTTATAATATATTATTTTATTTATTACTGTATATATTGTCGGTTCAAATGATTTTTCCCCATAATGAGCACTGTGTATATACACAGTATATATATATATATACAGTCATGCCCGAAAGTATTCATACCCCTGTCAAAGTTTGACTTAAATTTACTTTTATTTAACCAGAAATTATATTTTTGCCTGGAAATGACACAGGCATCTCCCAGGAGATAACACGATGATGTACAAGAGGCATCATTGTGGGAAAAAATATTTCTCAGCTTTTATACACATTTGAACAAAAAGTGGCATGTCCAAAATTATTCATACCCTTCTCAATAATTAATAGAAAAGCCTTTATTGGCTATTACAGCAATCAAACGCTTCCTGTAATTGCTGACCAGCTTTTTGCATGTCTCCACTGGTATTTTTGCCCATTCATCTTTAGTGATGAGCTCCAACTCTTTGAGGTTCGAGGGTCTCCTTGCCATCACCCTGATCTTTAGCTCCCTCCACAGATTCTCAATTGGATTCAAGTCAGGACTCTGGCTGGGCCACTGCAAAACATTAATGTTTTTGTCTGCTAACCATTTCTTCACCACTTTGGCTGTGTGTTTTGGGTCGTTGTCGTGCTGAAATGTCCACCGGTTCCCAAGGCCAAGTTTCTCTGCAGACTGCCTGATGTTGTTGTTGAGAATCTTGATGTATTGCTCTTTTTTCATGGTGCCATTTACTGCGATCAAGTTCCCTGGTCCATTGGCTGAAAAACACCCCCAAAACATTAGGTTCCCACCACCATGTTTGACAGTGGGGATGGTGTTCTTAGGGTTGAAGGCTTCTCCTTTTTTACGCCAAATGGTGCACACATCATTGTGGCCAAACAATTCAATTTTTGTTTCATCTGACCATAAAACAGAACACCAGAAGTCTTCTTCTTTGTCCAGATGAGCATTTGCAAAGGTCAAGCGGGCTTTTGTGTGCCTTTTCTGGAGAAGTGGTGTCCTCCTTGGCCTGTGTCCGTGGAACCCAGCAGTGTGCAGTGTCCGTTGAACTGTCTGCCTTGAGATGTCGCCACCAGCAGAGTCCAGATTCACCAGGATGGCCTTGGTGGTGATCCTTGGATTTTTCTTCACCTCTCTCACTTTTTTCCTGGCCAGCACAGGTGTCACTTTTGGCTTCCGACCACATCTTCTGAGATTTTCCACAGTGCGGAACTTCTTGTATTTTTTAATAATACTTTGCACTGTAGCCACTGGAACTTGAAAACATTTTGATATGGCTTTATAGCCCTTTCCTGACTTGTGAGCGGCCACAATGCACAGCCGCAGGTCCTTAGTGAGCTCCTTTGTCTTAGCCATGACTGTCCACAAACCAACTGCAGAGAGCTGCTGTTTTTCTCCTGTTGAGTTGATTAAAACAGCTGTTCCCAATGAATCAGGGTAATTAGGATGCTTTAAAACAGTTTGGGCTATTTGGAATGGTATAGAACTTTGGATTTTCCCATATACTGTGACAGTTTTCAAAGGGTATGAATCATTTTGGACATGCCACTTTTTGTTCAAATGTGTATAAAAGCTGAGAAATACTTTTTCCCACAATGATGCCTCTTGTACATCATCGTGTTATCTCCTGGGAGATGCCTGTGTCGTTTCAAGGCAAAAATATAACTTCTGGTTAAATAAAAGTAAATTTAAGTCAAACTTTGCCAGGGGTATGAATACTTTCGGGCATGACTGTATATATATGTGTGTGTGTGTGTGTGTGTGTGTGTCTGTATGTGTGTTTATTTGTATGTAGTGTGTATAGTAAGTATGTATGCATGTGCATAATGTATGAACTTATAATACACAAACACATATCAGGACATAATAAAAATGTCTGACTTACTGACTGCAAGGTGCCCAGGTCCTCTCCACCCCTCCACCACTGTGCTTGACAGTTATGTGAGGTATTGTGCTGATATGCTGTTGTTTTGTTTGTTTGTCTGTTTTTTTCCAAAACCTGGCACTGTGCAATTTGGACAGACATCTTTACTTTGATCTGGTCTGTCCAAAAGACATTGTTCCGGAAGTCTTGTGGTTTGTTCAGCTTAAGCTGCTGCCATATTCTGTGCCCAAACAAGCCATACTTGTTCAGTCTTTTTCTAATTGTACTGTCATTGTACTGGCATGACGACTCGGTCATGTAGATTTCTCCTCCTACAGCATCTGGAGAATTTGACCTTTCCTCTCTAGAGAGTCCACCCAGGTGCTTGTTCCGAGTCTTGTCATTTCAAGACTTGACTACTACACCTCCTTTCTGGCTGGGCTTCCTATGCCAACTGATTCAGAATGCACCGTTTCAACTATGTAACTCCTGTACTGCGTTCTCTTTACTGGCTCCCTGTAGCTGCTGCGCACATCAGATTCAAACCCTTGGCATTGGCCTACAAAGCCAAGAATGGACCAGCCCCTCTGTATTTGATGGAAATGGCCAAAAGCCAATCTGTACCAAGAGCCCAGCTTCAAGTACGACTCGGCTTGACCCGCCATCCTTTAAGATCCACATTAGACAAGCGTCCAGGTTTTTTTACATCCTGGCACCACAGTGGTGTAACAAACCTCCCCTGGGTGTCCAAACAGCAGAGTGGCTCGCTGTCTTCAAACACAGACTGAAGACACACCTCTTCCAAGAGTACTTTAATCAAAGTGTAGTGTATGTTGAGTATTGTGGTATGCATACTAACTCTTGTATTTAGTAGTATCTAGACATAGAGATATCTTTTGGATCCTAGCCAATACAAATTAGTGAAATATATTTTCGGAGTAAACAGTGAAGCACTTCTGCTAAATGCCCTAAATGTAAATGCAAACTGCACCATTTAACATGCTAACTGAGGCCTGTTTAGCTCTGTGTAGGTGTAGGTTTTTGTAATTCCTCTAAGAACTGCATGGTCCAACCTTGAATTTGCTGGGACGTCCACTCCTGGAAAGATTGGCAACTGTCTTGAATGTTTTCCACTTCCTCTTAGTTACTGTAGAATGGCAGACTTCAAATTGTTTGGAGACGGCCTTACGGTTCCCAGATTGATGGGCAGCAACAATTGTTTCTTAAGATCATTATTGATGTTTTTCCTCTTGGCAGTATATCAACACACACCTGAATGCTCCAGACCAGCAAACTGCCAATCGTTTGTTTTTATGGAGATGGTCACACTTGCTGATGATCAGTTAATCAAGGACATTTGATTAGCAGCACCTGACTGCAACTTACCTCTTAACTCCTATGGATGCAGTAAGGGGTTGTATGTATTGTTCACACTCTGCTTCTGCATTGTGGCTAGTTTTTGTTAAATTAATAATAACACAGTGGAATCTGGTGTGTTGTGTTGTTCATCTGAGGTTGTATTTACCTAATTTTACGATCAGCTAAAGATGTTTTCCTTTATTATGTCCTGATATATAAAACCATTAAAAATTCAAATAGGGTGTAATTTATGTATCAAATGACTGTATCTCTGTAATTGTAATTCTGCTGGAAACTGGTTACATTTGTGAAACTAAACAGAAAACTCTCTAATCAGGTCTGTTCTCTCAGGGTTATCAGGGCTGATACAGCTAAACACACTGTTCAGAGCAAGATGAGCTCAAATACAGAGTAATGTCCGTCACAAGATCGAGCTCTGAATGATCCTGTTTAATCTAGAATAAACAAAACATGTTAGAGTGCAGTGCAATTAGCTTAGAGATTAGACCCAATGACCTAGCTTAGACTGTTTGAAGATAAGCTGTAGTTCAGCACTGACATATATATCTATACGTTATATAGTTACTATACTTACTTGTAGCGTGTTTCTTGCACAGTGAGAAATGGAATTTTCAGGGTGTGTGTGTGTGTGTGTAGGGACACGTTCTGGCTGTGCGTGTTGAACAGCTGTACAAGTGTGGTGGCCGGATTTGCCGTGTTCTCAGTTCTGGGTTTTATGGCTGATCAACAGGGAGTCGCAGTAGAGGATGTAGCAGAGTCAGGTATTTGTATACACAAACACACAGAGCTGTGAGAAGCTACAGAAATTCTAAAAGCAGACTTTAACATTTCAACAAATTCCCCAATTGTACAAAATTCCAAAAAATTCTAACTGTCAACAAAGTTTAATAAATTGCATCTACTTCTCTCTCTTTCTGTGTGTGTTAGGCCCCGGCCTAGCTTTTATAGCGTACCCTCAGGCTGTGGCGATGATGCCGTTACCTCAGCTGTGGTCTGTGTGCTTCTTCATCATGATCATCCTGCTGGGCCTGGATACACAGGTACACACACACACACACACACACACACACACACACACACACACACACACACACTCCTTATCTGGTCCTCTGTCCTGCTCTATTCACCCCTCAGTTTGTTGCCATGGAAGTGGTGATCACGTCAGTGACGGACGTTTTCCCCAGAATGCTCCGCCAAGCTGGCCGCCGGGAACTCTTCCTCCTTTTCTTCTGCCTCACCTGCTTCCTCACCCAGCTGGTGATGGTCACTCAGGTACAGAGAGAGAAATAATAAGACAGTACGAAGATCTAAATTAACAGTTGTTTAGTAAAACTCAGCTCTACACCAGCTTTTAATGCACAACCATTTTGAGCATGTTCTAAAGATCAAACTAGATTATTAGACAAGCTAGAAATATTACTGTGCCGTTTTTTTTTTTTTTTATTTGGACCCTTTGAGCTTAATAAAGGAGGATACTGAAACAGCCAGAGGAGAAATTTAAATAGTTCATTTTGCGCTTCCTTGTCTATTTGCTTGCTAACACACAAGATACGCTAAATCCAACATTGCCAACAATCACGATTAAGCATCGGACATGGTGAACTTGCAGTGACCTATGGCTATTGAAATTGACACCAGTCATTCATGTGGCGTCATATCATGGAGGGTGGACGCAGCCAAAAAAAATACATCTCATTCTCAAGCATATTAATCAAAATTTTATTTTAAAGAAAATTGTTTAAAAAATTCAAACATTGTAAAAAAAAAAAAAAAAAAGAAAAGAAAAAGAAAAAAGTGTGCACAATGCGTACAGGATTACAGTGTGCTAGTGCTACCTTGTCATAGCAGTCAACCATAGTGTACATCTACAGGTAAAGCTGTCTAAATGAACCAGCAGGTAGGAGATTTCTAAAGGCTAAAATCACCATAGCAGAGAATGCTCCTAGCAGAGGTATAGGGAAGATATTTGGATAGCATAAATCACTATATCAGGGTAAATACAAAGTAATATATGATGTACTCAAGAACAACAGAATTATCATCGATTAGAGGCTAATCCTGTTTGTTTTCACTAGGGAGGGATGTTTGTGTTCCAGCTGTTTGATTATTACGCCTGTAATGGGAGCTGCCTTCTGTTTCTGGCTGTGTTTCAGTCTGTGGCTGTGGCCTGGATCTATGGTACGTACACAACAATAATAAACTCTCTATATAGTACTGAAAAAAGTATATAGTGGTGCTACAAAAGGTTTTCCACCAATGTAAAGAACTCTTCACCATGGTTCACTATTCAAAACCATTACCTGTTGTAAATAACCTACAGTGTGGCATTTACATACACACTAATCATAATAATGCAATGAGGCTGGGGCGACGCGTCGATTACGTCGATGCGTAATCGATTACGAAATCACGTCGATTTGCCTAACGTGCGTCGACGCGTCGCAAAGATGGTCGCGCCTACTGGCACATCCCATCCCTCTGACGTCACCTTACAAAAGGACCATTTAGGACCCTATACGTTAGCCAGCCGATGTAACTAGCATGATATACGTTAGCCGGCCGATGTAGCTAGCATGCTAGCAGACGAGCTGAGTTGCACAGTATGTTTTATCTAGTGGTAGTTGTTTATAGTTGCTTTATTATTTTATCTAGCTTTACCTGTTGGTATCAACTTTATATGCCAGCATAGCAACAACTTGCTGAACTTGCTAATAAGTGATTCACCTTTAATAAATAAAGTGAAATAGCAACGCTTTATCGAGATAAAAACGTAATGTAATGATCAGTAAATATTTTTCGACAAAGATTTAATCTGGCATATTATTATAACAGCTGCGTGAAGATGGACACTTACCCGCAAGCGCAATTTTAACCAAACATTGCAATTTTAACCACATCTCTGCTAACATATAAGTCCACAAAATGTCTGATATATATAAAACACTGTTTGTGAGCTAAATGATTTGATTTCCGCACTACTTTAAATAATTTTGTTAGGAAAAAGTTAACTGAGAATATTCTTTAAGAACCTAGTAACCACCCCCCCATTACTTAAAATATTCAAAACATACTGTAAGATCATTTGATTTTGGACTGTAAACCTTGCTCTCGTGTCCCTCTGGGAATTTTACATTGTTTTATTTTGTTAAATTGTACCTTATTTCTTTTACTTGAATTATTTTATCTCTTGTGATGGATGTTTGACTGTAAAACTGACTGACTATTTTGTGTCACAGAATAGTACACTTAAGTGCATTCTGTGTGTTTAAGAAATATTATAAACATTATTTTGGAGAAATTATTTTAACTCTTCACACACTCACATTAGAGTAATCTAGGAATTAGTTGTTGACTCCCCAGAGAGCGGTGGCAGTGACCGAGGGGTCAGCAGAACTCAAACCTGTGACCTCCTGATGACGTAGCCGCAAAGTTTAAACATTCTTGTTGGGCTGCAATGCTACAGTACATCCATGTACACCATGGACTTAGAGGCCTATATCCTACATTATTCTTCTATTTTCTATGTTTTTCCAAGTAATGCATTTTTTTTGCAGGTCTTTTTTGTAACTTGAACCATACCCCACCACTGATAACTAATAGCCACATTAAGCATCTGTTCATCAATTCCCATTCAGACCTTTATTTCTCACCACAGGAGCTGATCAAATGTGTGAGGTCATTGAAGACATGACCGGATGCTACCCTAACTTCATCTTTAAACTCTGCTGGAAGTACCTTACCCCCCTTGTTTCCATGGTGAGCCTGTCTTGGTTTGTATATGTTGATGTACAGGACGAAATGAATGAGAGCTGCAAATCGGTAATGCAGGTAAACACAGATTGGAGAACATACTGATCATCATAAGCAATTCTGCAAACAGCCACCAGAATAAAATCTGATTTATTTGTATAAATACAGTTTTTTACAACTGTGACCTAGTCACAATGCTTTACAGTCATCTATTATCATGCAATAATAGATGATCAATAAGAGAGTTCAATAAAACAAAGACCCCCGGTGAGCAACCCAAAGGAGACAGTTGCAAGGGGAAAAACTCCCTGAAGACTAAAGGAAGAAACCTTAGAAGGACCCAAGACTCTCAAGGAAGGGGAAGAGGGCATTCTCCTCTGGCCAAGTTATTGATAAAAAAAAATAATAATAATAAAAAAGAAAAGCACCACATAAGACTGTTCTACTGTTTAGGTGTGCTGATAATCAAAATATAATAAATGTAACCACTACTATGGAAAGACTAAATACAGTAATGGCAGAAGTAACAAGTCTACTTAATGTAGAAGGGGTCGCTCTCAGGAGCTCAGTGAATTCCAGCACGGTACTGTGATAGGATGCCACCTGTGCAACAAGTCCAGCTGTAAAATTTCCTTGCTACTAAATATTCCATAGTCAACTATCAGTGGTATTAAAGTGGAAGCAATTGGGAACGTCAACAACTCAGCCACAAAGTCATAGGCCACGTAAAATGACAGAGCGGGGTCAGCTGATGCTGAGGCACATTGTGCAAAGAGATCTTTCTGCAGAGTCAATCGCTGTAGACCTCCAAACTTCATGTAGCCCTCAGATTAGCTCAGGAACAGTGCATAGAGAGAGAGCGCTTCATGGAATGGGTTTCCATGGCCGAGCAGCTGCATCCAAGCTTTGCATCGTGCCAAGTGTAAAGTTTGGTGGAGGGGGGATTATGGTGTGGGGTTGTTTTTCAGGAGTTTGGTTTGGCCCCTTAGTACCAGTGAAAGGAACTCAATGCCTTAGCATACAAAGAGTTTGGCTTCATAGTAGGAAATGAGGTACTCATGAGCAAGGCCATGTAAGGCTTTGCATATCAACGATATAATTTTATAAATCAATACAGAATGTAACTGAAAGCCAATGCCGTGCTGATAGAACTGGACCAATACAATGAAACTGTCTAGTTTTAGTAAGGACCCTGGCTGCAGCATTTTGAACTAGCTGAAGGTTCCTGCTGGAACAACCTGACAATAGCACATTGCATAGTCTAGCCTTAAGGTAATAAAAGCATGTGTATTTTTCTGCATCATGCAGGCAATAAAGCATTTATTAGCTTGGCAATGTTACAAAGATGTAGAAATATATTGGTCAAATGATTTATCTGAAATAATTATGACTCCAAGATTTTAGCTGCTGAACTATATAGAACAGAGAACATCAGCCACATTTAACAAAGTCTGAGAATTTATTTCTTGCAGCTTTTGGACCCAACCTCCGTTTTGTCACTGTTTAGAAGGAGGAAGTTATTCTATATCCAGCATCAGGTCTTTTACAATGTCCTCAATTTTCTTTAATCCGTAGTTTGTCATCAGGCTTGACTGATATGTACAGTTGTGATATGTGCATCATCTGTATAACAATAGAAGTTGATGCCATGTTTGCTTATAACTGCGGCCAGTGGCATGTATAAAGGTATAAAAAAATATAACTGCTAAAATAGGATAGATTTGTGAACAACTGTAATCCACAGATCAGTGACCACTGAATCTATTCTAAACAACATCACAATATGTTTAAATAATCATTTAATTCAGTTGAGATAATGGCCCTCTTTGTTTCAAGGGGTCATTTATCTGCTCTCTGGTGGAGTACCAGCCCCTGACCTTTAACCGCTGGTATGTGTACCCGGGCTGGGCGTACGGGCTGGGCTGGGTGCTGGCGCTCTCCTCTGTTGTGCTGGTGCCAGGGCGGGCACTGATTCTTCTGTGGGCAGCGAGAGGGAACCCGAAACAGGTGAGTCTGGACACAGGTACACGCTGTTTAAACACAAGAAAGTTACAGTGATCAGAATAAAGGGGAACCAAACATTTCTTTGTTTAAGATGAACATTTGGTAGTGAGGTTTGGTGTGAAATTGTGCTTCATTGTAGAGAAACTTACAGACTTCAATTTCTTTACAGTGCTATTCTTTACAGGGCAAAGTTTTGCTGTACAACGCCCTGCATGCACCCCTCCACAATTTAATGATGCGATTTTTAAAAACAACAAGCTCGAAAGAAGTCTTCATTTTTACTTTGTGATTTTTTTCTCAGATTTAGTGGATTTTGCTCTAGTTCTTAAAACATATCTTGCATATGGAAAGTCACAATTTCACTGAACATTTTTGACTGTAAATAGGTTTAACAAGCTGATCATTTTTAAAAAGATACGATTTTGTAAATGTAGATTTTTACATTTTAGGATGAGGTCACCTAAATCTTGTCAAAACTATGGTATAACAGTATCTCAGGCACCAGGCAGGTTATTTATAGCCATTTGGGGTAATTAGGTTTTAGGCGGTGTTCAGACTGCAGGCAAATCAGAATGGTTTCCCCAAATCAGATCGGGTGAGATGACTGTCTGCAAGCAATCAGATTGGATTTGCGTGTCCGGACATCACAGACCTATCTGCATGGATTACTGTAGTAATGATGTAGGTGCGCACAAGCTGCTTTCGTATGTGGATGCAGGAGAGATGGAGGTTGCAGTTCACCACAAGTAAATACACTTGAAAATTCGATTTGAGCAGCCAGAGCTTCCAGACCGAGACACATCTGTATAAATCCAATTGAAGCCGCATTTCAAAAGACCTCCATCAGGGTTTTTGGCGGTCCAGACGCTCAAAACATCAAATCTAGATACAAGCTAGACATTCCAAAAGTTGGCTTTGGGCTGGCGGTCTGAACATAGCCTTAGAAGCTCAGACCTCTAGTTCCACTGCCCACCACTGAACAGTTCTAACTGGGTAAGTTTCACACCAAACCCACTCAGTTTGTTCACTTTAACTGTTATTATGCAGATAATTTTGAAAATCTGTTCCCACATTTTATATATATATATATATGTGTGTGTGTGCTATATATATATATATATATATATCTCACACACACACACACAAACCAAATATGCAAACAATTAGAATTAAAAAAGAAGAAATTACAATAATAAAATCACTGAACCCATTTTCTGTTGGCAGCGCTGGATCCAGCTGTGTACACCTGATCCTGACTTACCCCTGACCCGGAGACAGAAGGCTGAGGCATATAAAGTGACCACAGCAACAGAGCTGAAGGAGCTGATCATCAAAAACACAGATCAATACAAAGAAACACAGAACTAAACGAAACACCTATTCACAAAGCTGGGTTTCGGTTAGCCAGATACCTTAAGCCTGATGTTAAGCACTATAGGATAAGGATGTCCTTAAACCTAGCCTTATTTATCCAAAAGGTATTTGGCTAAATAGAGAGGGGGGAAAAAACCCAAAACAAACAAACAAACTCACTCAAAAAAACCCCACACAACATGCTTTGTGAAGCAGATCCAGGCCCACAGGACTCAGAGCCAGTTATAATTGGAAACACCCAAATAAGGACTTCCGTTTCTCATTGAGGAAAACAAGCTCAAAATAAGAGAGTTTCAAGTCTACATTGGCGAATCTTCCTTTTTATTTTTCTAAATTTCTATCCAGTTTGCTCATTTCCAGTCCACCCAAATCACAAAATACCACACAATCACTGGGAATCAAGCTGGTGATGTGTCATTTATGACATTCTGCTGGCAAACAGCGTTTAGTTTTAAGGAGGGGTTGGCGAAATGTTGACGTGTAACTGTGTTAAACTTGTTCTCCCGCAGTTCTTCACAGTGCAAGTCACACACCCATTTTAGGAGACTGTGGACAGAGGTCAAGCATGGGCACCCTGTAGCTCCTTGCACAGCAAAGTCACACGTCCCTCCCTTAATAAATCACCATCAAATATTTCTGTTTCACTTGTCAGTTCGACCCAGACTGAATAGCCTTTCAATAAAGAAAATTGTGTTGTAGTTTTAATTATTAAAGCTGTTTTTGGCTTTTCTCTCACCCAAGAATTGCCCAATGGTATCTTGTCCGTTGCCGTGGGAACAGTTAGAGGATTTCTATTTTTCCTTCTGTCTGATCTGCAGCAGCTGATTACACATTAAGCTGGTTATTCCAGTCACAGCATTACTAGAGTCCAGCTCACTATCAGAAGCACCAGCAGTATGGCAGCGTATTCAGAACCATCTGGTGTGAAAACTTTCTGTGGGGAAGCTTTTAGAGGTTAAGACATCCGGTTTTATTCACCACCACTGTGAACGATTTTGACTGGATTAGTTTTTCTAGAACTTTTTTCTTGGAGTCTTACACCAAACCCACTCCGATGGACCAAATGCCAATGATGTGTTTATGTGGTGGTCAAGTAAAATAAATTTAGATTTAAACTTTAAACAGGAATCTTCCAAAATGGCTCTGACCAGTTAAGGCATGGACTCCATAAGACCTCTGAAGGTGTGCTGTGGTGTCTGGTACAAACACATTAGCACCAGATCATTTAACGCCTTAAGGTGCCCATGATCCTGCTGCAAGTTCAGTGGTTGTCTTTCCTTGTGGCACCTTTGATGGGTACTGACTACTGCATAATGGGGAAAACCATCTAGAATGGAGCATTTCCCAACAAACCCACACTGAGTGACACTTCCGTTTAAGGAGAGAATATTAGAAAATTGGTTTCAAAAATAAAATAAAATTACACAACTAAACAGAAAGCACACAGAAATTAGGCAGAAAGACAGCTAACACAGTTTGTGTATTTTAGAGATCATTCTTACACATCTTTTTCTCTCGCGCTCTCTCCCAAATAAACAGTTAAAAATGCAAATTTATAATTGTTCATGGTATTATATCGGTATTGAACCCCCTACACACACACACACACAAATGGTGGTCCTTTAAGTTTGTGTCGCAAATCAAAAACTCAGTATTCAGTACTCTGTATTCAGGGCCCTGGCACAGAGCCAAAGTCATTCTCACAAAACTTCAGTACAGCTGAAGGGGTCCTGGCTCACCGGCCCAAACACATACACTAAAAATCAGAGTTTAACTAAAGCTAAAAACAGTAGATTTGCTGCAAAACAGAACAGTCACAGAAAAAGCAGTATTGTCGGTTGTGGTCAATAATCCTTGTATGTTTTAGGACAGGCTTCTGTTTCAACAACCCTCATCAACCTACTCTTCTCTCTGAATTGTTAAAGTACTGGTTATATTCCCCATTATAATTCAGCAATTATTTCAGAAAATCTGGGTGGAACTTCTCTGTAAAGGTTGCTGACCAGTTATGAGCATCTTGAACATCCAAGTTTACTCACCTTTGCACTTATCTATACTACATACTTCACACTCCAAAACTAGTTAGTATTATAATCAGTATGCAATTGGGACACACTCCATGTTAAGTATAAAAATGTCCATATCTAGTTTTTCTCTAGCTCCTCCTGTGTAAAATAGGTTACCCATTCCTGAGCGGTGATGTGAGGTCATGGAGGACAGTAGAACCAGCCCTGAAACAGAGGACTTTCCAGAACCAGCGCCCCCACTTCCTGTAAATACATGAACACAAAGGACTAACACTAGTACAGAGCAGAAGAACTCCGTACCACAGTTACTAAAGCTGGCAGAGATGAGCGTTTCCATGTGTCTCAATTCGAGCACTGTGGGCTGAACTCTGTACTCCCAGGACAAGGCCTCAAACCAAGTCACGTTTAAACCGAACCCAAATGAGTGGATCACTGAATCACAGCTAGATCAGCGATTAGTATCCCAGAACAGCACTAGAACATTGCACACCTCATTTATCAGCAGTTCTAGCAAAAAACTCTGGCAATTCATAAATATACGGTCATACATAAAGGTGCCCCTGATCATAATGTAATGCTCTACAGCCCTGCAGGAACTTACACATTTCAGAATAAAATGAGGCACACGCCATATTTACTGTATTGCTGCGATGTTAACTTCAGTAACAGCAAGTGTGTATAAAATGTACTATAATGTGTCTATAGTAGTGATGACTTTCTGACTTTAAACCATACATAAAGTTTGCCCTGGGGTGTACAAACTGGGGTTGTGCGGGGTCTGCTTATAAATGGTCACATTTGGGGGTCCACAATATTGATGGCCAATAAATGGGAAAACTATTTTCAATCTGTATTAAATTAAACTGACGACCGCATGCGTGTCGTAAAAGTAGCAAATCACTCCTATTTAAAAAACATGCAGACACAATAAGAGTCCTTCAGTAAGACTCCCTGTGTTGCATGAATTTACAGTTGTATCATTTAAAACCACTGAAGTGTGTAATTTAGCTTTACAAAATGAATCACCCTTCTTAGGATTATCCGGTCTTATCCTGTCTTGCCGCACTGCTTATATGATTTAGTGCAAATGTACTTTAAAAGCAAAAAAGAGGAAGTTATTGATACATCAGCCACAGCACAGTTCCATAACTGGTGTATCCAACTTGCTGCGTTTTGAAGAAAGAGGCATGTTGTGTGGTGCCCCCTGTTTCACTCCTCAAATTTTTCGGTTTGCAAGTGATCATTTATATACTATGATTTTGCTCAAATGCTCCTTGTTACTCCATTCATCTTAGATTCGCTATTCAATGCCATCTAGTGTCCGACAAGCCCAGTAGATTGTAGATACTAGATTAAGTAGTAATTCACTCTAAAAAGTTATCTAGTTTCAACACATCAACCAGCTATTAAATGGCACGCTGCACTTCCTTCCCAATCTGTGAATGCACTGCCTGCGCAGAGACAACCCAACAACACCATTGAGGTACACGAGTTGAGACACAGGGTTTGACTTATTACAGTCAAATCAGTCTGAAGCGCCAGTCTCTCCATCACCACCCGCCCCCCCGGTCAGCAGTCCAACGGAAAGTGATGTGCAAGATAGGGTTGCCATGGCAATTAATCTTGCCAGGAGGCATTTCTGGCATGTGTGTTCTACTCTGCCACCCCAACCTGGCACCTGAAACAAGCTCTGGCGACAAAATCTACAATTGCAAAAGTTCACTGAGTTAGACAAGATGTGCACACCAAGCTATGAGTTAGAAGCTTTCATAATATTAGCTACATTAGCCTCGCAGCTCCAGTGCTAATTGGTGGGGTACGAGTTTCCATTACATTAGCCTCGCAGATCCCATGCTAACTGGTGGGATGTGTGTCTCCAATACAGGGTCGCTACATTAGCTCTGTAGCGCCATGGCAAAATTAAAGTAGCATGGTTCACAGCAGTCCTCAGTGTGTGGAGCTGTCTGGAGGCATCAGAATCTCCTCTGGCAGACTTGTGCTGCTCCTGTGCCCTCTGCTGTACCCAGGAGAGGTGGCACTGGAGCTCTGAAATGCAGATGGCAAGTGCATGGGTGCAAGGAGTGGGGACGGAGGGGCGATCTCCTCATTCCTGGTAACCCCATATCCATAGGTGGCAGGGGCGTCAGGCTTGTCGAAGCTGGCGTCGACCTCCAGCTGCCCATCTTCACTGGTCTCCAGCACCAGTTCTTTGAGAGTCGGGTAGCAGCCGGACTGAGCCATGACCTGGTGGAGCTGCGCCCAGATAGCAGGTACACAGGAGCCAGCCTGGGCGGCCTGGCACAGCAGCTGGGTGTGCTGGCGTAGCTGGGCGATGTCCTGCTCCGTGGCAGTGCTCTGCCGCAGCAGCTCCTGCGTCCGCAGAGTGATGTCCAGCAGCCCCGACTGGCTCAGGATCTCCACCGTGTTGAGAAAGCGACGGTGCTTCACAGAAGCAGGAAGGCCGTTCCCTGTTGGAGAAGCATTTGAGTCAGGGCCCGAGATGTGCTGTTGGATCCCCCTGCTGGACTGTGGCGGTGGTGTGCAGGCAGAGGGTGGAGAGGGCATTTCCGAGCTAGACACTGAGGGGGACCCCACACTTGGAGTGGAGGGGCTGCAGGGCAAGTGAGGGTTCTTCAGCTGGTGGGAGGTCAATAGTGTATCAGGAGGGCAGAGGGGGTGGGACTGGGAGCGTCCCTCTGGCTGCTTGCGCACAGATGCCTGAGTAGAAGTGGACACCTCATCCCTCTTCTCCTCTGTGCACACCCTCTTGCTCAGGCTGTGTTCATTCGTGTTGCTCCCCCTGCTGGCCGGGGGCTTGTCAGGGGTCTTCTTACTGGGGTGGGGGGCAATCCGGGGGTAGGAGTTGAGGATGGGAAGATAGGTGCTCTTGCTCTTCTTCTGGCTCTGTGGTTTGATCAGGTGCAGCGGTGGGGTGCCGAGGCCAGGCTGCTGCAGCAGGAGCAGATGTGTCTGAGGGTTGGCCCCGCCAGACCCCCATCCCAGAGGAGACTGGAGGACATGCTCTTGACCTGATTGCAATGGCTTCCAAGAGAAGAGGAAGAGAAAACAGAAAAAGACGGACAGAATTCATTCTTGCAAGGTACAGTTTTACACACTGTGGCTTAAAATGTCTTTAAATAAGAATAAAAAGCACTCACTCAAAACAGGCACTGCAAGTCCAGTATATTCTCTCACCTGCTTCAGAACGACATTTTTAATTATGAAGACGGGCGTGAGCTCCTGAGGGGCTGACACAAGGTGGCGTTTCCCCTGATCTGAAACACCTTGAACTCCCGGGGCCTTGTGGAGCTTGTGCTCAGAAACACTCCGCTGATCCTCTGCATCCATCTGGAGAGAGTCCGAACCAGTGTCTGGGGGTGGGGGTGGGGTATAAGTGAAAATGAGTAAAAAAAAATAAAAATTAAACAAATCCTAAAAGAAAACTCCCAATAATCCCATTAACTAATTAGAAGCTGTAGCAACACTTCATTTTTACTGTGTTAGTTTTAATTAGTATTTATGATGTACATTTACATTTATGGCATTTAGCTGACGCTCTTATCCAGAGCGACTTACAAGGTTATTGTATTACAGAGGTGGGCCAATGTAGTGTTAGGAGTCTTGCCCAGGAACTCTTATTGGTGTAGCGCAGCATACTGTCACACAGACTGGGAATCGAACCCTGGTCTCCCACATGGTGTAACAGCTCACTGGCAGGTAGTGGTTTTATCTGCTGCGCCACACCAACCTTGTTGGTGTAAACTTAAAGTAACACTACAGTCTCTTTACAGGCACATTAGGGTTGAATGGTATTTAGTTTTGTGTAAAGCTTGTCCAGTCTGACGTACACTGATGTTCAACTTTACAGCCTTTGAGTTTTTTTTATTTAATTTTTTTTTTTACAAGTTTAATACAGTGAGAATTACATCCCAGCCTACAAATGTTAGAATTCGTGATTACATTTCATTAGGAGTAACTGTTTAACAAAACACTTTACACAGAAAGTGTAATTTGGAAGGGTTGGTTCATGGTTTATTCATCCAGTTAAAGCAAGCTCCCTGTGTGCGTGTTTTTGACCTGAATATCCAGAGTCTTTCTCTGAGCTGCATCGGGAGTCCCTGCCATCTGCCTTCTGCTGCGTGTGCGCTCGTGCTCTGGAGGCCAGCAGGGCGGCGCTGTTGCTCTTGTCCTTGGCATTCTTGCTGGCAGGGCGGGAGGAGCGCTCTCCCACACAGCCCAAGTCCAGCGGCATATTGGGCAATGCGGGCACTCAGGGACAGCTGGGCAGATCCAGGACTAACCTATAGGTTCAACCAAGCAGCGTTACATCACAACACAACTGGTGTCTTGGCAGATAACGGCGCTACCATACACCAGAATATATAAAACTCACAGTATCCCAGTTGTAAGCTACAGTAATCAGTACTACTGGTGCAGTGTCCTGTTGTAATCTCAGTTTACTGTAGTTTGCCAACCAAAGACCCATTTAAAAGCTTCCTCCACACACAAAAAAAACCTTAAAGCATTTATTGGTTAATTTAAATGGTTATGTGAGTGCACATGAGTTTATTACAGAACTATAATACTAGCTTCTAGGACTGCATGGCCGTTTTAGTTAGGGAGAGTTTGATACCTGTTACTCTAAAACGTCTTCGGTCTGATAAATAAACATACATAAGAGCTTAAGAGATAACTAATTAATAATGATTAATAAAAGTGTTTATTCCTCCGATCTCATATCCACATTGACTGTAGCTCTGCAACCCTGAGCAGCAGCAGCAGCGTGTGTGCGCGTACGCGTGCGTTCCCTTCCCCCTGCTCCATTATGTAATACTATAACTTGGCACAGAGCGGCGACACTCACGCGCGCACACACACAGCCCATCAAAATAACAAATAACTGTGCTCACGTTTAAGCACTGAAGCTAAACCTAAGGACACGAGCATAACACGCTCGAGCTCAGACAACACACACACTCGCTCACATAGCACTTTTGAGTAACTTAAGTAAAACTACCCCCCACCCTTTACCTTCTGCTTCACCAGCGCTGCTCCGGAACCTTCTGCCCAACCAGATCCAACGCCAACTGCTCCTCCAGATCACCCAACCAGCCCACCAACTGTCCATCCATCTACCACCCCATCTGCACCTCAAAAACCACCCAACAACCCACCCTCCCCGACTCCCACGAACTGCCCTCTACCTGCCCCCGCAGCGCTGTGCCCGTCCCATGCAGTGCGTTCCGTTTAGTTAGCGTTGGTTCTGTACCTGCTGCTCTAAACCTCAAACTCCGTCGGCTCAGTCCACCTCAGCGAGGCTCCGCCCACTCCGCGTGCAGGGACGGACGGGCGGCGCCGCCGGCCAACGGTGGCGCGCAGCCCCGCCCCCAACCCGTGTGACGCAACACAGCGCAGCAGCACGTGTAGCGACGGGGCGAGCGGCGGGCGCTGCGTGCAGGAGGTGAATGGGCGTACGACAGAAGAGTCTCTGCTGAAGCGCGCGCACGTGGGGGTTTGTGTAACAAGATTGCGGCGCGAGCGGCAGAGCGGAGAAAATAGCAGTAGAGCAGAGAGAATTCTGTAGAGCGGAGTGGAAGGGGGGGGGGGGGGGGGTGACCAAACTGTAAAGCATGGAGAAATATAAACAACCCCCCCCTCGCTCGCGGAGCTGCACGCGCTCCTCCATTTCCGTTCACGCGCTCTAGTGCTGACGCAACGCGGAGGCCGGCCAATCGCCAGCGAAGGCGCGCGGAGCCGCGTGAGCACGGCTTGGAAGGCGGGGGTGCGGGCCTCAGTCACGTGACGTGTGGTCAGTATTATAGAGAGAACGAGACACAGAATAATTTAAGAATCACATTTATTTTTTCCACATATAAAACATTTACAAAAACAGACCAACCCGACTGCCCTGCCCCCTCAGAACTGCAGTACAGTCCTCTCACCTCAACTCTTTCAAGAGCAGGGAATTAACAAGTGTAACAGGAGAATGACAAATTTTCCTTTTTATAATCACATCACCGTCACTCAGTCCAGAAAGAGGCTGCACAGCCCTCATCATGATTATCCCCTACTGTTCAGGCCGGACCTCAGGGTGTATGTTCAGCTCTGCAGGCCCAGAAGGCAGGGGGCGCTGGTCAGCCCAGGGTGCAAGCTGACTTGTAGCGTCGCTGCTGTGGAGAACTTAACGAAGGTGGCACGAGTCTCTCGGCTGGGCGCTCGAGCTGCAGCCGCCGCCATCACCTGCATTATGCTGCCCAAAGTCGCCTCACTGTATAGATTTAAAACACAAAAATACTATGCGCATAAGTACTGAAGCTCTGTGCTGTGGAAGCGCCACATTTACACAGGTGAAAGACACTTTGCGAGAGAAACGGACCTGCCCACATGGATGGTGGAGGCGACGCACCAGGCCGTTTCTGTATCAGGTGTCGATGTGTCTTGTACGAGTCTGCGAGCAAGGTGAAGTGCAGCACCAGCCAACTGGGCAGGCAAATACGTCACACACTGACCCTCCAACAGAGAAAGCTCTAGCAGATACCGCGCCATACACACCACCTGCACCACACAGTGAATCACGTTATTGAAGAGTAATAGCGTTGCATTACTCTTCGTAGCTCCAGTGTAAAATTGAAGTACTGTATGATTAACTACATTTAGGATGGTGGGTTTAGCAGGAGGAATGGGGAAAATCAGATTTTCAGAACTAATGTAGGGATACCTTGTCGCTGCAGCGTGCAATGTAGGCAGACAGCAGCAGAAAGTGAATCGGGGGGCAGTGAAACAGCTCAAATTTAAGACCACCCAGAACCCGTCTCTCCATCCGCAGAAACTGCTTTTTACTGTACGCATTTGCCATCAGGTAACACAGTTCCGACACCTACAGAAAGAGAAACACACTAAATGTTTACGGAGTCAGTTTGAGAAACTCCAAACCAATTCTGGAATGTCCTGATCAGGAATGCTGCAAGCTCATAGCAACCATACCATAGCAGCTGACTAACAGCAGCATAGCAACATATAGCACCAAAGTTATACACAAGCACACTATTCCTGATCTGTGCGCTTGAATACAGCTTTTTGAGTCCGAGGACGATGGCAGACCTTTGCAAATGAAATGAGCGCACAAATACACTAGCAACAATGTGGGAGTAAACACCTAGTAATCACCTTTGATAAATGCTGGATGGTTGCTACAGTGTCCAACATGGTATTGCAACACTTTAGCAGAGAGAAACCCTAGCAACCATTGGGGGACACCAAAGCCGCTACCTGGCACACCAGTTCTAGCACGGCAACCAAACGGGATGCTATAGTAACCGGCCACCAAAAGTGTAACAAAGTTAAAACAGTGTTAAACTGCCTAGCAACTCCACAGCAACCACATAACCACACCTGAGACAAGCTTAGCATCAACCTAGCAACTACTAAGGAAAGCTGCAGTCCTGGCATTCTCTTATTTCAGAACTGTAGTTTTTCTCCTATAAAAGTATTCTATGGGGACATGACAGCAACGCAAACGACAATTCAGAGTTTGTGTTTATAGGACGCAACACTTCTGGAATTTATTTCAAAACATAGGAGCTGTTGGCTGTCCCTGCTGTTAACATCACTTCCTGTTTAATGGGACTTGGGATGTTGAATGGGAGCGCATGCATCTCGCTTCAATGCAGTGTTGGATCTGTAGGTGTAAAAGCAGGTAAAAAAAACCTGTTTAGAGGGTGAGGCTAAACATCAAAAGACCAGGGGCTTGCTCCTCATGGTCTGCAGGTCACTGGTATGTGTGTACCTCTGGTAGTAAACACTCCTCCTTCTTGGCAGCGATGAAAAGGCAGGTGACTCCTAGCAGTTGCAGACTGGAGACGGAGACTTTAACACACCGGAGCGCTCTGTTCAACAGGTGAACGGCCAAGTACAGTGTCTCTTCAGAGAAGTTAAACACCTCCTGCATGACAAACAGACCTTAAGGACATTTGTTTTAGTGTTTTACATAAATTCTTATTAAAAAAAAGCTTTAAGCTAAAATCACTTTACATTTTAATCAGTGTAATTTGCGCAATAGCCTACAAGAAAACTATTGTGGGTAGTTGGGGAAGGGGGGGGGGTGCAGGCAGTAAACGAAGGAAATTAGGGAACCAGAATTAAGTTCCTAAAGGGACATTGTTGACTATGCCTGTAGTTCTAGTGCTCCGTGCAGCTTGAAGAGAAAATGATCTGTACAGAGTGCAGTAAATGTGAGGAAGACTCTGCAATTCCTACATGAACCTGGATCAGCCAGTCCACCAGGATAGCACGTGTGTTTTCAGAGAATGGCCTGGGCAGCTCAGCGTTTGGCAGTGTACAGCGCAGCTGACTCCTCTGCAACAAATAGACACCTCAATAATTTAGCATTTTCAGAGAAAAATAGCTTAATGAAAGCTGACTCAATGATGTAATTATTCTGTTAAAAAGGATAAACCAAAATAAAACCAGAGGGTCATCAATGGGAGGCCAAGGAAAATGTGGTCAGAAAACACCAATAATATTTAAAGACAATTAATCACCTCCACAGGGCAGAGGCAAAAGTTTCACAATTTACAGTGTGAAGAAAAGCAAAGGACCACCCACGTGAAAAAAAAAACATGACCACCTTATCAATCACTACAAGATCCACTGGCACAGAATCTAAATGAACGCAGGTCCTCCATGCGTAAACTGAAGCTGACTTTGTTGGGTTCTACAAGACATAGACCCAAAAAATTACCAGTACCTCACAGTGGTCAACATCAGCAATAGGATGGTCTAGTTAAACTCCTGACCTGAGCCCTGCTGAAATGTTTGAGCATCCACTAAGAACTCTGCCAAAAGACCCATCAACAACACTGAGCTGAAGCAGTTCTGAGGCAAAGTGGCCAGAGTTGCTCCACTGTGCTGAGCGTTTGGTTGCAGTTGTTGCTGCTAAATGCTGGTTCATACATACTGCAGACTCAATTCTAAATTTTGCCCTAAGCTCTGTGGTCCTCAAAGTCTGCACCCAGGTGATGTCAAAAAAGAAAATACCAGGTTAATATTATCCTTATATTAATGGCTATTTAAGGACACCTCTAATTAAATAATTCCTTAATTAAAGAAGTAAAATTTTTCCCCACACACGCAGTCTGACTGGCACAACGATGCACATGCAGTGCCAGGTCTGCACTACATATAAACCAGCCTGAAGAGGATCAGGAGTAGTGTTAAAGTCCTGCTGGGTTCGAAATGCTGGTCAGTAAACAGCTCCACATTACCATCATATCTGAGAAGACATCCCAGGCGTAGCTGCGGTCATACAGGAGGCCAAGTTTATCCATGGCCACCTCCATCTCTTTACGCAGGAGGCCGGGCAGAAGCTCCCTGAGGGATGGCGGCACCTGCAGGCTGTGAAGGTGACTCAGCACTGCCTCCTGCTCAAAGCAATCCACTGCAGAGGAACACAACAGACTCAAGTCGAGGGGAACACCAGAACATCTGTAACTGTGGGCAAAAAGTTTCCTGTAGAAAATGCACAGCAAGTACTCCCAGGTAGTCTTTAGGTATGCTGTTGCTGTGGGATTACAGGTGGTTGTTAGGCTGTTGCTAAGGCAGCTGCTTTGCGGTTGGTGTGGTTCTTCATTCCTACCTGGAGAAACCAAGTCGTTCTGGGAATAATCTATAATGATCCCATCTTCTGCATATAACGACAACGTCCGCACCTGCAAACCAAACACAACTTTACACATTTCAGTTTATAAACCAAAACCATTCAATTCATTTTTACCCAAGCTCACTTTATCCACAGTTAAACACACTATACCCAACACTTAAGTAAATTAGCTCGGTTTTGATTGGCTGTCAGATGTTGTACATCATTCTACAAGCAGCCAGACCTGAAATGCTATTATAATTTCAGTGAGCCATCGGCTGAGCAGTCAGGGCCAAAAAGTAACTCATAACAGAGGTTTGGACCTTAAATTCAGTTTCCAGTCCTGGATTTTGTTCTCGTTGGAAGTCAAGGGAGCAGTTAATGTAACTGACTGTAATTCTCAGTAGATGTGACCCTGTGGCCAAAGTCCAGTACTGGAAACTGGATTCAAGGTCCTCTGCATTATCGGATACGTCTGCATGTAAGGAAGTGTGTTTTTGGAAGATAATTTCTTTGTTGTAACAAAGTTTCTTGGCAATAAATCTTGTAAGGAACATGCATTTGTGAGATGAGCAGTAAGGGAAAAAAAAAATCCACCAAATCTTCACTGCCAATGCCAAAGCCAAACAGCTTATTTTGCTGTTGCTATTGACACTTGTTTTGAGCTTCTGGTACCCCCCAGGTGCTGACTGATCTGCATAGGGCCCTTGCAATAGGGCAACTATAAGCTGGTGTTCCACAAAACCAAGTTGTGAGCCCCTAATACCATCTCCAAACTGAAGGCCAAATTCCATATGATGGCGGCTGTCAGAGACAGGCCGCGAAGAAGACTACATCCAAAGAAGATTTCGGCATGCCGGCAGCACTTCTGTACCATAGTACAGATGCAGTCAAGGTTTGCAGGACAATATGACTGACGGCTCTCTGCCCAGACAAACCAGAACAGACTACACGCAGCCAGTTTCTGGTCGCATCGGGCCGCCAGGAGGCCTGCCATGACTGCTCTTCACAGTCAGGCCCATTTGTGCTGGTGTCAGCAACCCGTGCACTGGAACCTGAACAAGTGGAGGAATGTTATGTTCAGCAATGAGTCCAGATTCCACCTAACAGTTGGATTGTAGGGTCAAAACGTGGAGAAGACGGCAAGAATGCTATGCTGATTGCTGCGTCAATAGCGCAACATCTTTTGGTGAAGGCAGTGTGATTGTGTGGAGCGGCATCTCCTTCACAAGAAAAACAAGGCTAGTCATCATTGGAGACAATCTCAATGCACAGAGATATCGAGATGAAACCAGTAGCAATTCCATATCTCCAAGATGACTACGCTCGCCCCCACAGGGCGGCGTTGATCAGAGACTACCTCCAGAATTTGGGAGTGGAGAGGATGGACTGGCCTGCCAGCAGTCCTGACCACAACCCCATTGAACACTTGTGGGATCAGTATGGGCGTGCTGTTCAATCATCCAGTCCACCAAACGAGTCAATGTCAGAACAAGCTGTTTAGCTTTAGCAAAGAGAATTCGGCAAATTTTTCATAGGCTAGTCCAACAAATCATGTTCCTGACAAATGTGGCACTGTTTAAAAAGGAAATTAACAGGCTTTCCAACAATAACATTGCCAAGAAGCATTGTTACAACAAAGAAATCTACCACATGACCTGCTGCTTTGGTTAGGACACTGAAACGGCTAGTAAGGTTTAGTTAGTGTCTTAAAGCATTTTCAGCACATCTCCTGCTGACAGTGGTTTTTGGTCCTTTAATGCCAGGTTAAATGGGGCCTTACCCAACCGGGGTCACAGCTCTCTCTTCGTGGTTCAGAACATTTGTCTCTGGGCTGCGGTTTCCTCTCGTCTCCGTCGGGGCAACCTCGGCGCTCCCTCGTCCCACAGGTGTTTGCCCACGTCCTCAGAGGGGGGCGCTCTTCAGCCTGAAGGGAAAGTTTACTTTCAGTCTGATCCAAGTTTGCAGTAACTCAGTAATTTACTCCAAGGGCATCAAACACTAGAGGGCAGGGTTTAAGTCTAAACTGAATGCACTCATGACCGCAAATATGCAAAATCAGCACACTAACAAAAACACCCAACACTCAAATCAGCAGTCAGTAGCAAGAACCTCATCCAGTTAGATCGCTGCAGCAGCGCCACTAACCAACCAGCTGGCACTAGGTAGCTGTTACACCAACAGCTTTGGCTTTCATGCCAATTTCACAATTTGTGGCAAACACATGCTGCCTTCAAGTCCACCTCGGAAGTTCGTACTTACGACTTTGGCGCTTGTAAGTACATGACTTCTGTTCAAGTGGTTTTGGTCGGAAACACCACGAACGCCCTGGGAAAAATGATTTTTTTTGTTTACTTCTCTATCAAACATAGAAAGTATATTTACAATTACTGCAGACAAAACAGCAAAATATGAGCATTAGGTGAGCCATTTTTTAAATCAAGAAAAAAAAAAAAACATTAGTAGCATGCACTCACACATTCGTCACATGTGGATGAATGCAAAGCATTAAAAAAAAAATTATTAGTTATGGCATTTACTGACAAGCCCCCAACTTTGCAGTGTTTGCAGTGACAATCACATGCGCTCATGTTGTAAATACGACATTTCCAAAATGACCTAAAGGCAGCATCACAGGTGTCAACAGTATTCACATACATTCCTCAGATAGATAAGGTTTAAGACCAAAAGCTTAGGTCACACCACAAGATTCTACAGTGCACGACCCCACCTCCCCAAAAAGACATTTTTCTAAAAGCCATAATGACTATAATTAAAATGTTAATGTTGAAAATTTGGGATGCACTAGACTGCCCGTTTCAGCTGCCCATTGAAAATTAATGCATTTTAGTAATATCAACTACATTAAAAGGAGCTTCTATGTGCACTATTTAACATATGTTTCATGGAGCAGAAAATGTGATGAGTAGTTGCCTAAAAATATTGTAATGGTGCAAAAAGACTTGAGGCATGTTATCAATAACCTTTATTGGAATGTAAATGTGGTGCTTAGTCAGGACATTTCACTTGAGTTCTCTTCAGTCTCCGCCACGGACATCTTCATACTAGGCTACATATGTCTGCTGTGTCCTTGCTTAAGTGTGACGTAACATGTGCAGGTGCAAGGGATCGCTTACAAACCAATAGGGTGTAGGAATGGTATAAATGGTAGGTTCCCGGATGGCGCATTTTATATGGATTTTTTTTTTTTTTTTTTTTTTTTTTTTTTTTTTTGTTAAAAACGAGGACAAGCCGAAATGAAAAACCGACATAACAGGCTAAGGAGGCTATTTTTAAAAATTAAAGTTAAAAAAATTAAAGGAGTTAAAAGTACAGATAATTGAGTGAAAATGTAATAATTAAAA